>NC_142600.1:71212585-71525335 GCF_041222555.1 Hakea prostrata | reverse complement strand
AATTTGTTTTTCTCCTCTCTGTGAAAATTAGTGGATTTTTTGGCGGCCATGGGTTTTCTTCCCCTTGAGGGTTTGCCACGTAAAAATCCTATGTTTTACGTTTTTCTTTTTTTGTCGTGTTATTGTTCTTCGGTTTCAATCCTACCAACTGGTATTAGAGTCATAGTTTCAAGTGGGAGCAATGATGGAAGAAGGAAAATTATGGATCAAGAATTTTGATGGTTCAAACTTTAGATTTTGGAAGATGCAGATCAAAGACTACCTATATTTGAAAGATCTCTATTTGCCATTCGACAGGAAGAAAGATCAGCCTAAAGATGTGGACAATAAGAAGTGGGAGGTATTGGATTGGAAAGCCTTTGGGGTGATTCGTCTTTCATTGTCACTGTCGGTAGCCTTCAACATCTCCAAGGAGAAGACTACAGGGGATGTGACGAAAGCTCTAGTGTAGATGTACGAAAAACCCTTCGCATCAAAGAAGGTATTCCTAATGAAACGATTATTTAATATTAAGAAATCTAACACAAAGTCTATGCAAGAGCACTTGAATGATTTTAACACCATCAAGAGTCAGTTAGAACTTGTGGGAATTAATTTCGACAATGATGTTTTAGCCCTTGTAATTTTGCCGAATCAACCTAATAGTTGGGACTGTCTAGTTATGGCTGCGAGTAACTCTTCAGGATCTACTACTTTCAAGTTTGAGGACGTGGTAGGGTTTCTTGTTGATGAAGATACACGAAGGGAGAATAACTCGTTTGGGAAAACATCTGGTTCTGCCCTAAATGTTGAAGAACGTGGTAGATCTTCAAACTAGGGCAACAATAGAGGAAATGGAAGATCACAGTCCCAGAAGAGTCATTCAAGGGGTCCGCAGTCGACATGCTAGAATTGTAAGAAAAATGGTCATCTCAAACGTGATTGTAAAGCACCAAAGAAGTGGAACAAAATGACAAAAGTGATAGATCAGTGAACGTCTCCAATGAATCAGGCTTTGAAGATGAAACTTTGATTCTGTGTTGTGATAGAAAAGATGAAGTCTGTTGGATAGTAGACTTTGGTGTGTCATTCCATGCTACTTCCAATAGGGAGTGTTTCTTCAATAATGAACAAGGAAATTTTGGCAAGGTATATCTCGGTAATGATGAATCCTGTGACATAATTGGTAGAGGAGATGTGCAGGTTGGAATGCCAAATGGGACACAATTGACATTGCAACGAGTCAGACATGTGCCAAAACTTACAGGAAATTTGATTTCAATGGGTCAATTAGCTAATGATGCAAGACTTGACACAAAATTCACTAAAACATCTTGGAAGATCATCAAGGGTGTTATGGTGGTAGCATAGTGGCAAAGAGAGGGAACTCTCTATAAGGTTCTTAGTGAAAGCTGCATTAGTGTTACTTCTTCGAAGGTTAGTGCAGAGGTGTGGCATCAACGTCTTGGGCATATGAATAAAAGTTGAATGAAAGTAATGGCACCAAAAGGGAAGTTAGACGGATTGTTATATGTTGACTAACCTTTCTGTGAACGTTGTGTGCTTGGAAAGTAGAAGATAGTCAGTTTTTCTAGAATTGGTAGAACTCCCAAAGTTGAGAAGCTAAAGCTTGTGCACATGGATGTTTGGGGACCCTTAAAGGTACCTTCCCTTAAAGGTTCTCAATCTTATATTACTTTCATTGATGATTCAATTAACTAGAAAATTATAGATTTATTTAAAAATAAATAAATTTGAAGTATTTGATATTTTTAAAAAGTGGAAATGTCTAGTTGAGAATGAGACAGGTTTAAAACTGAAATGTTTAAGGTCAGATAATGGAGGCGAGTGTTGCAGTGAGGAGTTTGATGAGTATTGTGTTGTGAATGGAATAAAAAGACAGAAGATTATTCCAAGGAAACCATAGGAAAATGACATAGTTGAACGCTTGAACAGAACCATTACAAAGTGTGACAGGAGCATGTTGTTCAATACTGGATTACCTAAGAAGTTCACTAAAGGTAAGTAAAGCTGTCTGATCAATAGAGGACCATTTACAACAATTGATTGCAGATTACCTGAGGAAGCTTGGACAGGAAAGGAGGGAAAACTATCACAATTGCAAATTTTTGGTTATATTTCCTATGTTCATGTTGATGCTGAAAATATATCTAAGTAAGATGTAAAATAAAAAAAATATGTACTTTCTTAGGCTATGGAGGAGATAGCTTTGGTTATAGGCTATAGGATTATAATAAGAAAAAAGTGATCAGGAGTAAATACGTGATATTTAATGAGAATGTTCTACACAAGGATAGGTCAAAGAGAAGAACAAATTTGAGCAACCAAAATATGTTGAATTTGATGAAATTTCTTCTAATGATTTGGACAGTTTGATGTAGAACAGGTTGATGAACAGGAAACTCAGGAGGAACCAGTGACTCCACCCATTGCAATTCGGCGTGAGAGACAAACTATTACTACCTCAACCCGTTAATCTCCATCTCTACGTTATTTATTGCTCAAAGATGGTCAACCTAGTTGCTATGATGAGGCGATGCAGGTTGATAGTAAGATGGATGCAGGTTGATAGTAAGATGGAATGGAAGAAAGCCATGGATGATGAGATAAATTCTCTATATACAAATTAGACTTAGAAATTGGTTAAACTTCCAGCTGGGAAGAAGACAATTCAAAACAAATGAGTGTATAGGCTGAAATAGGAACATGATGGTTCTTAAAGATACAAGGCCAGGTGAAGGGCAAAGGTTTCCAAGACAGTTAATTAATGAACAAGCAATGGTTCTATCTACATTTTTTCCCCGTAGTTAAATTGTTTACAATTAGAATTATTCTAAGTATTGTTGCTGCTAAAGATTTACATTTAAAACAATTGGATGTCAAAATTGCTTTCCTCCACGATGATCTGGAGGAAGATCTATATATGCAACGACTATAGAGATATACAGAGACTAGCAAGGAGTAGCTTGTATGCAAATTGTAGAAAAGTCTCTATGAACTTAAGCATGCCTCAAGACAATGGTATATGAAATTTTATGTCAGGAAATAATTATCCTCGTGCAGATCATTGTTGTTATTTCAAGAAGTTTGAAAATTCATACATTATTTCGCTCTTGTATGTGGATGATATGCTAATTGCAGGTTCTAACATGACATAAATTAGGAACCTCAAAAAACAATTGTCCAAAGAATTTTCAATGAAAGATCTGGGTGCTACAAAGCAAATTTTGGGCTGAAGATTGAATGGGACAGGAAGACAAAGTTGCTAAAATTATGTCAAAGAGAGTATATCTCGAAGGTATTAAAGAAATTTGGCATGGAGAGTGCTAAGCCAATTAGCACACTTCTAGTAGAGCATTTCAAAAATCTTTCAAAATTGCATAGTCCCAAGACTGAAGAAGAAAAGAAAAGGATGACAAAAATTCAATATGCATCAGCTATGGGTAGCCTCATGTATGCCATGGTCTATACAATACCAGATATTTATCATGTAGTGAGAGTTATTAGTAGCTATATGTCTGATTTTGGTTTGGAGCATTAGAATGCAGTAAAATAGATTCTTAGATATCTTGCAGGTACCAAAGATGTGACATTGTGATATTCAGGTACTAATATACAATTGCATAGTTTTGTTGACTTTGACATGGCTGGAGAAGTTGATGGAAGAAAGAGTACTACAAGATATGTGTTTACTCTAGGTAATGCAGCAATTTCTTGCATGTTAAGGTTGCAAAAGATTGTTGCTTTATCAACTACCAAGGCTGAGTATTTTATTGCAATGGAAGCTTGTAAGGAGATGACTTGGCTATAGGATTTGTTGACAGAACTAGTGTATAAGCAGGTAGATTGCAGATTACACACTGACGTCCAGAGGGCAATTCACTTGGCGAATAATTCTGCATACCATTTGAGGACCAAACATATCGATGTCAAATATCACTTCATATGATCTTTGCTTGAGGAGGATTCCTTCATGTCAGAGAAGTCACACAGGTAAGAATCTTGTAGATATGCTTACAAAGTTAGTTTCAAGGGAGAAGTTGGAGTTTTGTTCCACTTCTTTTGGTCTTGCTAAGTAAATTTTGGCAAGACATCGCCTCAATCCACTACGTGAAGAAACAATTGAGACTTAGTCCCAAGTGGGAGATTTGTTATGTGTATGGGCCCAACTCTGCGTGACTACGAGGGGTGGTAGGGGTGACAACCCCTTGCAGGGAACAAAGCGAGTGAGGGTCGATCGAGTTTACAAAGCCAGCGATCGCTTTGCTCAAAAAATTAATTTGTTGTACTTGATTTACATGGAAATTCATCTAACAGCCCAAATTACCCTAAGATATGGACGGCGTTATTTATATCCTTTTTTAGGGTTTTCAATATAAATATGTAATTTTCCTCCATTGTAACTTGTTTTTTTTTTTTGCAAAAATTAGTGGATTGTTTGGTGGCCATGGGTTTTCTTCCCTTTGAGGGTTTCCCACATAAAAATCCTTTGTGTTCTTCGTTTTTCTTCTTTTGTTGTGTCAATATTGTTCCTCGGTTTCAATCTAATAGGTACTATGCAAATGAGTACTACACAAAGAGTCTAGATCCCCTCCCGGATTGTTCTCTCTTTAGGGTTTTAAACCACACAATAGGAGGTGGGGTAAATATTTAAAAAATTAGAAATAAAAAATGTTGGTGGGCCCCACATGGTACTGTGTGGTTCAAAACCATCGAGTGAGCAAATCTTTCTCCCTAACGTGAAGCTTATCCAGATTAAACAAATATTAGGGATTACAAACACTCCGGATGCCTTTGATAATTATCTCTCTTTTTTTTTGGGCGGGGGGGGGGGGGTGGGGTGGTAAGAAAATGATTAATTCACCACAAGCAGGAGAGGAAGCCAAACAAAGCTCAAGCAACCTCTCAGAGGAACATGGGCATGTTGTTGGGCTTCAAACCAAAAGGGCCATACTGGCTAGTAGGTCCACTACATTATACCTTTTAGGACATACATGGGCTTAGGTACATTCATGGGCTTAAAACCCAGAAAATTTTCAGCCATGCCTTTGATAACAGTCTTGGGCTCTTGGGGAACAATTTTGATGAAAAGAACAGATCAACAGGACAGTTTTGATGAAAAGAACGGATGATGAGTCCAACACTTGGCAAAAGGGGGGGAAACCTTACCATGTTGGTAGTTACCAATGCCTCTTTAGTGGCGGAGCTACCCTAGGGCCATGGCCTCCCTCTTTCCACCTCAAATTTTCTTTTTTAAATTTGTTAATAAATGTTTTTTGGCCTTTTTTCTTTAATTTTTTGGTCACTTGACCCTCTTTTCGATGAGAAATATATGCACGTGGCCCCTCCTTTATTGGAGAAAGGTTTGGGAAAAGATAATTTGGTAGAAAGGTCATTGGAGTTCTCGAATGTTGAATCTTGACTTTGCCTTGTACCTTTCGAATCATAGGTTCGACTCTTCTTAATGGGGTATTTAAATGATATAAAACTACTTGAGAATGTAGTCAGCCAGGCGTAGAACACCCTTGCCCTAAAAAGGACATTAAATTATTTTAACTTGAATGATATCCAATGGCTTTAGGTGGCAAATTGACATATAGATGTATGATCCTTCATCAGTTTACCAAGTGGACTCGTATAACTTGCTAACGTGACTACTAACAAAGGGTTGGTCAATCAGTAGACCGACACCTATTAGTGAAAAAGTCACGTATTCGACTCTCTCTATGTAATATGTAATAGTCTCACCTTGTAATAGAAAATCTCTAACGTAATCAAAAGGCATTAAGTGAGAAAAGGACTTGGTTTTGATCTCTAGACCAAAAGGGAAGCAATTAAAAGGATAACAACGCGGAGGTAACCTTGTGGATTTGGATTTCCTCCAGCCAGGTGCATGGTGCACGGTGCACTTTAACTTTTCCCTCTTAGGGCCCACCTGACCCAGGTGGGAAAAGTTAGGTTCACCGTGCACCTGTGCAGAGGATGTGTGGACACTGGGCTTGTCTTCCTTGCCCCACATTGGATTCCTTTTCTAAGAATTCAATTCCAGGTTAGCGACCACACCTACCTCATTAGATTACAACATCCATGGTGGTTGGCCGTGATCGAGGGAGCCGCCAACAACTATGAAGAGATATATGTGGATCTAAGAAGAACACAAAAGGCTGCAAATATAATGAATGAAGAGCGAAAGTGACAAAAACCAAAATCCCTCAATTCAAGAAGATCCAAGTGGGGTATCCAGAATCCTTATCAATTGCTTCCATATTCATTTAATAGCTCTTATTGATCTATATCCATCACAAACTCAGAGCATATATATTCAATGGATCTGCAAAGTATAACTTCCGTCACTTCTGCCGGCTGTTTTCTCTTTTAGGTAAACAGCAGTGAATTCAACGGTGGATCCCATCATCCATAGCTTAACGGTGTGTAACGGGACTAACGACGATCATATAGTTCACCTAAACTCAACTTGCAAGGGAATATTTTGAATTTGGAACCGCATGTATTTCACTCATACCTTCTTCGTGGTGCAATTTAATTTTGCTGCAGAAATTATAGAAGAAGAAAGAGAGCGATTTAAGACGAAGAGCAGAGGGGAATGGATCCCATTTATTACATTCATACTTCAAAATATTTAAAAATATATGAACACAAAAAGCCTCATTCTCTAGGTCGTTACAACTTCTTGATCAAAGGGTTAAGGATTAATTTAATAATAAAAACAGTTTATGGTGATTCTTGCATGGAGAAATAAAAAAATTATCTCATTTCTCAGTTTTTATTTTCCATGGCTTTTTAGCTTTTCTTCTCTACTAGCCGTTAGGATTTCAAGTTCTAGTTAATAGTGTCACGCAGGGACAACAAAACGTGCATGGCTGCAGCTCAAACGGTTTACCATAAAGCCTGCATGCATGCAGATCGATTAAGAGAATATCTAACTCTCACAGAACCAGAGATGGAAATCGGGTTCCTACTTAAAAACAAAACAGAAAAGGGAAAGAACCAGAAGACTGATGGAAAACAGGGTGAGCAGAGTTTCATCAGAAGTTATTAACGCAATGAGAGTCTGAAGAGGATCCAACTCCTAACCTCTCTCTCTTACTCACTTTAATGTCAACGGACTTCCATGAAGAAGTAGCAATTACTATGTCACTTATACATAGTGATAAAAGTATCAGGAGGGAATAGGGATTGGGTTCTTCCATTAACCAACCCTTCTTGTCTCATCATCTCTTCTGAGAAATTTAAATACTGAATCATCAGAGGCACGGAGATACCGTGCCTGCAGAAATTGAAGGCAGCCTTCCTATCTGATATATAAAACCCAGACAGACATTTCTGCCGTCCTTGCTGCAACACCTGCGTTCTCCTTCCCCCACTCATTTATTTCTCCATTTCTGCTCCTCTCTCTCTCTCTCTCTCTCTCTCTCTCTCTCTCTCTCTCTCTCTCTCTCTCTTCCAATTATTACTAACCCTTGAGGCTTCATCTCTGTTTTGTGATTTGCAAGTAGTGCAATGGGTATCGTTATCTCCACCTATATTCTTTGTTGTAATAAATGTGTGAGCTTATGATCAACTTAACCCTATGAAACATGGATCCATTTCCAACGCGGCCAACGGCTAGTTTCATTGAAATAAATGACAAAGAGTTCCAAACAGAGAAGACACTCTGAACGCGAGAACAGGCTGGATCAGAATTCAGAACCATTCTCAAACGCACAGCTGAAATTAACAACCTGATCTGATGAACCCTAAAAGCTAGTTCATTTTGATCTTTAGGGTTTAGAATAGCGTGTAATTCAGCAGCTCTAACAACAAAGTACAATGGACTCTTCGTCACTTCTTTGAAAAGCAAAAATGAGATCCAACCTCATGTGAGAAGAGAATCTTGAGTGGTGACTCTTTACTTTCGCAAGATTGCTCACAAAAACAGTGCAGCCTATGGTCTAGATCGAAACTTGTGGTCGAGACGAAATCTCAACCACTTGTCTTGCAAAAGAGTTTTTTTTGAGTAAAGTATTAATTGCAAAATCAGTGGTAAAGATTTCGTCTCGACTACGTTTCGATCTCAACCATAGGCTGCGTTGTACTGCATACTTATTGCACAACACCCAAGTAGAGCTCCTAGATTTGTATGCGCACCATTGGGAAACCAGGTGAACTTGAAGGGCAAATCACATATTGTTGCCGAGTCGCCAATTGAGGAGACTCCCAAAATCGGGTTTCCATCTTTTCTAAAGGGTAAAAATAGAATCATGCTTGCTATCCCTTTTTTTGGTTTTTCAATTTCTTCTTCAATTTTGACAAAAACATGTGGCAACTACTCTATCAGAGTCCAGCAAATAGCACGTAAATTTGTACGTAACACTCTTAGGCCGCCAAACAGACCGTAGTGGGACCTATCACATGTGACGGCTTGGATGCACCATGCCCAAAGCTTATATCATTTGAAGTAATCTCAATGTTTGATTCTAATGGGTGGTTTTTTTTTCCTCTTCTGGTATAAGCTTGATTCTAATGGTTAATTTCCGATTTCAGGGTTTAGTGATATGATAGAGATGGGCCCTATGGGCTAAGGAGTTAATATGGGAGACATAAGCCCAGTTCCTTATGTGGTTGCTAGGGCATCTCTTCGTTGTTCTGCTCGTGTTGGGAAGTCGTTGACACTTCTTAGGGATTATGTTGTGTAAGGTAGAGAAGCATAATTCAATTAGTGAGTGGGAGTGTTAGCATTTGTGGGAATTGTTTTGTGTAAGTGGGAATGTCGATGATTGTATAGGATTGCTACCCTATAAATAGGGGATTGTGAATAAAGAATAAAACAAAGAGTTTGTATTATCCCTCTTTTTTGAGTCTCTGTTTCTAACTCTTTCTCTTCTGTTCCTCCGTTCTCCTTTCTACGGCAAGGAAATTCTTGTCATGCAACAATTGGTCCGACCTGCCGGATAACGATAGCGGAGGGAACTAGATTTCAACAGCTCGATGAGGTAGTGAAGCAGCTTGGAACAACTTTGATAGGGCACGGGGAGAGACTCATGGCTCTGTAGACCGCTGCCACTGAACAAAGAGAAAACTTGTCAAATCTAATTTTGAAGATCACTTCGATGGACGGAAAGTTGGAGAAGACTTTGTGGTTGTATTCTTCGCCAGCATAGCGGTGGAGAGCAGGAAGTTCGTCAGAACCTGATACTCCGACGTAAATTGGAGGAATCCAAATGCAAATGATCCAATTTGACTTTCCTCGCTTTGACGGGACAAATTCGGTGGGATGGACGTTTAAAGCTGAGCGATTCTTTGAATATCATGGAACGCCTAATGCACAATGCTTACAAGTGACATCTTTTCACACGGATGGAGCTGCACTTCAATGGTATCAATGGATGCACAAAACTGGACAGTTTAGAAGTTGGACAATATTTATCAAGGCTTTGGATCTCCAATTTTGAGCATTGTCATATGATGATGCACAAGTTGAGTTGACCAAAATGATACAGACTACTTCTGTAGTAGAGTATCAGTTGAGGTTTGAGTATTTGCAAACCGTATAATTGGAGTTCCAAATTTGTTTTTGATCATCTGTTTTGTATTGGGATTGGAGTTGGAGATTTGACATGAGATTATGGTAAACCGACCTACGAAGATGGCAGAGATGGTTGGACTTGCAAGGTTGTATGAGTCAAAGTTGCAAGAAATTCAGAAAGGATATTTGCGGCCTATACAAGTGTTGACACGGCCACCATTGTTGCCAACCCCTGCAGTACTTCCGCTTAATAAACCAATGCAACTACCAGCACCCCCAAAGACTACTTTACCTATCAAACGCTTTACTCCGGCCAAAATGCAAGTAAGGTGTGAGAAAGGCTTGTCTTATAATTGTGAGAGGAAGTTTTCTCCTAGTCATAGATGCAAGGCGGCGTGACAACTATTGCTCCTGGAGTATGAGAAGGATGATGAAGAGGAAATCGTTGGTGGATCTGAAACACGGGAGATGACAATTCAAGTGAGTGGTTCCTTGGAAGAGTCGGAGATAGTGATAGTTATGTCTTATCATTTGCTCATCGGAGAACCCTTGCTGACCACTATACAATCCACCTGGTCAATAGCAGGTCAGTTGGTTCAAATTCTTGTTGATGAGGAGCAGCACGAATAATTTCATTCAGAATCGGTTGGCCAAACGTTTGGGATTTGAAATTGAGGAAGTCTCAGGAATGTCGGTTTTGGTGGGAAATGGGGAACACATGCAGTTCCGAAGGTATGCTTCAAACATTCCTCTTGTAATTCAAAATTATCAATCTTACATGTTGCCGGTTTTTGGAGCGAATATCATTTTGGGAGTCGAGTGGTTGGTCCATTTAGGACCGATTATTCTTTATTATCATAAACTAACCTTGCAGTTTGAGGATGCAAATCGACCGGTGGTGCTTAGAGGGGTGACAATGCCAGTTCCAACCCAATTGCATTATCATGGGCTTAGACATGGATTGGAGGCCCAAGATTATGTGGAATTATTCAAAATAACTATGGAGAAGGGGGCCACATCCAACGTTGAAGTACAAAATGAATTGCCTATGGCAATGGACAATAACCCAGATTTGCTTCGTCTCCTCTAGCGGTATTTTGTGGTTTTCGAGGAACCTCAAGGGTTGCCATCACAGGGAAAGTGATCATATTATACATCTCCAACCGGGTTTTGCTCCTATGAGTGTTACATCGTACATATATTTGCATTTTCAAAAGGGTGAAATTGAAAGACAAGTGCAAGTAATGTTGGATGGTGGAATTATACAGCATAGTATAAGCCCTTTTTCTTCGCCCATGCTTCTAGTAAAAAAAAAAGATGATACTTGGAGGTTTTGCATAGATTACAAAGCTCATTTCCGATAAATTTCCTATTCCTACAATTGACGAGTTGTTTGATGAGGTTTATGGAGCATCATATTTTTCGAAGCTTGACCTCACTCTGGATAGCACCAAATTTGCATCTGTTCTAAAGATGTGCCTAGAACTGCCTTTCAAACACATGACGAACATTACAAATTTCTTATAATGCCTTTCAGTTTGACGAACGTGTGCCGTTAACATTCTAGACACTGATGAATGAGGTTTTTCGCCTTTTCCTTCATAAGTATGTGCTGGTATTTTTTGATGACCTCTTGATGTATAGTGCTACATGGAATCAACATTTGAAGCATTTGGCAGCAGTACTTAAGACATTACAATGACATCAATTTTTCAAAATGAAGTAAATGTGTTTTTGGGCAGCAAGAAGTTGAGTATTTGGGACATATTGTTATGGGAAATGGTTTGAAGGTGAACCAAAACAAGGTAGCAACGGTGTTGGGATGGCCAATGCCTAGCAATGTAAGGGAAATCGAGGGGGGGGGGGTTAGGACTTATTGGTTACTATCTCCGTTTCATCAAAGGATATGCACATCTAGCAGCACCCTTGACCAAGTTGTTGAAAAAGGGGACCTTTAGTTGGCGAGAGGAAGCCCAACGAGCTTTTCGGATTTTGCAAGAAAGTCTTACCCAAGCTCCTATTTTGGCTTTGCTGAATTTTCAGATTCCTTTTCTGTTGAAGACTGATGCTTCAGGCAGAGGTGTGGGGGACAATATTGTCTTAGGAAGGACGTCCTATGGCTTATTATAGTAAGAAATTGTCCAATCATCTTCAGGCAGCTTCCACTTATGCTAGGGAGATGTTTGCTATTAAACAGTTTGTAGCACAATGGAGACAATATCTTTTGGGAAGGTGTTTTATCATACACACTGAACATCAAAGTCTAAAGGAGCTTACCATGTTATTCAAACACTTGAATGACATTATTGGCTAACTAAGTTGTTGGGACTTGATTTTGAGATTCAATACAAACCGGGAAAGGAGAACCAAGTTGTGGATTCCCTTTCTAGAGCACCTGATGGTTTGTGTTTCACTTTTACATTTGCCATGTTGCCTTCAAGCTTCTTGCAAACATTGAAAATAGAGACTACTACTTCTCCGAAACTCCAGTCAATTAAAGAAGAGCTTGCAAGGAATTCATTGCTATATTTGGGTTATAGAAACAAGGATGGATTGTTTTTCCATCATTCACTGATTGGTTCTACAACCCAATTCGTCTTTGAAACTACATCTTTCAAGGAATTTCAAGATATTCCAATTGGGGGCCATGTTGGGTATCACCGCACTTTGAAGCATATCTCCACAAATGTCTGTTGGAAGGGCATGTCATGCGAGATAAAGGATCTTATGGCACAATGTCATGTCTATTTGCAAGTCAAGCCTTCCAACACTAATCCAACAGACTTTTGCAGCCATTGCTGATACCTATGAAAGTTTTGGAAGATGTTGCAATGGACTTCATAACAAGTTTGTTAGTGTCCCTGGGGAAGACAACTATATTGGTGGTTGTTGACCGACTTACCAAACATGGCCATTTTTTCCCTCTATCACAAGGGTTCACTAGTCGGTGGGTGGCAAAGGTATTTTAAACTGAGGTCATCAAGCACCATGGAATTCCCAAGTCTAATGTTTCAGATTGGATCCTCTATTTGTTAGTAATTTTTGGATGGAGTTGCATAGATTGTAGGGAACCACTTCGGCATTAAGTACAACCTACCATCCCCAAACCGATGGGCAGACTGAGGTGCTCAGTCGTTGTTTGGAGATGTACTTGCGAACTTTTGTTTCCGATGAACCACAAGAATGGGTGAAATTTTTGGCTTGGGCTGGATATTCATATAACACTGCCTATCATTCTGCAATTCAAACTACGCCATTTGAGGAACTATATGGGTGAACACCCCCTATTCTTAGATGATATTTGCCAAATGCTATAGAGAATGCCATGGTCGATGACCAATTCCGCAATAGGGATCAATTACTTGCAACCTTGCATCAAAATTTGGTGTTTGCTTTGGGTCGTATGGAAGCTTTGGCTGATCGTCGTCGCCTAGATTGAGAATTTGTTGTGGGTGCTTGGGTGTATCTAAATGCGTCCTTATCGGCAGAATTTTGTTGCCTTACGATTGAATGCCAAATTGGGTAAGCGGTTTTATGGGCCTTTTCAGATTATTGAACATGTTGGGAAGGTGGCTTAACGCCTCGCACTGCCGAAGGGTTCTCGCAGTCACCCTGTTTTTCACATTTCTGTGCTTAACTTTGTGTTGATCAAGTCGAGGAGTCGGCTGTTCCTCCTGCTTTGCTTCCACAAGAGCTTGTTCTTCTTGTTGTAGTGGGTGTTCGACGTGTTTTACGTGCTAGGCTCTCTGTTGAGCAGCTATTGGTGCAATGGGCTTATATGCTTTTGGAGGATGCCACCTAGGTTGATTGTGAGGAATTCCAATGTCATTATCATGCGTTCAACCTTGAGGGCAAGGTTGAGTTCCATGGGGGAAGGAATGATACGGTAGAGATGGGTCATGTGGGCCAATGAGTTAATATGGGAGACATAGGCTCAGTTCCTTGTGCGGTTGTTGGGGCATCTCTTCGTCGTTCTGCTCATGTTGGGAAGCCATAGACACTTCTTAGGGATTATATTGTGTAAGGTAGAGAAGTAGAGTTCAGTTAGTGAGTGGGAGTGTTAGGGTTTGAGGGAATTGTTTTGCGTAAGTGGGAATGTCGATGATTGTATAGGATTGCTACCTTATAAATAGGGGATTGTGAATAAAGAATAAAACAGAGAGTTTGTTTTATCCCTCTCTTTTGAGTCTCTGTTTTTAACACTTTCTCTTCCATTCCTCCGTTCTCCTTTCTACGGCAAGGAAATTCTTGTCATGCACAAAAGTTCATTTTCCCAAAGAAAAAAAAAAACAATGATCTTATGCGATAATTGTTTGTCAAAGTTGGGCATTTTTTTTTTCTAAAAAAAAAATTATTTGAAGTTCATGTAAGCCAATTTACATAAAACTTTGGCTACATTTTTTGGGTAGCTCATTTTGATTCGATTCCTATTGCATTAGTTATAGATTTTTATTCAGGATGCTCCTATCTTATGGTGTGATAATATTGAAGTTACCTATCTCTCAGTTAATCTATTGTTTTATACTAAAAAAAAAAACATTGAAATAGACTCTCATTTTGTAGTGGACCATATTTCTAAAGGGGATCTTTTCATACGTTTCATTTGTACGACTAGGCAATTGGCCAATTTTCTTGCTAAAGCTCTCCCAAGTCCTCAATTTCTGGGGTTTTGTTCCAAACTCTAGCTATAGTCTTGACTTCATTTAAGAGGGGGAGGATTGTTAAGAATAATTTGTAGAGGGTTAGTACACTACTTTTTATTGTTTAAGATGATCATTTATATAAATAGACACAAAATGAGCCATCGGTTCATTGAAGTATTGAGTGATTTTTTTTTGTGTGTGTGTGTGTGGGGGGGGTAGTAGTTATAATTTGTCGTCATTACTATTGAAGGCACAGGACCAAACGGATAACAACTTCCTTTACCAATGCAAAAGAAGATCTAGATCCCGAGATTGCTGCTTGAGTGCGTGAACCCCCTGGCCTGAGTGCGTGCCATTTGTTTTTCTTTCTTTTGTCTTTTCAGTGTGCTCCTTAATCTGCTTGATGGAATGGAACCGGCATAGTGATAACAAGCTACTGTCACTCCCTCCCATCTCGAATCTACAATAGACGGAAGAAATATTCACATCGGAGGACTCATCAGACTACTAGCATTCTTCAGATTCTAAGGATGATTTTGTTACTGATAGGGAAACTAATGCAAGATACTTGTAACAGAATGATAATGCTTTGGTTGGATATATTTTGGATGCCAAACCATACAGGAGGCAAGTAGTGCTAGAAGGTCTATCACGCATTTGGAATACAAGGTCCGTTGTGGAAATTTCGATGATAGAAGAGAGGCTATATCTTTTTGAGTTTGCTCAAAAGATGGACAGGGATGGTATTATGAAGGAAGGACCATGGGCAATGTCTGGCCAACTTTTGGTCATGGAGCACTAGAATGAAGAGAAGCAGTGGACCTTTTAGCATTGTAAGTTTTGGATACAATTGCATGGAGTTCCTATGGAGATGAGAGAGACCAACACTTTAGTGGAGATAGCGAGCATGAATGATGATATGGATTCAGTTATGGAAGTTAAGGGAACCTAGTTTGGGGAACACATTCACTTCTACAGAGCTAGAGTTAATGATGATATAAGGAAGCCATAGAAAACCCACATTAAATGCAAGAGGAGCAGTGGTGGATCCGAGGTGATAGAGGTTAAGTTCGAGAACTCCCAATGGTCTGTTATAATTGTAGTACCTTGGGGGCGTGAAGATAAAAGATGCATGAACCTCACCAACCATGACAAAGCTAGTAGGAAAACAAGCAAAGGAGTCAAAAGGAAAATAGCTAAATGTAAGGTTAGGGGTACTACAATACTAGATGATAGATTGTTGCAATACTAGATGATAGATTGTTGCGCCAAGCCACCATGTTGTTACAAAAGCCAAAGAGTGGCGAAGAAGGAAGGAAAGGGCTTGATTATGTGGGTAGGTCAGAGAATAAACATCCAACTACCGAAGATAGCAAGGAGAAGGGGAAGTAGGAGAGCCAAGACCACCAAAGAATGTGGGGAGGAAGGAGTAAGGTAAAACAATTCACTGATATTCACCTGAAATTCGGCGAATTTCGGTTGTTTCACCAAAGGGAAATTGTTGGATACAACCAAAAACAATATAGCAATATGTCACCAGAAAATTGCCGCAATTTTCCAGCAAACTAGCAAAATTCATGTGAAACTTTGCTAAACTAACAAAATACAAGCGAAACTTCTCCTCTGCCTCTACTTGATCCTTTGCGACGGCTCCATCTTTGCACTTTCCTCAACTAGAGATGTGAACACAACAGCTGCCAGCAACCGTAGGAAACTGCCTAAGACGGAGAAGAAGGTGCAGAAAATTGTGGGAGCCATTAAAGGTCTTGGTCACGGACAAAAAACTAGGAGGAGATATCAAAACAATATTATCCACAGTCGCACCTTCCAGCATCTTTGAAGAGTATATCCGTTAATTTCATGGAATATACCAGCGCATCTCAAAGAGAAACCCTAAGTCGACAAACCAGACCGATGAATTGATATATGCACAAAATGAATTTGTCGAAGTTTCAATTGACTGTGGATTACGATCACCACCTTGGTAAATTAGGAAAGAGTATCAACGAAAACCGAACCAATTGAGAGAAAATTGCTCAGCTGAGATGAGAGTTTGAATCAAATTCCCATGCAAGTGAAAGGATTTACACTTCTTATCATACTTCCCCCATTGCATGATCGAAGCAGAGAAATACTTGACCCAGACGCTTCAAACGTTCTTGTGATTTCAACTTTCTGGATGTTAGACTCATCTGGAATGGAATGAGAAATGAAAAAGAATGACTTGACGTTGAGCCTTGTTAGCCACACACGTGGTAGAACAATTAATGAGGGATTATGTTTGCTTTATTAATTATTATCTTCATTTTTGTATTCTTTTTTTGGACGAAATTCACCGCATATGTCGGTGAGATTTCGTCAATTCGCTGGTTTCAGCAACCAGCGAAAGGCGACATCTGTGCGAGATGTCGCACCTTGGGAAGGAACAAGGATAGTGACACGACAAACAATAATCAGATGGACCGTACTAGAGAGCACCTGGTCTGAATTCGCTAACAGTCAAGCCTAATTATAGGCCTAATTATAAATCTCTGGATTCATGAAAGCAAGATTTATACCCGTTTGGTTGTGGAAATCTCTAGATTCATGAGACCTAGAGATTCATCTTTTACACTAAAAACGTGAATCTGTAGATTTATGGGGTATGGAATGAAATCCAGAGATTTCACCTTGACTATAAAAGTGCTAAACAAATAGCATTCACAAAAATCACACCAACCATACAGTTTTTCAGGATGAATCCACCGATTGCATTCCACAGATTCATGTTAACCAAATAGTTAATTTTATAAATTATGAAATCTATGGATTTGAAATCTCTAGATATTTGAAATCTTCAAACTCATAGTAACCAAACATGCCCTAAAATATTTGATAAAGCTGTTTTTGTTTAGGTAATTTCTAAACATAGATTGAATTTATAAAAAAAAAATCTATTTGAGTAACCATATTGACAAAACTACATTAAAAAAGTTAGATGTGGGCTGGGTTTATCTAAAAGAATTTATTATAGAGGGGCATTCATGGAATTTGATATTCTAAACTCCCTAAAACCGTACTGATAATTTTTTCATGCTTCGGAAGCAAGTTTTATCAAATGCCAAAAAAAATAGTGTTTATGTTTCCAAAAACAATTAAAGTTGTTTCTTGTGTTTTTCGAATTAAAAAGGCTTCGTAGGTAC
Organism: Hakea prostrata; assembly: GCF_041222555.1. Taxonomy (NCBI): domain Eukaryota; kingdom Viridiplantae; phylum Streptophyta; class Magnoliopsida; order Proteales; family Proteaceae; genus Hakea; species Hakea prostrata. The sequence goes on along the minus strand of NC_142600.1, from coordinate 71,507,984 downwards.
GTACTATACTCGATCTCATGCTCTCAGTTTTTGTTTTCCATGGCTTTTTAGCTTTCCTTCTCTACTAGCCGTTAGGATTCAAGTTCTAGCTGTGTCACAAAGGGACAACAAGACGTGCATGCCTGCAGCTCAAACGCTTTACCATAAAATCTGCATGCATGCAGATCGATTAAGAGAATATCCAACTCTAAAAAAACACGATAGAAAAGGGAAAGAACGAGAAGACTGTGATGGAAAACAGGGTGTGCAGAGGCTGAAATGTTTTTGTTTCATCAGAAGTTATTAACACGATGAGAATCTGAAGAGGATCTAACTCCTAAACCTCTCTCTCTCTCTCTCACTTTAATGTTACCGACTTCCAATTCCATGCAGAAGTAGCAATTACCACGTCTGTTTGTGAAGTCACTTGTACGTACTGATAAAAGTAGCATGAGGGAATAGGGATTGGAGTTGGGTTCTTCCATTAACAAACCTTTCGTGTCTGAGTTGTCTCATCATCTCTTCTGAGACAATTCTGGAGTACTGTAGTGATGAAATTTAAATACTGAATCATCACGGGCACGAAGATACCGTGTCTACAGAAATTGAAGGCGGCCTTCCTACCTGAGACATAAAACCCAGACAGACATTTCTGCCGTCCTTGCTGCAGCACCTGCGTTATCCTTCCCCCACTCATTTATTTCTCCATTTCTGCTCCTCTCTCTCTCTCTCTCTCTCTCACTCTCTCACTCTCTTTCTCTGTCTTCCCATAATTACTAACCTTGAGGCTTCATCTTTGCAAGCGTACCATTGGAAAACCACGTGAACGTACTTCAAGGGCAAATCTGTTGCTGAGGTCCTGAGGAGACTTCCAACTGAGGCCCGAGATCGGGTTTCTGTCTTTTCTGAGGGGTAAAAACGAAATCTTGCTTGCTACACTTTTTTTCTTTTGAACAAGAGCTTTCTATATTGTGGGGGGAGAGAAGTATTACATATATGCCCCTTTTAGGATTTGAATCCACACCTCTCTTAACCATCCTACTAGCCTTCCATTGGCCTTGCTATCATTTTTTTAGGTTTTTCAATTTCGACAAAGACATGTGGCAATTGGCAACTACTCTATCAAAGTCCGATGAAAAGCATGTAAATTTGTATGGACACTCTTAGACCAACAAACAGACTAGTGAGCTCGATAATATTCGACGGCTTGGACGCACCATGCCCAAAGCTTATATCATTTAAAGTAATCTCAATGGTCGATTCTAATGGTTTCTTTTTCTAGTGGAAGCTTGATTTCAATGATTAATTTTTCGATTTAAGGGTTTAGGGTTTAAACAAAAAAAAAAAAAAATCATTTTCCCCAAAAAAAATTTCTGATTTAAGGTTTTAAACCCAATGATCTTACATGATAATTGTTTGTCTAAGTTGTGCTTTTTTATTTTATTTTAATTTTATTAATACCAATTTACATGAAACTTTGGCTACATTCTTAAGGTAGCTCATCTTGAATATGTTAATATCTTATGGTGTGATAATATTGAAGTTACCTATCTCTCAGTAAATCTAGTGCTTTATATTCGAAAAAACACATTGAGATAGACTCTCATTTTGTATTGGACTATATTTCTAAAGAGGATCTTTTCATACGTTTTCTCTATATGACTAAGTAGTTGACTGATTTTCTTGCTAAAGCTCGCTCAAGTCCTTAATTTTTGGAGTTTCGTTCCTAACTGTAGCTCTAGTCTATACTCCTTCATTTGGGGGGGGGGGGCGATTTATTAAGAATAATTTATAGAGGAGGGTTAGTACACTGATCTGTATCGTGTAAGATGATCATTATATAAATAAACACAAGTATTGAGTGTGCCCCTCTTTTTTCTTCTTCTTTCTTCTTTTTTTTTTTTTTTTTTTTTTTGGTGGGGGGGGGGGGTGGGATGGTATTTAGAATTTGTCTTCGTTATTGTGGAAGGCACAAGACCAAATGGATTACAACTTCTTTTACTAGTGCAAAAGAAGATCTGGATCCCAAGATTGCTGCCTGAGTGTATGCCATTTGTTCTTTGTTCTTTGTTCTTTTATCTTTTCGGTGTGCTCCCTAATTTGCTTGATGGAACAGAATTGGAGTAGTGATAACAAGCTACTCTCAGTCCCTCCCATCTCAAATCTGCGATTGATGGAAGAACTATTCACATCGGAGGACTCATCAGTCTACTAGCAATTTTCAGATTCTGAGGATGATTTTGTTAACGATACGAAAACTTAAGCAAGATACTTGCAACAGAAGGAGTATGCTTTGGTTGGATATATTTTGGATGGTAGACCAACAAGAAGCAAATAGTGATAGAAGGTCACCAGCACTTTGGTGGAGATAGCGACCAGGAATGGTGATGTGGATTTCGTTATGGAAGTTCAGGGAATCCATTTGGGGGAACACATTCACTTCTACAGAGGCTTCTACAGAGCTAGAGTTAATGTTGATAAGGATGCCATTGAAAACCCGCATTAATGCAAGAGTAACAGTGGTGGATATGAGGTGATAGAGGTTAAGTTTGAGCAACTCCTAACGGTGTGTTATACTTGCAGTACCTTGGGGTAGGAAGATAAAAAATGCATGAACCTCACCAACCTTGATAGAGCTAGCACAAGCACAAGCAAAGGAGGCAAAGGGAAAATCGTCGGAGGTTAGGGGTACTACAGCACCAAACAATATGTTGTTTTAGAAGCCGAAGAGTGGTGAAGAAGGAAGGAAAGGGCATGATTCTACGGGTAGGTCAAAGAGCAAACATCTAGTTGCCGAAAACAGAGGGAGAAGGGGAAGAAAGAGAGCCAAGACCACCAGAGAACGTGGGGATCGAGAAAGGAGCAAGGATAGTGACACGAGAAACAAGAATCAGATGTACCGTACTATAGAGCAACCACCTCTGAATTCATTGACAGGATAAATATTTACTTAATTTAACCAAACTTTGTACATTCATACCTAATCTTTCTAATTGTCCTTTATTTTTTTTTTCGCTAAAAGTGTCATTTTATAACGAAAATAAGAAAAAGAAAAGAAATACAGCAATTAGTACCTATCTTGCTCACCCGCAACAACAGTTGCCCCCAATACACCCTTCCTCACCGGTTCCTACTCATAATTGACAACAACTAAGTCATCAGAAACAAAATAAAAGATGCAATTAGGAAAAAAAAAATTTCCTGGTAATTATTTCTAGTTGTCCTTTATAAGTAGTAAAAGACTATTTAATCTTTGAATTCATACTCAATTTTTTTGATAGTTTATACCAACTACTTAGTGGTAATACGATGATAAACAATATTTAATGTAAAACTATAAAACATGTTGTAAAACGGTTTATAACAGGTTGCGGTTTGGGTTCTGGTTGGTGCAGGCTCTGCCACCCTCGGCCCAAACATAGCCCATTAAGGTTCGGTCCGGGCCGGTTCAGGCTATAACGGGCCGGTGCGGTTTGGTTTTAATGGTTCAGACTGCAATTTGACACCCCTAGGCTAATGGTTTAATGCAAAAATGATATTTTCAACACCAAATCAACGTACATTCTCCCATCTCCTAACAAACTAAAGGGACAAGGAAAATAGAGAAGCAAACTCTTCTTTAAGAATTCATAGGTGGGACTTGGTGCAGCCAAAGGTATGAAAGCTTATATGGAATAGTAAGGCATTGCTAATGGTCAAACCTTTTTATGGAGAAGTTGCGCAGAGGCCTTAGCCACGGTAGAAAACTTAAGGGCTATATAGATTAAGGTGGATCATAGCTGCAGGGTAGAGTGCCCCATATCCAGTGGGGACCACGAATTGTTGTCGTGTCATTATTTAATTATGCTTTCTACCAAAAGAAAAGGCTCTAAATTTACCACGATGCCCACGTACCGTGTCTTGACTTCTCCCCAAAGAAAAAAAATGGAATTCCGACAGAAGAACATTCAAACTGTCTTGTTACGGTCCTTGCGGATACAAAAGTAACTCAATGGGGTCGATTTTCTCACTCAGTCCAGCTTTAATGGCAACATCGTAATTGCCACAAGTCCCAAGGCCCTTTTTGAACAGTTACTCTTGGACGTTATTTGAGAACCTATTACAGATATATATATATATATACACTTGTGTAGCAAGTAGCAAGTAGCAAGTGGCGTTGCTCGAATTTGTTCTGGATCTATTTGTTTGGTTTCTAACGGATTCTTTCCTTCTGAACTGAGCCCCCAACATAACCTCCATGAAATCCGTCGGAAGTTTCTGCAAGTACTTTGTCTGATTCATGACAGCCCTTCTAAGAAGGAAAGAGATGAACAAAACCAAAATGACAATGTCGGTGACGCCATTGCGATTATAATTACTCAGTCTCTCCTCCTCTTCTTCTTTCATTTTATCTGTCTCTGTCAGTTCTGGTTCTCTTGTGAAAAGCAATTTTTTTGCAGTCATGGGAGAGGGTGATGGCAGCTTTTCTAACCTTTTTGAGGAATCGGAGTTTGGAGATCCAAACCAGCTTGCTGGAGCTTCTTCCACTGAAGATCTCTTTAGCATCTTAGAAACCCTTGAAGCTGCTCCAGAGTTCAATTCTTTAGCTTCGTCCTACGAAATTACTCCTCTTGGAGGAGGCGAAGCAGAAGCATCGGAAGCCCGTAAGCGGCGAAAGCTATCGGAGACGGAGAGGTCCATTGAAGATGCAGAAACAAACCCAGATGGGCAACCAAGAATGACTCACATTGCAGTGGAAAGGAACCGTAGGAAGCAAATGAACGAACACCTTGCCGTCTTGCGTTCCCTCATGCCTTGCTTCTACGTTAAACGAGTAATTACAACACCAATGCCACTTCCCTTCTCTTATATGAATTGATATTAATTATTCTGGTGCAAGAGATGAAAGCTGTTTGGGAGGGACGCACAATCACAAAGAAGAACACAAGTAAAACAAACTCACAATAGATGTTTTGCTTGTGTTCTTCGTAGTTGTGTGTGTGTATTATCTAGAGTATTAAGAGCCATCTTACACAATTTTGTGTTTATATACAGGGAGATCAAGCATCGATAATAGGAGGAGTGGTGGATTACATCACTGAGTTGCAACAAATTTTGAAGTCGCTGGAAGCAAAGAAGCAAAGGAAAGTTTACAGTGAAGTTCTAAGTCCAAGGATGGTTTCAGGAAGTCCAAGATCCTTGCCACTGAGTCCAAGAAAGCCACCACCATCTCCTCTGAGTCCCAGATTGAACCTACCCATTAGCCCAAGAACCCCTCAACCTGGGAGTCCTTACATGCCATGGATGCAACAACCCTCACCATCTTCTTCTTCTTCCTCTTCTCTTGACAATTTGAACGAATTAGCTGCGAACTCGAAATCCACCATTGCACAAGTGGAAGTGAAGTTTTCAGGAACAAATGTTCTGTTAAAGACAATATCCCCTCGCATTCCAGGCCAAGCTGTGAAGATAATTGCTGCCTTGGAAGGACTTTCTCTTGAGATTCTCCATGTAAGCATCAGTGCTTTTGATGACACCATGCTTAACTCCTTCACCATTAAGGTATCTTAATTATCTTCTTACACTTGTATTTTGGAACTGATTAAGAAATCTTGGGTTTTGGCCATTTAAATTAAGCTAATGAAGAAGTACTGCTTTGTTTTGATAGATTGGATTTGAATGTGAGCTGAGTGCAGAAGAACTGGCACATGAAGTTCAGCAAACCTTCTGCTAGTGAGCACCAATAAATACTGTCTTTGTCTGTCCACCTGCCTGCCTGGGAATGCAACAGAATGTGTTGGAAGGAAGGCCATAAACCAGCATCTATGTAGCTGTCTGCAACCAAATGTATAACTTGACGTATCATCATGACTTTGTAGTTGCTAATGTAGTATTTTCATTGCGAGATCTTTGCTAATCTTCTCTTAATTATCATCTTGAGTCAATTCTCCGGCCCTTTTTTTTTTTTTTTTTCTACCTATCTGATGATATTTCTTCTTGATCTAGAATTTTTAAATTTGAATTTTCTTAAGAACTCCTTTACTTATCAGCACAAGCATAAAAGAGGGGTTATTGTAACCTTTTGGTACAAGGCTTTTTGTTATTATCGTTTTCTTTTGATAGGATATTTCATCCCAAGATTTGAAGGTGACTTATTCTTTTGAGAGGAGGGGGGAGTGTGCATGAAGTGTATGTTGGATGGATGCAAATAGAAAGAAATAAAAGGAAATGAAATTCAACTTGAAACATAAAACAAGAGCTTTGCATGTTGCGACATCAAAAAACCAGATCACATAGTACCAACAGATCCATTTATACTAGAGTTTTTTGCTCAGAGCCCACTTAAGTGAGGGTGAAACTATGACCCACTTAAGTGGAAAGTATTATTGATGTCCAATTTTTACAATTTAAAAACGTTTCCGTAGTTACATTATTTTTTGTTAAGTTTGAATCCAAAATGACAGTTTCGCCTTTATGTATGGTAAAATGATCTTAATGCACCCAACCTTTAGGTGGGAGAAGCCATTTCTTCCTACACCTGGCCATAAATCTCATTGCCGCCAGCAACCACCACCCCTCTCCTGTCGACGAACACTGCCCCCAAAATTAAAGCAACGTAAATCATGAAAACCTAGCTCCATATATAACTAACAGAACCCCAATGAAAGCATCGAAATTAGAGGCTTGTAATCTTAAATCTTTAATAAGAACAAAAACCTAAAAAATTCTTCATTGGACCATCAAAACAAATGTAATTAGGAAGAGAGGCCAGAATAATGAAAACCTGCAAAAGAGCATTAGCAAAAATGGAGGATCATTAGAACTTGTTTGTTGGCGTTGGATCGACAACGAAAATAGAATCGAGTGAGCTCGATTTTCTCTGTGAGTTTCTATAATCTTATAGGACAAATGCCTGATTTGACCAGTTTTAGTAGGTTGTTTAAGCTCGAAACGGAAGGAAATTCATTGAATGGAATCATTCCATGGAACATTGGACAATTCTAGAAGCTTCTATGCTTGAATCTACCCCACTTAGCTTCTTCCGTTCTATCATTATATACATATGGAATTTTGTGCTTCTATTGAATTAGGGTTGATGGTTTTGGGTTTTGATTAACGGCTTTGGTTGGGAATTAAATTGGTGGCAAATCTGGTTCAAGGATGGGAGGATTCAAAGATGGATCGGTTAGGGCATGCAGTTCATTCATTTGGGGCGGTACGGCGGTGAAGAAGAGGCTCCACCTAGTTGGGTGGGGGTAAGTTGGTGCGTTTCTGGACCGATAAGTGGCTGGATTTGGATCTCTATTTAGAGGATATGATTGTTCATCCTATTCCATAAAGTGCTTGTTGTCAATCGGAACCAAGAGGGTATTTGGAGTTGGGAGGAGTTGGAGAATTTACTCCCTAGTGAGATTTGTTCCAACCTTACGAATGTTGCTCCCCTTTCAGCAGACGGAGGTCGAGATGTTTATATTTGGAAGAATAGTGTTGAGGGTGTCATTTCGGTTAGATCTGCTTATGAGAGATTGATTGAAATTGACAATCAAGATGTGGGCGAGGACTGTAATCTTTGGAGAGATATTTGGAAAGTGAAGATGTTGGCCAAGGTGAATGTCTTTTTTTTGGATTGTGGGACATAATCACCTTCTGACTAATAAAAGGAAGCACTTGCTCCAGGTGAGTGATCATGATCGATGTTCCTTCTGTATCAGTCGTGTGGAGGATGGGCTGCATATTCTGAGGGATTGGTATTATGCTAGAAGTATTTGGGGTAGGATTTTGGTTGGTGGTATCCCTAATTGGTTCTTTTCGAGTGATTTACATGAATGGCTTAGCACAAATCTAAATGTTTCATCATCTAAGAAGGTGGGGATCCAAGATTGGCCAAGCTTGTTTGCTTGCACAGCATATTAGTTGTGGGTGTGGAGGAATCGTGATTTCCATGAAATTGAGTTCACTCGCCCTAGTGATGGCGCAATGGTTGTCATGCGCTTTGTTTCAAAGGTGGGGGAGGCTTGGGGCTCGTTGGGGGAGGCGTTGTCTCAACCCTACCAGGAATCGTGGTAGTGTCAAGTGGTACCCTCCTCAAGCTGGTTGGTTCAATCTCAAGCGTTTCGGTGCAACTTAAGCGGGTTTCAATGCCCAAAAAAAAAAAAAAAAACCTAATGTAACGTGACAAGTCAAAATGCACTCGGGTAGTGGTAATTACACCATGAGACACTTATGCCTTTCCCACCCCTAAGCCACTCTCCCCTCGTTTTTGGTCCCTTTCTTCATTCCTGAGTTGCGATTCGAAATATGTGGGCAGGGAATCGCTTTTCGAGCCTCTTTGTTCATGGCCCCTCTGTTATCAAGTTCCCTAGTCTCCACTTCAAGCTGAAATGCTTCTCCTCGTGTTCTCAGGTTGTTTTAGAAATTAGAAAATTCATTTTCTATTCGCTTTGAAATTTCTCACAGTAACCATGGAATTGATGTATTTTTCAGGCTGTGCCATGTCCTAGTGAAGATTGCCACGAGTTCTTGCCGTGGTTAGAGCAGAAGGCAGGGACCCAAATTTCTTCAGTTCTTTCGATTGGGAAATCTGAACATGGCAGGTTCGTCATTTATTCAAGATCTTAAAGTTCTCACAATCAAATTCTGAAGATTTCGGCTCTGTTTCTCTCCCTACTGATACCCATCTACCTTTTATTTCGGTTTTGTATTCTAAATGCAGGTCATTGTTTGCATCGAAGTTCATACGAGCTGGAGATTGCATACTGAAGGTTCCTTTCAGCGTGGTATTTAATCTTCAAATTAATTTTTCATTGTTTTTTAGTGTTTGTTGTGGGAGTCATTGAGTTGTTTATGATGACTTGAAGGTTCTTTTTGTGTGCTTTTTTAATGCAGCAAATTACACCAGACAAAATGCTTCCAGAAATTGGCTGTTTGTTAGGAGAAGATGTGGGTTATACTGCACGGCTTGCTATTATTATTTTAACTGAGAAGAAGATGGGTCAGGTATTGCCAACGGATAATTTTTTGGGAACTTTGAATTTCCCAACGGATTATATTTTCATCCTTTTTTCTAACTCTTTAATTGCAGAACTCCAGATGGGTCCCCTATATAAGTCGTCTTCCTCAGCTTGGGGAGCTTCATTGCACGGTACTGGATTCACCATTTACAAGAATTTAAGCTGTGCAACTAGTTAGTGCTGTCGCTCTTCTCGTATTGCATACTGCAAGAATTGTCTCATTTAATTGTAGTCCTCAAAATGTGTTTTAAGTATGTTGGAAAACTGTAAAGAAATAATCAATAATTGCTTGGTTGATGTATTAAACAATAGGTTTTAAAGTTAGAAAGATTTGATCTAGTCTACCAAAAATAAGAAACAAATATTTACTGTTAAAATGATTTACTCTCATCTTTTCCTTTTGCGCTTTCTTTTTCCATTTTGGCATCCAAACTGTTGTTGCAGAATTCTGTTCGGTAGCCTAAGCGAATAACTTGCAAAAACGTGCTCGACCGGGTTGGTCGAGGAACGTCTCTGACGATCGAGTTAGTGGAAGTGCATAGCTTTAGGAGAAGAAAATAACATGTAGAGCTCTTAATGCCAGAGAGAGTAACCCAAGAGTGCGAATCTGATAATGATGAAGGTGTGGGTATTTCTAGATCTTAAGAGAGGTTACCTTAACTATGCAGTAATGGAGTTCTAAATGAACTCTATAATTGCTGCTAACTTTTCTAGGGAGAATAATCTTATCCTCCAAGAGAGTATTACTTGGATTGTAGTTGTGGAGTCCGATCTGGACTTTAAGAGCAATTCAAAATACCCCGACTTGATCGGAATCCTTATCCCTATCTTTAAGGAGGTTGGATACGATTCAAATTGTACACGTTGCTTAGTGCCTTCGTTTTATTCATGGTCCGACCAAGGTTTGATATTTCCGGTTCTTCTTTGGTTGACCTAGGTAGGTCTATTATAAATTGTCCATAACTTTAGCCCCCAGTCACTTGGTCTTGTTAATTTTGTGTTCAAGGCCAAGGGACTAAGTTTCTCCCAACCAGAATTTGATCTAGTCGAGTGATTTTGGCTTGACTTGTGCTCAATCAAATTTGAAAGACAGCCTAGGTGGCTTATTAATTTTGTGGAGTGACCTTTGACCTTGACTTTTATGATGACCTCAAAATTGCTTAATCATCTTGGATGGTCGAGAGTGGAGCTCTTGTTGAAGTAGATAATTTTTTTTTTAGACTAGAGTTGGGAGCCTACCCCAGAAGAAGAAGTAAAGGCCAATGCTGAAGATGTCGAGAAGAGGAAGTTCAATCCTGAGCTTGTATTTGTTCGCTTTATTTTTTGTACTTGATTTGCTAGAACTTTTCATGTAGAGATGGACAGAACTCACTTGTATACATTTTTCGCTTTTCACCTTTGTGAGTCCATCACTTGTAGTGCTTGAATATTTCGATTTGGTTCATCAACCACAATTTTCTTGGTCAAAAAGAGTTCTTTTGTTCGAGAAGTCACCATGTTTCTGTGGTTGAAAAGGCATATGCTAAATAGTGAAGCGAAGAGTTGCTCAACGAGCAAAATATTTGCATTAACAAACGAAATATTTGCATTATTGCTTTTGTTGGATCAGCCACTTTTGTTGGTTGATCTTGCCCTCAATCGACTATACTTTATATAGTAAAATTCCTTGATCGACCTTAATCTTGGTCAAGCATGATTTAACCTTTTTTGCAACTTTATCGGAGACTTCTTTGCTTTGTCTTCTTGACTTTGGTCAGTCTATTTGAGGTCAACCATAAATCACTTGGTCAGGTTGGCTCCATGCTCGAGCCAATGGATTAGGTTTTCATCTTAATCAAGCCTGGATTTAGTCAAGCAAAGTTTTGTGTGATTTTTGCTCGACCAATGCTGCAAACATTGCATTTATGGGCATAAGGTCCTTTTGCATCATCTCCATTTAAGCTAGTTTTCTGATTGAACGCATCTGAATTTTCGTAGTGTTCAAACCATTGATCTGATCGAACTGTTTGTGGTCTAGTAGAATTATTGAACTAGTCGAGCTCTTGAGCTTTCATTCCAAGTTGATAGTTTTCAAACAGCTGAGAAGGAGACCAGTGTTGTCGAATAGGATGAGTTCGATGAATGAGGCTTTGGCTAGTTTGGTCAAGAAGGCTTCATTAGTTAGGAAGACAAGGTTGGCCAGACTACAACTTTTCTTGGTCTAATCTAGGTTTAGTCGTCCATATGTTGGCCTTTGTAAAACTTTTAATAGGAAGTTTGTTGGTCGACCCTGCATTGGTCAAGCATTTTGTTAATCCTTTCATAAATCCTTTGGTCTTCTTCATTGCCTCTTTGGCTATTGAATTATCATTGATCCTCCTCCTCTTTGAACGATGATTTTGCCAAGTTGTCATGGAATCCTGTTCGTGACTTTGCCAAGTTGCCATGGTTGCTTGTTCGGTATGTGTAGATATATGTTCGACCACTTCCCCCGAGCATAGTAACTTGGGAATTGCTCAAATAGCGAATTGATGCTAACTAGCAAAATTTTGTTCTTTTGCAAAGCCCATTTTTAGTGGGTCTTACTTTTTTGCAAATTGGGTAGAATCTTTTTGTACTTGATGCTTAAGTCTTTATCATCAATTATTTGCTCTATTGAGTATGATAGCTTTGATAGCAAGGGGAGTTCCTATAGGATACTGCCCTACTCTCTTCTTGATCAAGGGGGACTTCCCTTAGGATACTGTCTTGCTCTCTTCTCGAGCAAGGGGAGTTCCCTTAGGATACTAACATGCTCTTTCTTTCTAGATATATCTCGATTAAGGGGAGTTCCCTTAGGATATTGCCCTACTCTTTCTTTCTAGATATATCTCGATCAAGGGGAGTTCCCTTAGGATACTGCCCTACTCTTTCTTTCTAGAGATATCTTGAGCAAGGGGAGTTCCCTTAGGATACTGCCTGCTCTCTTCTCGAGCAAGGGGAGTTCCCTTAGGATATTGCCCTGCTCTCTTCTCGAGCAAGGGGGTTCCCTTAGGATACTATCCTGCTCTCTTCTCGAGCAAGGGGAGTTCCCTTAGGATATTGCCCTGGTCTTTCTTTCTAGAGATATCTCGAACAAGGGGAGTTCCCTAAGGATACTGCCCTGCTCTTTCTTTCTGAATATATCTCGAGCAAGGGCTGTTTGGATATTGCCCTGCTTTTTCTTTCTAAAGATATCTCGAGCAAGGGGAGTTCCTTTAGGATACTGCCCTAGTGTTTCTTTCTTCGAATAAGGGGAGTTCCCTTAGGATATTGCCTTGCTCTTTCTTTCTCCAGATATCTCGAGCAAGGGGAGTTCCCTTAGGATACTGCCCTGCTCTCTTCTCGAGCAAGGGAAGTTCCCTTAGGATACTGCCTTGCTCTCTTCTCGAGCAAGGGAAGTTCCCTTAGGATATTGTCCTACTCTCTTCTCGAGGAAAGGGAGTTCCCTTAGGATATTGCCCTGCTTTTTCTCGAGCAAGGGGAGTTCCTTTAGGATATTGCTCCAGCTCTCTTCACGAGCAAAGGGAGTTCCCTTACATAGATCTTACTCTTTTGTGAAGCCTAATTTCATAGGTCTTAGTCTTTTGTGAAGCCTAATTTCATAGGTCTTACTCTTTTGTGAAGCCTAATTTCATAGGTCTTAATCTTTTGTGAAGCCTATTTTCATAGGTCTTACTCTTTTGTGAAGCCTAATTTCATAGGTCTTACTCTTTTATGAAGCCTATTTTCATAGGTCTTATTCTTTTGTGAAGCCTATTTTTATAGGTCTTACTCTTTTGTGTAGCCTATTTTTATAGGTCTTACTCAGGAGGCCCGAAGACTTTAATGGGTCTTACTTTTTTGTGAAGCCTATTTGCTTCCCAATGCTGGTCGAGCAGAGTTATTGTGCTGGTCGAGATGTAAGATGTTTATATCTTTCTCTACTCCCCCGAGCATAGTAGGTTGACTCACAGTTGAGCTGTGATGCTCCATCCAGCTGAGAGATATCAACCTTTTTGCTTGTATGTAGAACTCCTTTCTTCCGATCAAGTATGGTTGACTATATCTCGAGCTCCCATTCTTGTAATTTTGGTTGATATTTTGCTATCCACGAGCTCAAAGGCTTTGAAAATATTGTATATAAGACTTTTTCTGTATAGAAGCTAAACACGTTGTTGTTGTTGAATTCTAGTGTTGGTTGAAAATTTTACATCGTAGAAGAAAACTAGGGCCTTTGGCGAAGATAAAGTAAGTAACCATTTGCAAGTAAAGAGTTGCATTCCTTTGAAATTCCTAATATATTCTGCTTGATATTCCACATCCAACTCTAGTTTGTATATGGCGAATACTCTCGATCACGCATCAAATGTAGGAGAAATATCTAATTCAAGATTTTTTTTTTTTTTTGTAAAAAGAAAAGATGACCCGGGGTCTTTTATTTTTTCTCCTTTTTTTTGGGGGGGGGGGGAACAACTCTTGAAGAAACTTTGCCATGAGGAGAAAATTCTTCTTTGAAATTTTTTGCTGATGAACTCATGAACAATGTTTTGTTCCTTGACTCCATCACCGGCCATCATGAAAGGGATTTGAGCTCCATTGTCAATTGTTATAGGAACCAAGCAGCAAACCTATGGCAACAGCTCCTTCTGGATATCAGTCAGGTTGGCATGCATGTTGAGTAGAATCAATGGTTCAGGTAGTTGCTGAGCATCTAGAAAGACAGGTTTATAGCAGAAAGAAGCAACTCCAGCTTCACCCAAAGTAGGCTGGAACCTTTGACCAAGTATAAACTCTTTCAGATCATTTTTAACCCCTGGCTGCAGGTCTTCAAGACTATATAAAATATCAGCACCTGTGGAGCATCACAGTTATGATGCCTCTGCAACATGTGAAGTTAGCATGAGGGCTTGCTAATAGCGTGCAAACCTTCATCTGGATCATGTTGGATAATCCCACAAAACCTAATCCCAATTCCAACCAATAGCAGATTAAAATAGGGAAGTTTTCTAAACTTGATGGAAAACCAATTCCAGCAACTAGGTAGAAGTCACGTCTAACTGCCACGGCGACGGGAGTCGCAAAAGTCAGTCGCCTGGTTTTGACCTAATTTGGAGGTCAATAAACACATGGGAGTGTTATTGACCAAAACATCACATAATCTGTTTATAGCCGCCGGGGAAACGGAGTTTGGAAAATTCAATAAATTAATGTAAATAGCAAAGAAAACACAAATACCAATTAGTAAAGAGTTTACAAAGTTTACAATTCATTATACAATTATGTGAGAAAGGTGTATGGCTCACATATTGTTATCACTTGCGACATATCTCCGACACGGCGATATGTCGCCGCTTAGTTTATCGGTGTCGGGGGTGTCTGTCGCCCCCGCTGGCTTCGCCGCGATTGTCGCCCCATGCCCGTCTAACTCCATAACCCTTTTTTCCTTCTTTTTGTTTAATAGTAGAGTTTACCTTGAAGTAAACACATCACATATGAATTAGGAGATGATGCCACTTGGCCCATGAGTCTCCGCTTAGAGCAGACCCAAGTCAGAAAAAAAAAACAAAAGAGGCTAAGCAGTTTTCCGGACTAAGCTACACTGCCTCACCATGTTTGATAACGCTGATACAATCTGGCTGCTATGGCTTCACTGCAAACTGCAGATCTTTTCGCTTGACCTCCATTCTTGACCATGTGATTTTATCGGTGAAGCTATGAACGGTTGCAATTGATTCTTTCAACCTCTTCTCAGAACCTAAGTTGAGAGCACTCTTCAATTTCCATACATGAGGAAAAGCGTGCATGAACCGCCCAGCACTGAGCATCGCTGCTTCTTTGAACGCCTCCACGAATTCTCTTCCGGCGGTGGCGTCCGTTGAGACAACCGGGGTCAACGTTGAAGGCAAACCTGCAGAAACTTCATGAATATATCTTCGTTGGAAGCTAGGACCTCCAATGCATCTGTGGCCAGACGTTTTGTCTCAATGAATTTCTTACGAACAACAACCATTTTTTTATATAAAGTTTCATTATATTTCTTCTTCTGCAGAGATTCATCTTGAACTAAATTTTTTCTTGGAGGCTGCTGCTGCTACTGTAGTAGCTCTGGCAGTATCTTTAGACGCGATGTATCAATCAATAGAATCGTTGAAGGTGAGCGTTCGCCGAATCTTGATGATTCCATCTCTAAGCAGAGTAAAATTGAATCCTCTGCCTTATATGAATCGGATCTGCTCTGCAGTCAAGCTCGAATGCGAGCGAGCCCTCCATACCATCGCCTGATTCTTAGGTCCTCGAAAAGACCACATCAGAAAAGCTGTGCGTTGTAGGTCAAAGGTCGTGCATCTTGCAGTTGAATTGCATACAACTGATTCTTATGGTTGAGAGAACATGATATAGATGGGCTCATCATACGCCATTGGATTCAATTCCGGCAAATTGGTTGCAGGAATATTGAAAGCATTGTAGCTAAGAAGACTAGGATTATAAAAATCTGAGTGTAATCATACTTTGTGCAGATCACTTTATTGTACATGCTTTGGCAAAAAGACAAAACTAAAGAATAGTAATTCACTATAAATCTCAATGTTCTCTTTATGTAACCGCACTTTGGCAAAACAAAATCTAAACAATAGTAATAAATTGTCATTGTGACAATGACATTCTTTAGGCAAAATAATCATGTGAATATGAATCAACTATTAGTTCTGTGCTCATTAATGTAATTTTACAAAAATCGACGCATTGAGTTCTCAGAAATTTGAGCGAATTCCCACCAAATTTCGATTAATTGGTTTCCCAATCTCGATTCGAGAATAATGTAACACTAAAATCTTTTCCATAAATAATTCCTCAGACTCCATGAAAAATAATTATTATTTTAAAGAGAAGATGGAATGTATGACGTACCTTATAGTTGGATTACTCAAAAAGGGAATTTGAAGGCAGTATTACCTCACAAGGGAACTTGCGATCACCTCATGTTTAATCATTATTCGGAGGGTTGATCAAGATTCCCACAGATGGCGCCAATTGTTGTTGTAGAATTCTGTTAGGCAGCGTAAGTGAACAATCTCAAAAAAACGTGCTTGACCGGGTTGGTTGAGGAACGTCTCCGACAATCGAGTTAGTGGAAGCGCATAGCTTTAGGAGAAGAAAATAACTTGTGGAGCTCTTAATGCCAGAGAGAGTAACCCTAGAGTGCGTACCTGATAATGATGAAGGTGTAGGTATTTATAGATCTGAAGAGAGGTTACCTTAACTTGTGCAGTAATGGAGTTCTAATGGAACTCTATAATTGCTGCTAACTTCCTAGGGAGAATAATCTTATCCTCTAGGAGAGTATTACTTGGATTGTAGTTGTGGAGCTCGATCTGGACTTTAAGAGCAATTCAAAATACCCCGACTTGATCGGAATCCTTATCCCTATCTTTAAGGAGGCTGGATAGTGGATACGTTTCAAATTGTACATGTTGCTTAGTGCCTTTGTTTTATTCATGGTCCGACCAACCAATTCTTCTTTGGTCAACCTAGGTAGGTCTATTATAAATTGTCCATAACACAAACCAAAACAAAAGAGGCATGAGAGTTCATAGTCCTGAAACATAGAATATCAGCAGAGGAAAGTTACTGTTACAACACACTATGGATAGAAGTTTATGTTAGATAGGTAGGTCTAGGCTGAAAGAAATGGGGATACTACTAACTTGATGGCACTCGACAATTTTGCTTGGCCATTGAAAGCCCATTATTTTTTGCTTGAACAATGTATTTTTCTTTTGCCTTTCATCCATCAAACCTAGCAGTATCAATCTATCTAAGCGTTATGGTTTTGATTATTTAGAGAAAAAAAATGTGACTGATGCGCATCACACACCATGAGTCTCCCAGCTTGAAATGTAGTAGTCTCGATGTTGTCATTGTTCTTGAAAAAAAGAGGGTATTTGGAATTAAATTTTGTCATGCCATGGTATGTTCTGAGAGCATAACCCTATTACTGGTTCTTTTTTAGTTATTTAATGAATATTTAATAGCAATTTGTTTGATATCTTTCTAGATGTTCTGGAGTAAAGATGAACTGGACATGGTTCGAAAAAGTGCAATACACCATGAAACTGTAAATCAGCAAGTCCAACTTGAGAAGGAATATTTGGCCGTTAGACCAGTATGTATTCATTGGAGTCTTCCCCCCCCCCTCTTCCATGTGTCTGTTCATGTCCCTTATTTGATAATAGAGTATCATATTATTTTCCTATTTGAAGAAAAGGGCGATCCCTTGCTATCCTCTTCTCTTACCTGTGGAATTCCATTTTGAGGGCATTCAGAGGAATCAGATATCAATATCTTCTGTTGAGAAGGGGTACTTGTTTCTTTATTTGTTCTATTGTAGCTTTACTGTATTGCATTTTCAGTTCTGATATCTTAAGGTGATCTGTACTTGTAAATTTTGGATTTATCCTTTATTTTCATGAATTTTATTACAAATATACGTTGACCAGAACCATCTTAACAAATATGCTTGGTATTTTTAGAAAATCCAAATTTATGTGTTAATCTTAAAAGGAGCTATATATAGCAATTCTGATTTTACTAATTTATGTTAGTTTCTCTTTTAAACTGCATTAACGCTCTGGTTTTTGGCAACACAACTAAGGGGTAGTGTGATTGATTGATTTTAGGTAGTTTCAGATTTCATCCAGAGGTTGTTTTAAGTTTGAAGTTAATTGGGTTTATTTATTTCAAGAGTCCATTAGTATGATTTTAAGGAAAATGCCAGTCCCCATTTTCAAATGAATGAATTTTCTTGCTTCATCTTTGTTGGTTATGTTGATAGTTGATACTACCCATAGGTCTTCTTATTTTTCTTAAGTGTTTCCATTTTCATAATTATTTAAGTAAATGATAATTTTTCTGACAGTTAGTTTGCTTATGGTTCCAGGTTCTTGATAATTTTCCTGAGTTTTTTGAAGATGTTACTCTGAAGGATTTCATGCATGCATATGCTTTAGGTACTGAAATTTTATATGCATTTACTGCTTGTAGTCTTATCCTTTCGCCTCATTGAGGTATGTTGGCCAAATACTTTTAATTTGGAATCATTTTACAAACTTGTAAGATCTGCATTGAACTACAGTCTGACTATTCTGATTATTATTTCTGAACCTTCCAGTTGGATCTCGTGCATGGGGAAGTTCTAAGGGTCTATCTCTGGTATCATTATTCTACTTATTTTTGTATCACTTATACACATTGTGTAGTGCCTGTGAGGGTTATTAAAATCAACAAGTTCTTTTGTTGGTCAAAAATACTTTGTAGATTCCATTTGCGGATTTTCTAAATCATGATGGGGTTTCAGAAGCACTGTTGTTAAGCGACGAACATAAACAAATCTCTGAGGTATCAGTTCCATTTTATTGTCAAGTTCATGTGGTATGTTTGTAGAACATGTTGATAATACAGACTCATCCCTCAGTTGTTTAAGATTTGTGTGTATATGCTTGGTTGTTGCAAATTGTTCAGTTGAGTAATCATGAAACTTACTTGGTTAAACTATTTTGACATAAATATGAGTATACCAGTTTCTTCATGCTTGACTTGTCTTTCTGAATCCTTGATCACATAGTCTCCCTTAAGCTACTCTTCCTCAATGTGTGGTCTCTTCTGGGCAGTACAGTAATGTCAGTCTCCTGCTGCCTGCTGGAAATACTGGGAATGAGCAGAAAACTTTTGATGAACATTACAAAACAACCAATAACTCTGTGATGTTTGATTGATTTCTGGATGAACGGTCATTCCTTATTTTTCTTTTAGAACCTCCAGGCTGCATTCAAATTTCTTATCAAGTGGAAAAAGGGATGTATCTTGCTGATATTAATTTAATTTAAAAAAAAAAAAATTCTGCCTTCCATTGTTGTGATTCATCATGCCTCTTTCTGCAGTGCATAGAGAAGTTGTACCATAAAACCATGATCTTTTGTACTCATCCTTTTGGTTTGGCCTTTTAGTAGGTATGGATGGTATAAAAGGGTAAGATCTAGATTCGAATTTGATATCCAAATTTGTCATGCTGAAACATCCTCAAGATCTGAGTGCAATTTGAGAACCAATTAGTCTGATTATATTGTCCAGATTGGGATATGTTTTTCTTAATTTATATCAAAGTGAAAGGTCAACAGTGGATTTTGGACTCCTTTGAGGGTGGACTGTGGTGCAATGTTGTCCAAGTCTCAGGAAACATATCTCTGAGAAGTGAGGCTAAGGCTTCATACGTTATGACCATCCAAGGCTCTGCAATTGCTGGAGCCTCATGCACTGGATATGCTCTTTTTAACCTTCCAGTAATTACCATGCACTCAAAGTCTTCATCATGCATTTATTAGATGTCATTCAACCACATTGAGAAATTGATCCCGTCTCAAAGGGTTTTGAGTTTTAAAAATCAACTGTATTGCTTGATTACCGCGTTGCTTTTGGGTTAGTGTTTTCTTTAGTATCATGGTATTATAGTACTCATTGGAAAGCAAGAATCCATGTAGACCCCATTTAGCTGGGATAAGGCTTAGGGGTGCAAGTTGGCCGCGCGCGCAAGCCGCCGAGCCGGGGCTTGGGCTAAAGATTTTGGCCCTCAGGGGGAGGGCAAATATTTTGGCCCCGAACTAGGGCCAAGGGCGGGCGGATTACTCTCGGCCCGCCCATCCCGGCCGTCCCCGATTTTTGCCCCGACCCAAGCCCGGTTTTGGCCTTGATCTTGACGCCCGGGCCCTGATCCTAGCCTTGATTTTGGCCCTGATCCTAGCCCTGATTTTGGCCCTGATCTTGGCCCTGATTCTGGCCTTGATCTTGGCCTTGATATTAGCCCTGACCCTGATCCTGGCCCTGATTTGAGTCTAAAGACTCTGGACCCTCCACCCACATGGAGAGGAATTAATTGTAATACATATAGGTGGATACTTGACACGTGTCAAATTTTAAAAACATGATCATGTTTTGTAGAAAATTAATAAAAATAAATTATAACCTCATTACCAATGTAATAAGCATCTATTTGACTTTGGCCCTGATCCTGACCCTAATTTTGGCTCTAATCTTAATATTAATTTGACGATGATCATGTACTAAGCTAGATTTTTACCTGATCTTCATACTAACATTGATATGAGTCTTGATTTTGATATTTAGTCACTTTGATCATATTAGACTATAAATTCACTTTTTATATTATTTTTAAGGTAATTTTTATTTTTCCAACAAAGTCATTTTTAGTTCAATAAAATATGGATTTTGTTTTTTGATTAAGGCGAGATAATATATTATAAATAATAAAAACTATTACATGAAGAATTAATATCTAACAAATCTATACCCTAACTTCTCATCATGATATCTAACAAATCTGCTGATATTTCAAAAAAATTATTAAAAAAACTATGAAAAAATACTTTTTTTTGTTGAATACTAAATTATTGTCGATTTACTTGTTAACAAGGTTTTGAATATGATTTTTTTGTATTGAATAAAGATATCAATTTATTGAGCAGGTTGTGAATGAAAACATACCTACCTACGGCTTAAATTCTTGACTTTGAAGATAAAATTTTCATTTATCGAGTTCCTTTTGAATTATGAATCTCGATGTTTCTAAGTTTACAAAAAGAGTTTGTGTGACATTCTCTATAATTGACTTGACTTTCAAATATGCCTAAATTTAATTACAATTCTTCTCTCTACTTATTCTATTTCATGAATAATTTTAACTCTTTGCTCCTGGAGAAAAACCAAAGGAAAAAGCAGATGAGAGAGAGAGAGAGAGAGAGAGAGAGAGAGAGAGAGAGAGAGAGAGAGAGAGAGGAGAGAGAGAGAGAGGAGAGCAAATTAAAAAACCCTAGAAATTTGGATTTCTCTATTTCTCTAAAATCTAAATGGGTATAAATAGTTAAATACACATTGAATCTAAGTTTTGGATTATTTGTTGACATCTTTAATATTTTATTTTCCGAATTGAGTTTGGAATTTAAGTATTTAATTATTTTAATATGTATTTTAATTACTACTGTGCTTACATTTGATATTTACGACCAAAGATATGGCCAATTAAAGCTAGGGACAAGGCCAATTAGGGCCTGGGCCAATCCGGGGTCGATGGTCAGGGCGGGGGCAATGAGAGGCCAGGATGGGCCAAGGGGAGGGAGGGCCAGGGGCGGGCCAATTAGGGCCGGGGACGGGGCCAATCGGGGCTAATGGCCCATCCCGACCCGGCCCAATTAGGGCCAATTAGGCGGGAATGGGCTTGGCTGCCTGTAGGGCTTAGGGCCGGGGACAATTTATTGGCCCCGAACTAGGGCCAGCGGGATGGGCTCAAGTTATACCATATAGGGCTGGGCTTGGGATTGCAAAAGCCTGGCCCAGCCCGGCCCAGTTGCAGCTGGGATAAGGCTTCTTGCTGTTGTTGTTGTTGTTGTTGTTGTTGTTGTAGTATATATGGTATTATGGAAAAGAGTTCTGAAATGCTTCTGCTGTAAATAGACATTTGTAAGGCATAACTGCAGAACTGCAGTGGAGTTTTTGCATGTTTGTCTTTGCTAACAATCTAACGTTAGTAGAAAAGTAAAATTAATCCCTTTATTCTGTCTGTGCAGGTTATTGCTGATAGGGATTATGCTCCTGGTGAAGAGGTTATATGTCAATGAATCTTTTGTTACGTCTCTGAATTTTATTTTCCAGAACTGAAATGTATTATGTTGATTTAAAATCCTGATGATGAAAACAACTGGTTGTTATGAGAATGCATTTCTTCTTTGTTGTCCATTGCTACTTCATTGTTTTACTGTGTGTGCTACTCAGCACATAAATAGACTGTTTAACAACACTGCCACTTCTTGGTGTAATTTCATAACCTGAATGTAGTGTTTAACATATTTGCTCCTTGCTGGTATAATTTTATAAGCTAAATGTAGAGCGTAACATATTGCTACTTCTTGGTGTAATTTTATAAAAATGTGGTGCTTAACATAACCTCCCCCCCCCCCCCCCCAAAAAAAAAAAAAAAATAATAATAATAAAAAATAAAGAAAAAGAAACCAACAAAGGAAGGGGGGACGGGTAGGTGGTGATTCCTGATCTATTTTCTTTCTTCTTCTATGATTGTTTCACTAATACTTAAGTATACAACCCCCAAGGATCCTATCATTTTTCAGATTTTTTTTTCCTGCTTCCTCAATTTCTCTGTTAGGATCCCAGATTCAGCAAAACAGCCCAACAGTAATAATGGAGATCATGGGGAAAATATACTTTATTAATTGATAAACTCCAGAACTCAGAATAACACAGCAGTAGGTATACCTACAGCTACCCGAGAGCAACAGCCCTCACCCCAAAATTCCCTTGTGACAAAACGATCCTCCTAACCTACCACCCTCCCTGATACTTATAGTAGATAGTTCCCTAAATTAACCCCTTGACAAATCTTTCCCCAAATCTCTTTTATTCAGTTGTAAATGTTCTCCAAATCATTCTTTATTCAGCAACCTCCTTCTTAGGTCCAGATCTGATTTCTTTCCTTAACTGCTGCTCACCAAATCCAGCCCTCTTCTTGTGCTTGCGAGAATACACATCAGATATGAGGAGTCTATCATTCTCCTCTTTTCTGGATTTGTTTTCTTTTAGCTATTATTTCATTAACTCAAATCCCCATTCAATTCCAATCTGAGCACCAAAGACACCTGCCGTCAAATTCTATTTTTTTTTTTTTTTTTCATTTTGTTTGGTTTTTTGATTTCTTGTTTGAAGTGGATTTCTTCAACATCCTAAGAGTCAATGGATTTTGTCATACTTGACACAATGTTCAGCTCCTTGACTGAGTTGCAGACCAATTGACCAGAAATTTATGTACACTACAGTTTATTGACAGAAACACCATCAGAGCAAGGAGGTTGAGTGTTTTAATCTCTGGGAAGTGCATTGGGGTTATTTGATTCATTCTCCTTTGGTCCACTTGATGATGTTTCTGTGTTGGTATGTGTAGAGTTGTCTGAGTATAGGCCTGCATACTTCGGTTGGGGAGAGCATGTTGATATAAGCAGTTGTAAGGATCCAGCCACAATCAGATTGCCTGCTGGTATTCACTGGTTCAGGGTTCACACTGCACTATACCTTTTTATGGAATCCTTGAATAAGGGAAGGGTGAGATAATTCTAATTCTATTCTCTTGAGACCTGCATGAATAAAATGTCCACCACTTCCAAGTTTTCTTTTCTTTTCTTCTTTCTTTCTCTCTCTCTCTCTTTTTTTTTTTTTTTTTCATTTGTGAGCGGTGTTCATACTGCATTTTTCTCCTGGGAAATTGCCAGGTTTCTTTTGAAATAATTTTAGTTTCCCACTCTCTAATACTTCTAGAGAATGCCATGTTAGATCACTTAGATGTATAAAAATGATTGCACTTATACCACCATAGGTCATTTAAGTGCAGTCCCAGATTTCAAGTTAGTGGTGATTCACTGATTCATTTTGGCATGTTGATTTTAGGTTTTGATAAGGTATGGAAAGTTCCCAAATGCCACTCTCATGCAGGACTTTGGATTTACGCTTCCATACAACATTCACGATCAGGTCTGCCATAAACTTATTGTAAAAGAATGTAATTGTTCTGTACTCATACCATTTTGAGAGTTGAATTGATTCATATACACTAAATGCCTGAACATATTTCCTGTGTTAATTATTCAAAGGCTTGCGTTATCTTCTACAGATGATTTTATTCATGCAGGCTCGGATTTTGGTTGGTGTGCCTCAACATGATCCTCTACGTCTGATGAAACTGGACCTTTTACATAAACATTGTGCCCCAACAGTCAAAAATACTGATGGTTTTTGCTCTTTTACTATCAAGTTGGTAGATATTTTTATGGATACAACTTCTGTGCCTTATGTCTAAAGCTTCTTTGAATTGACTCTGTCAAATTCCTATTTGAACCTTTTTTTTTCCAACTTCATTAAATGGTATCAAACCATTGTGTTCTTAAGAGAGAGTGAAACTTCCATTTATGGGAATTATAATGACTAAAGGACCATATGGATCTTTTTTGGAGATGAAAGACACACAGTGGTATCCAAATGAGAGTCCAGTGTCGTTGCAAGTGACTGACATGGCACCTCTGGACAGGACGAATCTACCAGGGGAAGCATCCAATATAATGATGAACTATCTGGTTTGATTCTTTTGCTTAACGTGAGTTTAATCATCAGAAACCATCTGGACCAAATGGCTAGCCATGTAGTGGACCCATTACCTTGTATTTGTAGGTGTCCCTTTTTTGTTTAAAGAAAGCCTCCTGAATTCTGTTGATACTTGGCAAAGTCCTTATGAGTGGGCTGACAGATTAGAGGCTGACACAGATGACAGTGTCCACTGTTTGGCCACTAACTGGATTGCCATGCACTACATATACCCACATCCATCATATTTGTTAAGGGGGCTGGGCAATCCAAGGTGGTGGTGGGAGTTGGAGGAGGACCAAGGCAACACCAGCAAGGCGACTAGGGCTGTGTAAGTGACGCCTAGGTGACCAAAGTGTCCTTCAAGCAGAGGAATCCTGGATGCCTGAGGGTTGCCTTGACAGCCATGCGTCACATAAATGCCTTCTTGTCCACTAGACAGGAAAAATTATTTATTGTTATTATTGTTGTTTTTTCATCCTTTATTTGGTATGTGGTTCATTTTTTGTGACCTTGCTTTTCATCCTCATATTTTACAAACATTTACCCTTTTTATAGGGAAGTAAGATCTGTTAGTAGCAAAGGGAAGGGAATCCCACAGCCACTTCGTGCTTTTGCTCGCATTTTATCCATTACTTCCATTGAAGGTATGCTGCAGTTCTTTTTCTTCTTTATCTTTGCTTTCACTCTATAGGAATTTGTTGTTGGAGGCTGTACCTTCCTGTGCATAATTGTTTGAGCAAACTAACCACAGAACTGGAGGATTTGGTTTCTGAGGCTGAAAGAAAAGATGGCAGGCTGGCTCGACATCCTCTACAAAACCAGTGTAAGGAGATCCAAGCACACCAGTTCCTGCTTTCACAAATTTCACAATTGATTCAGGAATATGAGGTGTCTATCAAGGTAATGTTATCAATATTAACTTTGAAATTTTTATGACCCTCCTTCTATTGTCCTTTATAGTGAACAATTCTCTAACAAATGCAATACAGAACTGAAAAAAACAAGGAGTTATATTAGATGTTTACCCTGTTCCGCATATTCCAGTTGAAAATTTTGAACTTTCCAGCTAGAGAACAGGTTCAGACTGAAGCAGGGCTGTCATATGGTTTGCCAATCTCTTGTTGAGCAAATCCCTAAAGCACCTTGGTCATACTATTAATTGTGAATGGAAATATTAGTTTCTAAACTCAATTGTCTAGTCTGAGAATACAATAGCAAAATGACATGACTGATCTCTTTCAACCATATGGTGCTTCAAAAACACATCTAAAATACTGTACTGGAACATAAAGCCTGTAAAGCTTATATATAAGTAATTCATAAACTAACGATGGCAGTATATTTTGGTTATTAGGATGTGTTCCTAAATGGCCTATCTAGTGAGAATTTTCAACTGCTCAAGTGGCAGTTGGAAAAGTGTCCTCATGTCCAGTTGCTCCATGTAGCAAAAGAAATTCTTCCCTCGTCTTGCATTATTCAAGGGGATGCCCTTAAGTTGAAGTGGAGAAGGGATGGTCTTGTTGTGAAGCATTCTAGATAGTCTGTCCACAAAAAGTTTCTTTTGTGTCTGTGTACAGCAACCCTTGATCGCTTGCTTACCAATAGTTTTGCACCTGCACCTTTCAAGCTTTAATTTTTGCCATCCAACCATATATGGACCTTAAAATACCATCTATTACTTCAAAAAATTGATGCTAAATCATCTAGGTCTTATCTCAAGGCTGAAGTCCAAAGACCTAGCTACTTGGGTTTGGCTAAAACTGAGTTGTGATTGCAGTTAATTCTCTTTCCAATACTTTTGTCTAGGTCAGTTTTGGCCTAGTCTTTGTTAACAAAGCTACACAATGAAAATGTGAAAATATAGAAAACAAAAGCATAAAATGAAATTCTATGTGGTTCACCCAAAGGTTATGCCCATGGCTGAGCTGTGATGATTTCACTATGAAGAAAAGAGAAGTATTTGACAGTCCTAATACATTTTCTACTCCCACTTAGACAAATGAGATGTATTTATAATAAAAGAATGAAAACCCTAACCAATGAGAAAGACCAAAATGCCCAAAAACACCTTGTAATAGTTTGGGGTTCACAATCAGTCATGTCGAAGCTCTTGAAATTCTGAACGCTACTCATCGCCTGCCTGGTGGTGGTGTTTGCTGTTCTTTGGTGATCTGGATGTGTTTAGGCCTTGGAACAGGCCCCAGTACATTTTAACTTGGCAAAGTTGCTGTTCACCAGCAAGACTCCTTGTTTTTATTTTTACAATGCATGCTTCTAGTCTTTTTCCCTTCATTTTGATTTTCCATTTTAATTGATTTACCTTCTTCAGAGCAGTTCTTTTTAAGAAATTCCGAGCTAGTCAAATTTCTGAACACATCCATTCTGCATTTACAGATGCTATATCCCAACAAGACTACTGGACAGCTAAGTATCCGAGCACAAATGGCTCTGGATCTTCTTGCTGGGGAACTTCGCATCCTAAAATCTGCTTCTACATGGCTGAAGAATTACTGTGCAACCTTATCTGCGGCAGAGGATCCCTCATGAGACAATAAGACTGTCAGACATTGAAATTTAACTGAAGAATGAACAGCCAAGAAAACTGTGACAAGAAATGTGGCTTCCAGGATTCAAGTCAGATAAATATCATGGCTGTGAACTATTGCTGTGCATTTCAGGTTTCAGTAAGGATGGCCTCAAGTAAGTAGGCATGCTGTGGGTTACGCGCATATCGCCCAGAAAGAAAAGGGTTCTTGAATTCCCAGAAAGACAACCGAAACCGTTGCAGAAGCTACAGAACTGGGTTCTTGAATTCCCAGAAAGAAAGGGGAATGAGCTAGGATGGTGAGGAAATTTCACATTTGCTCAATTCAAAATTATGAGCAGGCTGATTCAGTAGGATTTAAAAGAAAAAGAGGAACCTTTTTTTGGTCTGAAAAGAAAAAGAGGATCATTACCCAAAAAAAATGAAAAGGAGGATTAATAACCGTATAGACATTATTGTGACATATTGAATTAGCATTCTTTTTGTTTTCTGGGTAAACGAGTTCGCATTCTTGAGTCTTTGATTACTAATATATATGGTCGAATCTGAATGTAAAATTACAGATTTCATTTTTTTGGTGTATTTGTTTTGTTTTTGGTTTTTTTCCTTCTCTTAGTAGCATTTGAAATTTCTAAAATCTTGGAATCAGCGTTTGATTATCTTTATTGGTATATATAATACCAGTAGTATATAGTCAACTCAGAGCTGTTTTAGTAGTGAAATCAAAACCTCTTGGTGAAGAGGTTATGGATTCAGTTCTTACTGAAATATATTACTATTTCCATCCCTAATATTAATAAAAACAAAAAGAACTACTAAAATGTGAGCTGTTATCAAGTTTTCAAAATTAAAATTTAGTAATATAAAGTGGTATTGAATACCATATGGTCCATATCATCCTTGAAATCGTACGTAAGCAACATATCAAACGGTTCATAAATTTCGATTTGAATAATCTATTTTTTTCTTTTTCTTTTACCAATGAGTGTAAAGTATGTTCTAGAACCAATTCAGTTGAACCCCCATAGAACCAAAACCAGTCGGTGATGGTTGGGCCAGTGGTTGGACCGGAGGTAAAAGCATAGTGCATGGAAAAGATAACCGAATCCTCTTTCCCAAGGATAGTGCGTAATGCATGCAGAGAATCCTACCCGCGAGGAAATTCATATTCCGACGGAGTCGAAAGTCATAAGGTAATGGTGTTTAAGGTTTATCCGGGCCTGCTTTCGCGCACCGTGATTACATCTTCAGAGGGAGCTTTGTCGTCCGCAAGGGTCGAACCTATGACCTCTCCACTGAGAAATATGAATCTTACCACTCCATCAACCTTGCATTGACAACATATAATGTTATTATCTAATCAGTAATCACGGTGTAAGGGATCCACACGTAAAAAAGACCCAAAAAAAAAAAAAAAAAAACGATATTCTATATCTCTATTTTAATTAAATTTGACTTTGTACATATTTTCTCAATCGAATTGAACCGAACCGAATCGAACCGAACAAATTAATTAAATATCGATACCAGACCGGGCGTCCACAGTCAGTCCTCGGTCCACTCGTATCCCTGCATAGCATTTTCACTCACTTTGCTCTCTCAAATACAAATCCTGAAAACCCCGCCGCTTCCATGATCCATGGAGAAATCTCTGGTATCACTCAGTCCGGGCACAAATTGTTCGTCATGGAATTACTGTGGCCAGAGACTCGCCACTGGATCAGTCGACGGTACGCTTTCCATCTTTGATTCTCCTGAACCCGATTCCTCCACCTTCACCTGTACTTCCAAATTCAAGGTTTGTACTTCTTTCTTCCATCTCTTTACTCCTAGTTGAAGTCATTATCTCACACAAACACGGTTCTAGGTCTCTGAACAACCCTGGTTTCTTGTATTCTAGGTCACTTTAAATGGTCTCGTCAGGTTCTCTGATGGAGGGTTGTGGCCTTAAAACGAGTTTTACACTAGCTAGTACGAAAGGTCAAGTCATTTGTGTGTTTTAGGATGAGAGCTTATTGATATACATATACATTAATGGAATAATCCCTTTTCTGTTTCATAGACAGAGTAAAGTCTAGAATTTGTTCTTTAATGGCATTTTTTGTTCTACGTTTTGAAGTTAAATTTCTTGTAGGCAAATGAATCAATTATTGTGAAAGTTGTTTGGATTCCCCCGGAATATGGTGATGCAGTTGCATGTGTTGGCGCAGACGGAACATTCTCTTTGTGGGAGGAAGTTGAAGAAGGTATGCAAGTCAATTTTCTTTCTAAACATGAAATGAACTTTGTAACTGTAGTAGTTTTTGTCTCTTTTCCCTCCAATTATCTCGCCAGGATGTGCTGTTCCATTGGAGGCAAGTTACAGAACAAAATTCATTAAGCTAACAGCTAAATGAAGTGGTGATTCAAATTTTTTATTGAGAAAAAACAAACAATTCCATATCTGCACAGCTTTTAAGGGAAAAATGAAGTAGATTTCTAGTAAAGCATGTTAAGAGAGGATTATTTTGGACTCTATGCCTGCCACATGTCCTTTGGGGCCGAAATTATGTCAGTTGCTAGATCGCAAAGTCCCTTGCTACATATCAAGCTTCAGTGCAATGGAGTTGACCAAAGTGGCATGATAAAGCTTTTGGAATCCAATGCAAATTTTGAAAAATAATGGATGGGTATACAAAGATAATATGCCAATACATTGAGAGTGCAATATGATTGTGCTTGTCTAGAAAGGTTATAATGGCCAATCTCTTCCATGTCCCTAGAGATTCAATGGGTTGGAATTACAACATCACCCGTCCGTGTCACATAACAAGGTGCACAGTCTATACATTCCATCTTGACTGCACACTGATGTAAAATTTTTATTTTGCACAAGGATGTAAGAATGCCAAAAATAAGAACTGAATGGTTATAGGAAGTCCTCAGTACAAAGCAGCACTGTGCCACTGTCATTTATTATCTTCATTTGTTCTTATAGATGACCAACCTCTCACATGGAAGTCGTGCAAATGCTTTGAAAGAACTTCAGCTCTGGTGCTGGATCTCCAATTTAGAATTTGCATTTCAATTTTAAGAATGGTGAGTATTCCCCCCCCCCCCCCCTTTCTGACTTTGTTTTGTAAACCCCTTCTGTCTCTATTGCTGTTGAGCTAATTACAGCCTGTTTAGAAATGTTTTTTTCCAGGTTCTTTTTTGCTGACATTTATTTGTTTTTCACTATTAATATCATGACTCCATGATTGACTGTGTACTTAGTATTATTTGCTCTCAAGAATGGAGCTTGGATCTTTTTATCAGTTAAGTTAGTTAACTACATTCTTAAGCTCAAGCTATTAACTTTTTCATTTTTTTTTTTTTTTTTTTTTTTTTTTTGTAATAACTTTTTCATGGTATTGCCATCATTGACCTAGGTTTACTATTAACTAAATTTGATTTGTTGAACAGTTGAACTAGCATTTGCTGCTGCAAAATAAATCAATCTAGAATTGGGATAACATCCCCTATAAGGCATAAGTTCAAGTATCATTAGTATTTCTTTGTAGTAACATCTATGAGTATGATCAATTACTCATTGTGCTTTATGAGCATCCATTGCATTTGTGTTGTATCTCCAATATATTTCCTTCAGTCTTTGTTTTCTATTTGCTATTCTGGTAAATTTGAGAACCCTTTTAACCTTACATTTTAAAGAGGATGGGGCTCTGAGATTAACTGGCTCTTACTCTTTTCCTTTAATGGTTTCTAGTCTGGAACAGCTTCTCTATGCAAAGTAAGGGAAAGTCTGCATATATAATGATCTATGGGCACAGGGAGGGGGGGGGGGGGGGGGGAGGTTGGAATGGGTTGGGGAGGTAGGGCATGCATATGTATTCTATTTTATGACTAGATTTTTCTGCCAGAAGTGGAGAGAGCCATCATCTAGGATTGCTGCAACTGCATTGAAAGTGCCATCTTCATTTTTGCTCTGTAGATCAAAACTAGGGAAATATGCATTATGTGCTTCACCCAGAGGTGCATCATATTTCAGTTTCTCCCAATAAATGGATGGGCAGACCAGGCCATCGGGGGTTCTGTATAAGAACATAAACTGTTTTACAAAGGGAGTAGAGGGGGTTAGGTTTTGGCAACTAAATACAACAAACTGTAGCTCATTCGTGTCAACGCTTTTGTAGATGAAAATGGTTTTTTGTTATTAATTGAATTTGAAGTTGTATTTTTCCATTTCTCCTAACTACTGAAGATGAGCTTGATAGAGGTTCATGCTTCTTCAGCTCTCTTTCGCCAAAGAGCTTAGAAGAACTCATAGACATTTGCTGCTGTGATGTTAGCCAAGAAATGTAGGACCTTATAAAAGTGGATACCGAGCATAGTCTTGGGATATTGATAAAAATGTGATGTGCTCTGCAGTATTATCACTTTCATCAAATATTGGTATTCTGAATGGGCCACCAATGAAAATTTGAGTGAACAACCAAAAGTTTTGGATTGCCTCAATGAATCCTTAGCCTTACTAATTGTCTTCTATTTCACCTGATGGGGGAATTTTCTGGGATAATGTCACTAATAACCTTTTAGCAACGTTGTAAATTTTCCTAATGGAATAGTTTCCAAACAAATAGGATCCTCAAGTAAATGATATCAGTTGAGGACACTATTAGTCAAGGTCCTCAAGGAATATAGGACCCTGTAAAAGTGGATGATAGTCAAGGAATGTAGGACCTTGCAAAGTGAAGATTGTGCTGAGCCTTATGGTCTAGGGAAATGAACAAAATATGTGATTTCTTTGTAGTTTCATCACTTTCATCAAATGTTGGTCTTTTGATTGTGTCGCTGATGAGATTCGAATGAACAACACAAAAGTTGTTGGATTACCTACGAAGTGGTTTGAATAATTGGCGGATCTTGAGTTTTCCACATTTTCTTCCTGTATACTTCGGGAAGGAGTCTCTTGGGATATTTGGGAGGCCTCTCACAAATAACCTTATAGCAACTATGTAAGACGTTTTGGTGGAGAAGTTTCCAAACAGATGTGTCCTCAAATAAAGAATTCAGATATGGGATGCAAGCTTAATGAGATCTTTGTTGTGGCTTCAACAAGGAACCAAAAATGTTATCAAGTTAATGGTGATGAGGTAGTAGTGGGTATCTGACTTCAAAGGGGAGTCAGGAGTTCCTTTATCATCAATGCTGGGTGATTTGTCAGTACAACAGCCTACTAAGATTTGGATTTATACTTTGCCGATTTGCCATCTGATATTGGAAAGGCAATAAGTTTGTGTTTTCTGAAGGCACTCTATAAATTAATAATGTGTTTCAAATATGAACTCTCAATGTTTCTGAGTTTGAGTTAGAATTTTACTTTCATCATTCAACTGGAGAGCATGTGATATTTTCTGAATTGGAGAAATTCCTGATCAACTGCTCAAATCTGTTAGTTGGATTGTCTTTCCTTCATTTATGCTGTGTGTTTTTAATTGTTTTCCTTTTGCTTGCTTCTTTTCTGATATTATCTGGTTCCTGGGTGTGTTGGCGTTTTACTGACAGTTGAACAATCTTTTAGTTTATTTGTTTCTGCTTCTCAAAAATTACTTTGCAATGTTCATGGATTCAGAGACACACAACTTTTGGTTATTATTGGTGTCATTTACTGTCTCAACACTTGTCTAGGTTGTAGCTTATTCAGATGGCCATGTTGAAGTCTATGAGCTTCTGGACCCCCTGGAACTGAATAAGTGGCAACTTCAGGTACATCTTAACTTTTCTCATCTAGCTAGTATGTTAACTGAGATGTAAACATGTTGGTTAAAGATATTTTAGACAACTGATTTGTTTTACTTCCTGTTTGTTCAATACCAGTGTAACAAATTTCATTGTTTCGACTTTTCATTGATGGTCTATATACTTTCAACTCAACTTTTTCCCAACTTCTCTCCCTTTTTTTCCCCCCATTTTTGTTTTATGGATTTTTTTCTTTTGATATCTTGGAGAGAATTGTTGGTATGGCATGTTTCATACTCCTAATGTTTTTTATTTTATGAGATTTGATTTGAGAAGAAGAAATTCTTTCTTTTTTTGGAAAGGGGGCGGGGGTGGGAGGGAGGGTTTACTGTTTCATTGCTTTGGGTTAGCTTGTGGAAAGATTTAAATTCAGAGGTGTTCTGAATAATCTAAGTTGAGTTTGAACTGCTGTTTGCTAAATTTCAAATACTGGAAATCACTGACATCTGTGTAACAATATTTAATCAGAATTATTTTCAGATGTGGTTATGGGTTGAAGATTAAAACATTTGATTAATACAGTATATGTTTTGCATGGCTGTCAACTATGCATGGAAAAGCTTTTCATGTTTCCCTTTAAAATGTTCAGAAGGTGGTTGTGTATTACTGATATCCTGTCGTAGGTGCCAGTCTGAAGTGGTTATATTAAAGCACCTAATTGAAAAGTTTCCTATTTAAGTGATTACTGAGTCTAAGAAGACTTGAGTAGAGGATTGTAACTCGTCCTCCTTCAAGGATGGGGTTGGAGGGTGAGACGAGCACAATCTTGACCCAATGGAAGTGTATTGGAGTAAGGCTGAACCAAAATACAGGTTTTGACCACTGGTAGAAAACTAAGGTCTTAAACTGCAGCTGCCAAATATTTAGGAAGAAAATTCCCTAGTGGAGAGGGAAGAAATAGAAGCTGTCGTAGAGTAACTGCCCCTTTATAAATTGGTGATGGCATTACTCAAATTGCATGATCTTGGTCTTGTTGGGTAGGTAACTCCATAACTTTTCAGAAGGCACTCAAGGCAGGCACCAGAGTAGCAGACAAGTTTCTAATATTCAAAAAATGGCCCTTAAAAGTTGATGGAAGGAGAAAATAGATTTTATTCTGCCTCAACTTCTATGGCTTTTAATGCTAAATCATATTGGCATGCTCTGCCCTTTTCTGAAGAGAAAGTCCAGTGACCACTTAGTAAAATAGCATAGCAGTTCAATATTCATGAATTACCAGTTCCTAATATTTAAAGATCCAGTAAGCTGCCATATGGGATTTGCGCTGTGGAATAGTACCAGTAAGATCAGCATCCTACTGGTATGTCTAAGGGTAGTGTTTTCCCCCTTTTCTTTGTGGGTGCAAGTTTATGTTTAAGAGTTATACATGGATAATTTTAGCCTTATCCCAACTTCAATTTTGTTGCTTTCCAATGCCTAAGGTAAGATGGACAATATATTGAATTATGCAGCTTCCCGTTTCCCAAATGATGTGACTCTGGTTTTATTGGACTTTTCATTATACTCATTAGTGCAGCTTATATAATAATCATGAATTTATCTTTCTTTCAGATATAAAAAATCATGAATTTATCTTCTTCTTTTTTTTCAGATTCCATGAAACAAATATAATTCAGAAAATATAAGGTTATAATTTGTAGTTGTCTCTTTAACTCTTATTTGTCACCTGAGTGGCCAAACAATCTCTATCTTAAGATCTATTGTCATGAGGGTTTTATTTTTAGGTAGCAAAATATTCAGTTGCTTCCTGTCAATTGAGGTATTCATGAATTTGATGAGACAATGATTATATCTTCTATCAGGCAGAATTTCAGAACGTGATTGATTCTGTATCAGGCTTCCAAAAGCCTTCATGTCAATCTGCATCCATCTCTTGGAGTCCTCAGAGAATCGAGAGCTTCCAATCAAGTTTTGTTTTGGGTTTTAATTCAGATCTACCACAATTCAATTCCTCCAAGGTGTATACAAAGCTTTAATTTTCATGTTCTCTACTGCAGTACTACCAAGGACAGTAGTCAGTTTTTTACTATTTTCATCATTTACTTAATCAAGTTTTTCTTTTTGTATTTAATTCCTTCATCATTATGTTTGATGTGTGCTTTATCACTGAGCTGATGGAATGAACAGTTAACCACGTCAACGCCAAACAAGAACCCCCCCCTCCTGCGGGTGCATGCTCAGTGCCAGTGGGTTAGTTCTCTTTAGTTATCGTAGAGTGGGTGGGATATTATATGGTGTGCACATGCTAGGGATTCATTTTAGTTTTCTGATGCATTAAATTGGATGAAAAATGTGATACGCCATTTTAGTTATCGAAGAGCAGAGTTTAATGCACAATACAGAAAAAGGTTCCTTGGTAGAGCAATTACATAGTTGATACTAAGGTATCCTATTCCGTGTTAGGCTGGGATAATTCTTTTCCAACAATGAGTGGATAAGCCCCCCCCCCTTTACATTTATAAAAGAGCGTGGTTAATGAGGATGGATGGTCGCAAGTCTTTAGTGTTGCTAGATCTTTAATTAAGCGTGGTAAAATGATTGAAAGAAAAGGGTGTACCCATGAAGGCTTCCACACACAAGCAGAGTCCAGGGGGGGAGATTTTGATAGGACTGTCTTTCTATTGAACAAATGAAACTGTCCATGCTATCTGTCTTACTGTTGAAGTATCTTGGAAAGGATGAATTGCTGGAATGGTGGATGTTGCATATCTGATGAATAGAATGATATAGGTTTGGGAATTTGATGAGGCCCATCAAAGGTGGCTACCTGTTGCAGAGCTGGCTTTGCCTGGTGACAAGGGGGATCAGGTCTATGCTGTTGCCTGGGCACCCAATATTGGTAGGTAAGCAATTACTCAATCTTTAGTCCTGGTTGGAGTTTGTTGGAAAGCATCTTTTGTTGAGATATAGCAGTTCATTAAAGAGTTCTCACCTGGATTTGGTAGTAGGATCTGAATCTGTAATTTTTGTAAGACTATGAATTGAATCAAGCTTTCTTGTAGGCCATATGAAGTAGTAGCTGTTGCAACACACAAAGGAATTGCAATATGGCATCTTAACCTGAGCCCTGACACGGACGGAAGGCTTTCAGTGGAGAAGGTTGCCTTGCTGTCTGGTCATGAAGGCGAGGTATGCGTACAAGAAATGATTGCATTGTTATTGATGCTGAACTACTTGATTACTGATGGTGTTGTTGAGGCAGATTTATTGATTTTTCTTGGTACAGTAATGCTGCATATGATTCTGTGTTGTAGGTGTGGCAAATGGAGTGGGACATGAGTGGAATGACATTGGCAACAACAGGAAGTGATGCATTAGTAAGGTTGTGGCAGTCTAACTTGAATGGAGTGTGGCATGAACAAGCTACCCTTGAGTCCACTTCCTAGGTCCTGCTCCTCTCATCTTCTCTTTGGTGAGCGTATGATCTATCCATATTTAGTTCAGAGCAGAGAAATGGAGTCTATATGACAAACGACGAATAGAATTGCTTGCTGATTAATTATCTATCTACGTAACCCAATTAGTTGTATGATTGTTTATTATTTTCAGTCATGCATAATGTGCCAATGAACAACGTAGTTTCAATTCACTAGCCAAAAAAATGAAAAATGAAATGAAACATTCTTAAAACACCTCACGTGATTCACATTTTTAATAAATATCACAATTTTAAATTTTATTTATTTTTCACTTAATTTCATTTTCATTCACCACTTTATGCTATAGTTCGAAATATTATTTGTCTTTAATGATTTATCCAACAACTTTATAACTAATGGTTACCTACAAGTATGAATCGGGATGCATTTATTTGGTTGAGAACTGGTCCAACCTAATTTTGACTAGTATTATCAAATGTTTGAACTCTGTGTGAATTATAAACAAAGATCTATTAAGATCTATTAGTGATTGTGTACACAAATCTAAAAGCTAATTACTCATCAAATAATATATATGAGATTTAATGCTTGCCTCTTCTATGTGAATATTTTCTGCACCCTATATGTGGAATTTTACTAGTTTTATACAACAGGATAGTTCGGGCTCTAAGGAGATTTCAAACTCTTTTAGTCTTGACTACTTACTATGAGATCCAACTCTTGAGTCTTGACTATTTATAATGAGATGTTGGTCATTGGCAATTAAATCAATCTGGTTGGGAGTGTGGATCATCTCCTTTAACCTGTGTTCTTCGACGGCATTACAACCACAAATTATGTAGGGTCTACAAGTAAAAAATAATTTAAAAATTTTAAAAAAAAATTAATCCCAATCACATTAACCCTTTGGGCCCTCTGTAATTCATGGTCATTAGTCGATGGGAGAGGCGATCCGGACTTTGTTTGGACCTGATTTGTTTTTAATTTAAGAAGATTTAGATTGGTGCCCTTAAAACCCTTTTTCGGGATGGGGCTTAAAATCCGAATCGTATTACCAATTGATAGGCATGAATCGTCATAGATGAATGGATGGGCATACATCTGCTGACGGATATGATGGCTACATGTTTGTGAATGACAAAACGGAATCAGGCCCAACTCCGAGTTTCAAGGCTACTTGGGCCCAACTAATCCTATTATTTTGGATGGACGACCTGTTTTCGAAAGTTTTTTTTTTTTTTTTTTGGGGGGTTTCAGAAATGAAGGCAAAAGGTAAGTAAACGAAGGAAGAAAGCTCGAATGGTGGAAAATAGTCTATCGGAATGCTCAGTTTGTTTCAGAAGATATATTGTAAGCTTTGCTGAAAGATGAAAAATGGCTTCTCTTGGCATTGTTTGTATTGGAACCCCCACTTCCCCTAGGCCTTTCACTTTTCTTGGTTCACCAGGAAACCTTCAGAGAAGCATATCGATAGGCTGCCCAGGCAGTAGCCGCAGTGGAAGATATTTAAGGGGAAAACAGACCGTCCATGGTTTTCTGCCGGTCGATCCCTGGGCACCCACCATTGATTCTGAGAGCTTAACATCGCAGCTTTTTGCGTTTTCTCTCTTCCCTTACTTGGGTTTCTTGTATTTCATCACCAAATCGAATTCTGCTCCAAAGCTCACACTCTTCGGATTCTACTTCTTACTAACCTTCGTGGGAGCGA
Source organism: Hakea prostrata (assembly GCF_041222555.1). NCBI lineage: Eukaryota > Viridiplantae > Streptophyta > Magnoliopsida > Proteales > Proteaceae > Hakea > Hakea prostrata. Next base: position 71,470,412 of record NC_142600.1, on the reverse strand, counting down.
CAAGTAAGTTACTTCTCAGTAATTTGTCTACACTTTTTGCAAGTTAGGCTTGCTGCGAATTGGGCTTTCTGGTTTCACTCTGAATTTATTATATACCTATTTTGCCTGTGTAATTCTCTATAAGAGATTCATCGTTCTTTTTAAATTTTTTTTGAGAAATTGGGTAGATATGGTTGATTAAAACTTCCAATTTATTGTTCTGAGTCTTGATTATTATGCAGTTCTTTGGGTGTAGACATTTCCTTTTTAACTGCATTAACTTGGCGAAGAAGAGGTATTGGGAGTTGGGACCATCTTCCCTTCTCCTTCTCTAATTATTCATCATGAGATCAGTAATTTACAGGCAACCTCTGAAGTGAGGTATGAAAGTAATAACTTCCCTCTTTTCCTGTTCACTTATACAATTTGCTTAGGATGTAGAAACCACAATAGAAATTGGTCTTTTAGTAGCCCAAGGGCATTGTGGGAGAAGAATAGATACAGCTTTATATCTAGTTTTTGGTTAAGAGGGGGCTTATATTTACTTAACTAGAGAAATAATGTTAGAAGAGGGTAATTATTTCTTTCCTTGGGCATCATTCTGTATCAAGCCTGAGGATCATGAATACACAAATCCACCCTTGTGAAACCTGCCAAAAATCTGAACAGAATTTAGTTTCGCAGACATGATGGGGCACAATTGTAGCTCCTAAAGTCGCACGTCAATGCCAGAATATCCTCAACTAGATAAACACCACCACGGGATCTTATATTGTCCCAACAACACTTGAACTGCCACCTGAGAATCAGAACAAACTTGAATTTGTTGGATCTGCAAATCCTTTGCCTTCTGTAGAGGACCAACCTTCATAGTTGGCAACTTCATTCGATGTACATTCCTTTCATCAGTTCCTGTCTGCTACAGCAAAGAGAGCCCTTCCAATGATCATGTTTCAAAGTGCCATACCCACCCACACCATTACAAACTGGTCCATCACAGTTAACTGCCATCCACTCAGGCAGTGGGCTGCATCCAACTAACAGCCAGTTCACAGGGGTATATTTGATCAAACATTTGAGTTGGGAATCGCTTGTTTGGAAGAATCGAACTTGCCCCTGGTATCATGTTCTACCCCTTGCAATACAGTGGAGCATGCCATAGATTTGTTGGAGAATATGCGACTATTTCTTTCCTGCCAGATCCAATAGACCATAGAAGTGAAATTGAATTTTCACACATTGCTTTGCAGAGAATACCTAGAATTAGATGCACAGCCAATTTAGCTCCAGTTGCCAAGAGTCCAGAAGTTGCCTCTGAGAACTTTCAACCTGCAATTCTCCTTCCACAGCCACCCAGTGCACAAGAAGTGAATAAGAGTTGGTTGATGGTTTCATCTCCCTGGAGACAAAGCATGCGGGTAGCTGAAGTGATCAAGTCTTTAGTAGATAACTGACCCTGCATTGTCAACCAACATATGAAGGAGAACCGAAGGTTGATTAGACCCAAATCTGTAGCATATGGATCATTGCAATTTGGGATAGGAAACATGGATCTTCAGTTAGATTTTCTTTCCTATTAAACAAGGGGAATCTGACCTGTGATATATTGCTCCTGAGTCCTGCCCCACCTTCTTCCCACTTCTCAAATTTTATAGGTGGGTGTTATTGGTTGTTGAACTGCATCCTGAGGTTAATGGGACTGGAGAGTTTCTTGGTAGGACATGAATTATGGAGGATCTCATGGTAATATTTATGAAAATCTTCAAGAGAGCCAGAGAGAGAGAGATTGAATTGTAATCTTCATGGAATTGCTGGTAAGGATGAAGCTTTAACAGTTTGCAGCTGGATGATGGTTGTACTTGGTTCAGGCAATGTTATGAAACCCAAACTGTGTGTTAATAGAAAATTGGGAAATTATTGAATCCATATTTGCTCAAGAGAATTTCGCATAAATTGCTGATGATTCTGGCCATTGTTGAGATTGATATACAATTTTTTCTTAGGAATGATCATCAGCTCATTTGATATGTTACAATCATCTTGTTGATTTTTCTTACTTTGATCTGTTATTGCAAATTAGAGCACTACTTTCAAATTTACTGATCAGTCTGATTCCTCTTCTTTTGTCCCACTGTGTTGACTTCCTATGTCTAGTCCCTGCTGGAATTTATGGTAAGTTCACTGCTGGCTCATTTTGTTTTCTGAAACTTGTTTCATTGAAACACACCCTTGGAGTTCACCGCATTAAATATAATTGTGTCGCTTTATGTGTTTGGACCTTTTACAGCGAAGTTGCATTATGGTACCTCTTTATCTAACGTAGATTGGCTTCACGGTGGGGCTGAGTCTTTGCTCACACTCACCAACTTGTTTATTGTGATTGGATTACGTGGAGCTCTGAGAAAGATTGAGGATGAAAAGGAAAGCACACCAGAAGTTCTTCCAAGGATCAAAGAGGAGGAGAAATCCTCTGTTTAGATATGCAAAAATTCCAATGTTTCCTGTTCTTAAATTCTGGTTTCCCATTGCATATCATGCCCTCTACATGAACTAAGCTCAAGTCCTTCACTGTCCACTGTTCCTTGAAATATGAAGTTGTTTTGTATTTTGTATTTACAGTTGGTAATGACATAGGATGGGCCAATGCTCTGTTGAGATATTATGCGTACAGAATCCACAATCTAATGGTTTCATTTCATTTAAGAAACTGGTGTAGCTGTAGCATCAATGAATGAGACCAGTGTGGTCCAACTTCCTGCTTATGCAATTTCCCCCCGTTTGGTTTGCTTTGATCTTAGTTGCTGAAACTTCATATGGTAGTTCCCATTTCAAACTGATTCCATATGGTAGTGTGCTTTGTGCTTCTCACTTTGGGGGGCCATGACCCATGCGTGCCTTCTCAACTCATGCTTAGTTGCATGCCAAAATTATGCTGCTGTGAGTCCATTCTGTGCATCTTTGATGACATTTCATTTACCTTGCCTAGAGCTGATGGATGATCTTTGCTGGGTCTTAGCTGTGGGACCTCTGGAACTAAAATCCCAGCCATTAGAGTGATGCTGTATCACCCACAACAGTTTGATCTGAATGGTAGGATCATAATTGAATTCATCTTGTTTGGACACCAAGGCTTGAGGTTTTTGTGGTTGTATTCTTTTCCTTTTCGAACTGTTGATGTAGTTGTAGCTCTGATACTAAATGTTAAAGTATTTTTCTCAATATACTAAAATCTCCGAAGCTGATGGAGCATGTTGAATTGAACTCAATAATCTATTGTATATAATGCTGGCTCAATCTAATGCTCATTCACTAAATTGCGTCATATAAGACATGATATCTTGATCTCAATCTGATTCTGAATCAGAATAAGAAATACCCTCCCAATTACCAAACTCTGTTTTCTCTTTTTCCTCTTAAGAGATTCCTGGTTCTGATTGAGTCATAGACGCGTTTTAGTTGAAGGGATCCAAGGAAATAAAATCTTCTAATGGTCAAACACATGCGCCGGAACTTCTAGAACTGATTAGACACTCAATAAGTCAAATTTTATTTTCTTTCTGGGAATGATATTTAGAGTCTTAGACACTCACTCACGCGGTGTTGGTCACTGGTCAGCAGACACAACCCAGTACACAACAGTACTTTCTTTAATTACTCCCGTGATTGTCTGAATTGGCTTCTTCTGCTTCTTCAACATCAATCAACACTGTACACTGTACATCCATGTTTCAATTTATTATTATTATTATTATTACATGAATCACCCTACCCAGATGGAAAATATATATGTATCATATATATATTTTTGGTGAAATTCTCCTAACCTTCAATATCTAAGTTTTGGATTCATATATGGTCAATTAAATAATCTATAGGTTGAGTGCACACTACTTTTATACCATGTGAAAGGAGGATGTGACAATTTCAAGTAATGGATTTTTTGGACTTAGACTAATAATTTATTTAATTTAAGATAATATTTCATGAGTTAAGATTTTGATGTTTTGTTGTATAGCGCCTGCACTAGCACAGATTGCACAAAAATGTCGTCAACAAGAATAATGTAATTTTTTATTTTCTAGGGATAGGATGATTTTTCAAGATGTTGCTGCACCTAGGCATAAGATTAAATAATCATTTTTTCTTTATTAGTATTCTTAAGATTCAAGATTTTTATTGGTTTTTTTTTTTTTTTTTGTCAATTTTGACGATGAATTGAACATTGACATACATAATTCCTCATCATATACCTCTCCCAGACAAAGACAATGATTGAGTTGAAAACTTACCTTACCAACTTCCAATTTCTATTGGGAAAATCCCTACTAACTCGAATTTGAAATTCAATAAATATGTTCCAATGATTTGATAGGAATTTATTATGCATTACTTTCAAAAATTTTCATTAATATAACATGTATATTTATTGAAGAAAAAAAAAAAAATAGTAGCCTTAGATGAAATAGTTGTTGCTCTTGATGAGAAGTTCAAAGTCTAACTTCCACATTTCACCTCCTCCGCAAATCTCATCTCAAAATAATAATAATATTAGTAAAAGACAGCACCTTGAAGGGGTAAAACTCTTGACCATCCGCTATTACTTCTTAAATTACATGACATTGACATTCAAAATTATAAGTTACTCACAATTACATTTTTAGTTAAATGGATATGTAAAATGACTAAAATACCCTTACTTATATTTAAAACATTTAAAAGACCGACCCATTTTTTTCCCATCCTTTGCCGGAAAATACTCACCACCACCGGAAATCGCCCATCGCCAACAATGACCAGATCCCCCTCCCATCGACGACTACAGCCTGCCCCTCCTAAAACTCTAATCAGAACAACTACAACTACGAAGCAAATTGATGTTTAAGACGCTAAATCAAATCCCTCGAGCTCCACTGGAAGAAGAAACTCTTGGTTGTGGTAGCCAGTGGGGTGGGCCTGGCATTCTCTCCATGCCCAACGCTGGACCTAACACCAGCAAAGAAAGAGAGAGAGGTAAAGGTAGAAGATGAGTGAAGAGAGACACTTAGGGGTTGGGTGGATCATTCTAAATGCTTTAAGTATAAGTAAGGTATTTTGGTCATTTTACACATCCAATTAACTAAAAATGTAATTATAAATAACTTGTAAGTTTGAGTCTGGGTGCCATGTAATTTAAGAGGTAATATCTGGTGGTTAAGAGTTTTACACCCTTTATAGCGAGTGCCGTGTAATTTGCTCTAATATTACTTTTTGTTCCAATAATATGATAGTGAGAGTTTATCATGCATTACTTTCAAAAATTTTCATTAATAAACATGCATATTTATTGAAAAAAAATAATACTAGTGTTAGATGAAATGGTTGTTCCTCTCGATGAGAAGTTCAAAAGTCTAACTTCCACATTTCACTTCCTCCGAAACCTCATCTCAAATATTATTAATAGTTAAATATTATATAGAACAATGGCTCTTTATACTCAAACAAGCAAGAGTTGAGATCCTCTATCCTACAAAGAATTCTGTGTTCCTCTTACACATTAGAAGTGTACCCACTAGAGGCCTATTTCTAATTTTTCCTCTAAGAATTTAGAGATAGGCTTACTTTTTAATATATATTGAAGAGATCGATGTGAGGCAAGCACACCTCTATGCCACCCTATTCTAAAAGGTAGAGAATCACAGCTTGAACCAACCTAGCCCTCATTGTTTTAAAATATAAACATCAAATAGATATAAATTGAAGGATTAAATATAACTTCATTAGGACTAATTCAACCAGATTCTGATCCAATTACCAGGGTGGGATACCCTTTTTTTATAACATTACTCCCAAGATCAATCCCACACGACAATGGATGATATATACCAAGAAAATTTCTCCTGAATCTATGGGTGAGGATATGAAAAATAAATTTAAAAGGACACCCATGCCATGCATACATGCATTATTAAGGGGGGAAAATAGAAGAAAAAAATAAATTCAGTTAGTGATGAATATTAAATGATTCTACTTTTTCAGCATTTAATTGTCCTTCATCATTAAACCTGCAAGTGAAAGTGAGAGTAAGAGTTAAACCTAATTTACATTTTTGAGCTTCCTGCTTGCGTCACATTCTGGAAATCCATCGGCACCAACCCTAGAAGAGTGCTTCCAATGACGTGTGGGGTTCACGTCACTCTCAATTCTCTCTCTCTCTCTCTCTTATCAACATGGGTTTTGTCCCCTTAGGGCATCCATGGTCAGTGAATGAAGAAAGATGGGAAAGGAAGAAAGTCGGACAAAGGAAGCTATCAGGGAGGAGCAGACGACAAGAATTTTCAACCTTCTTCCGCGTTCCACTTGAGATGGAGAAACAGATCTTGGAGATCTTTAGTTTGAAATGGTCAGCACTTGGATCCTCTCTCTCTCTCTCCACCTTGTTCTAACCTTATTTCAAAAAATCCATGACCAGAGACTGGTCTAAGAAGAAAATAATCAACTGGGTTTTCTTGGTCAAACTTCTCAAACTTGAATCCTTCCCTTAAATACAAAGCTCACCTTCTTTCCTTCTTCAGGATTTGGATGAACTTGCTTGTTCCTCTTCTACTCTCTTAACTATCACTGTTTTGAGTTATTATAATCATCGAAAAATACAACAGCCCACTTCACCCAATTTGAGTTTCAGACCCTTTGATCTAGTTTTGTGTCTAAAACCCATCTTTGATTTTGATCAGCAGATAGATCAGTGGAATTGAAATATTGTTTTGATGCTTGTAACTCCTTGACTTCAGTTCTTTTCTGTTCCCTAATTCCAACTATTTTGTCGATCCCACTTGGAAGATCCAGAAATATGGAGAATCCCAGAGATTGGGAGCAGAAAAATTTGCTGAATGAGCTGATGCAGGGGAAAGATCTGGTGGAGCAACTTCAAATGCATCTTGATCCGCTGTCTTCAGATGATGAGAAGCGAAATTTGTTGGTGGAGATGATACTGTCTTCCTATGACAAGGCACTGTCCATGCTCAAATGGAGCGGTTCAGAAGCCGCCGGAGCCTCCGCCGGCATGTTGGGCTCTCCAAGTTCCGACTGTGGAAGTCCTCCCAGTGAGGACTCCGACCACAGAGACATATATAAGAAAAGGTGACATTTTTATAAGCATTGAGCTCTTCCTGCAACTAATATTGAAGAAAACCTAAACAAATGCTTTGTTGTTTCTAATATTGATTCTTGAAATCATGTGTTGCAGAAAGACACTTCCCAGATGGACAGCACAAGTACGCGTTAGTTCAGGAACTGGACATGAAGGACCTCTTGATGATGGGTATGGTTGGAGGAAATATGGCCAGAAGGACATTCTTGGAGCCAAATATCCAAGGTAATTGAGAGAGCCACCCAGAACCCAGAAGATTAATTATAACCTCCTTCCTATACTGCATCTGAATTAAACTGTCATGAGCTCATGAACAAACAAAAGCAGCAGAAATGGAAAAAGGAAAAGGTATAATTGGGAAAGGGCTTGGTAGGACATAAAAGTGAGACTCATTGGTCCACCACAAAATTCACCGAAGCTTTCTGCCCAATCATAATTTTTTTCCTTTTTCCAATTATAAATGAACAAACCCATCAGTAGATATTTGTCATCATCCACGAATTCTCTAAATTTCAATATCTCTACTAAAGGCCAACACCTCACTGTTATCACTACGGGTAGAAGCAAGCTTCAACTTCTGAAGTAGGGTTATTAGATATTTAAAAAAAGAAAGTAGGGTTATTGAGAAGCCTAAGCTAAGCTTGAGGTCACATCCTTAATTTTTTTTCTCTCGTGTTGAGGATTTTGGTGTTTTGAATTTTTGGGTTATGGGTTATAAGCAGACTTGGTAAGGTCCTTAAAAGTCTGCGAGTATGGTTCTCTTGACTTGTATTATGGTGTTTGAATGTTGTTTCTTTTGTTTCATTGTGTTTTCCACATCATCAAGTTCCAATTTATACACTCTTGGTACATTTGGTTTCTCATTAGTAACTAGTTTAGAGATGGTTTGATTTTGAACTTGCAGAAGCTATTACAGATGTACCCATCGTAATGTTCAAGGGTGTTTGGCCACTAAACAAGTGCAAAGATCTGATGAAGACCCATCAATCTTTGAAGTCACCTATCGAGGAAGACACACGTGCATCCAAGCATCCTATGTGAAACCTGCAATGAGGTCATCTGAGAAGTCAAATCAATGGCCCAAGCAAAACCATGTCCCACAGCAGCAGCAACAGCAAAATCAACTACATGAACAAAATAACTCAGAAGAGATGCTTTTGGATTTCAGAACTGGTCTCAAGGTAAGGAGCAAGGACTTGGACACTACTGGGGAGAAGCAGCTCATGAGCTCCTCCTCCTCCTCCTCTTTCACCTTCCCTTCTGTCCCAATTGGCTGCATTAAGAGTGAAGATCACATATTCTCTTCCCATGATTTCATGGGCAGCTTCTCTCCTTCCTCTATAACCCCATTGAGATCTGAATCAAACTATTTCCCAGTGTCACCCTGCCAGGTTAGTAGCTTTGAAGCTGGTGGACCTCAGAATTTTGGTACCTCTGAATATGATCTCAATGAGATTGTCTCAGCTGTTACATCAGCAACAAATTCTCCCACTGTGGATTTAGATTTCCCAATTGAATTTGACTCTTACTTTTCATTTAATAGCCCAGCTGATCACTTTTTTCCTTCATAAAACTGAAATCCAATCTCGGTTCTGACATTTAGAATGTACTTATAACCTATCATCCTTCCTACTTCCTTGTGTTGTTGAAGCTTCATCTATCCTAGCTTATGAGATTTCATTTCTCTTATTCTTTTTAAAAAAAAAAAAAGAGCTATAATGAAACTGTTTTGTAGGATTCTTTACCCACTACTCCTGATTCCATCTTTTAGTAAATGTATTTTCTTTTAGCAGTTCTCTTCATTCTAATGCCCTCATGAAGAAGTTGAGTTAAATCTGTACCAATCAATGGGTAATGTTGTGATTATGCCTTCACTTGTATTAGTTAGTTAGGTTGTTTGTATAATAATATAGGTGCAAAACCTGAGTTAGATTATTGGATGTAATTTTCTTGACCCATCATCAAGAACAAAATAAAAATGCAATATTTTTCATATAGTCATCAAATGAGTTGGTACTGTAATAAAGTTGGTTTCTTCATCAATCATTCCTCTTGTTGGTCGGGTTGATGTGCTCCACACTGATGTGCTTTTAACTATGGCTCTCTAATTATTGCCTCCTCAGATCACCCTTGATGAAAATTAAACAAATCTTGATCCAAAATGTCATCTGCATCTCATGTAAATCTCAGATTGGACTAGACAGGAGAAGGGCCGGAACTCACGATGAAACCCTAAAATGTTTTGCATCCAAAGTGTGAAGTTTTGCTCTAAAATATTGATACCAGTAACAAAGCAGTTTGCAGTCTTCAGAGTTTTGTTTGTTTTAGCCATGTTCCAAGGGAGGGAGTCCAACCTTTTGGCTGACAACTAGTTAGGAGGGCCGGTCTTGGCCACACTCGACCGATTAACCTGTCAACTCTAGCTGATTGGTGGATATCCTCTCTTCCAGGTGCTTTGTCTAACAGTTCTTCAAAAAGATAATCGTTTTCAATAAGTAAGAAATAGATTCGAGGAGAGATGAGCCATGTATACTTAATTGAAGTAATTTTAGGGCAAGATCACCAAAGTAGAAAGGGGTTAAGATGTGCCAATGTGAGCCAGCATACAGTCATTTTGAACCCATTATTGCAAAATGAGCACAAGGTTATCTTTTTTCTGGATAAAATACTTATTATTTAATCTAGTGGGAAATGTATAGTTCCATGTTTACTTTCATAAAGTTCATAGATAAGGTTATTAGCAATGAAAATAGGTTGGATTTAGATATGATAGTGGGATTATCATGCTTGCATCTGGTTATACTTGAGTGGATTTGGATAATAGTTTATTAATTTTTCAATCGATTCAAGCAAATTCTGATAGCTTCGATATTTTATTTTTTTCCCTTTAAGTACAGGTTCTTCAAATTTAAATTAGTGTAAGTTGAATACGATATTTGTGAAGTACCAATTGACAGCTTTGCTACTTTATTAATTAAGGTTGAGACTTGAGAGTTCAATTATAACTACCTTTTCTTCTACTCTTCTTAATGCTTGAATTTCTTACATTATTCCTGTAGCACTGCGGGGGGTTCTGGTCCACGTCCTTTATTTATCTTCTTCTTTTAAATTTTGTACTTTCTTTTTTGTTCCAATAGTTAATATTAGCTTTGTAGATATTCTAGCTAGAAAGGCTCAGTCGATGTCACTAGTTGAACCAATCCTTTATCTTGGAAAAGTGAATGATTCGTTAATTTCTTAATTTGAGAAGTCGAGCCAGCTTGACCAAAATTGGGACCCCAAGTCTTACAGGGGGTTGTCTAATTTTCTTGTTGGTCAGTGAATGAGATTGGACCTAAAATCCCATTAAAGTTGGGCTTTTTCTGAACCAGTATTGGACCATCGAATCAAATTTGATGAGATAAGAAATCCTTAATTTATTGTATGGTATTATATCCATTAATTCAAAATTTGGAAATACTAACTATATGCATGCATGAGATTTAATATTTATTTATAAATTGGTCCTTCTTCCCTTTCCTTATTCTTCTTTTCCCCTGAAATTTCTGGGGTTAGTAAGAGGAAGAGCAGGTTAATTTGAAGGTAGATGAATGATCACTCTTATCATCCCACCAGTAGGTTTATGTTCTCCTTATCGGGGGGAAGGGGGGGAGGGGGTCCATTGTAGATTCCACTTTTAATTTGTATTATAAAAATTCAAAGGTAGAATCTCCGTTCCTAATATGTGTTAAAAAATGTGAAGAAGGACAGACCCTCTACTCGTCAATATCAATTCACATTCTACTATACAAGATTATGGATAATTTTTTAAAATATAACAAGGAAAAAACTAAAAGATCTCTCAAATTTTTAATGGAGCCAATAAGAATGTGACAGCCTTAATTAAGTGGATTAATTAAGTGGGAGTATTTTAAGTCATATCACATGTGGGGATAGGGAAATGGAGAATACATCTTAAAGTGATTTTAATTGTGGTTGTGGCTGTCTAATTATCGCCTCTTCAAATCACCATCAATGAAGAGAGCAGATGAAGAGAGAATGGGTGAATTAATTAAATTTTGATCCAAAATGTCATCTGCATCTCATGTAACTCTTAGATTGGACTTGGCTGTAGAAGAATCAGAGGTCGCGATGAAACCCTAAAAAGTTTTGCACCCAAAGTGCAAAGTTTTGATACCAATTATTATGGTCATTACAGTCCAAACCCTTGAACTGGATCAGACCACTTGAACCAAACCAAGGGCTCAAGCTTGGTCCAAGATAATTCAACTGACGAATCTCAGTCATAACACTTCTCGGAGGAAATACCAGCTGAGAAGTCAAGAATCACGCATCACAGTGACACACAACTGTCATCATGTGACTTTTAGGCAAAAACAGTGCTGGCAGAAGATTTGGTATATCATCACCCAGATGTCAAACCCCAGCATTTAATTCAGCATTGAATGCACTTAGTCTCATTAAAATGTGCATGGATAGCCCAGAAACTTCTCAATCGCCCAAAATTTGCCTCAAATACTGCATACCACTATTTTGTCCCCCCAATTGAGGAATGATGTCACATCAAGATCAACTTAATGCTGATCTCTTGATTAGCCTGTGAGCTCACCAACTGTCTTGGGAACCATGTGTATCAACTTGTTGTGCAAACCTCACCTAGAGGCCATTTGCACCTTCATCTAAGTCATCATCATCAAAGGACTACGATGAATTCATCCTCAGCTTAGGTATGGACCAACTGCATATATAACCGCATTACACACAATTATCGTTAAGCAGACTTGAATACTCCAGCCATGATTCCCCTACCTTAATTCCTAAAGAACATTCTCTTCTTCATTTCCTTGAGCATTTATTCCTCGATGGGAATATCTAGTTCCTACCTGAACTGACTTAATCATTGGAGGTGGTTTCCCGTCCCCAGAGGCGGCCCACTCACCTTTGTTTTGGTTTCAAGAACTAGACTCGAACTAGGAGCGAACCAAGGAGCTAAGAGCTACATTTTCACAACAACGCCCAATTAATAACAATATTGTGCTTTTGAGTTTGCATGAATCAACTAGTTTGCAAGATTAAACCCTAATCATCCAACTAGATCATGTTGCCAACACATCTTGGCACCGGTTTTGTGAGTGTTTCCGGTTGCATTTCTCACATTTGGTTTACTGGGTTGATGACAAGTAGTTTAACACACAAGATGGAATCAATTTGCTCAAGTCTACCCTAATTTTTTTTGGTAAACACTTACTATTTAATGTAGTGGAAAATGTCTAGTTCCATGTTGCTTTCATGAAATAGAACAGAAAATTTCATGTTTTACAGATAGAGTTACTAGCAATATAAGTAGAATGGGTTTGAACATGATAGTGGTATATATTTGGTGGGATTCGAATAATATTCTGTCGGTTTTTAAACATATTCAAGCAAATTTAGATCGTGTGTATAGACAAGTTTATTTTTTATTTTATTTCTTTCCTCACTTTTAATAAGCATATATTCTTTCAAATTTAAATTAGAGTAAATTGAGTAGAGTTCTAGAATACCAATTCACATATTTTCTATTTTATTAATTAGGATTGAGACTTACTGAGAGTTCAATCAGCAACTATTATTTCTTTAACCTCAAGAGGTTGGCTCAATTAACAAAGACCAACACCTCATAATATAAGTTTTAAGAGTTCAAACTTCTTTAAAATCAGGAGTGAAATCCTTTGCATATTTAAATAATCAAATAATATTACCCCCTAAAAATGTAGTTGAAAAGCATATCAGCTGGTCTAGTTGAACGACCTTCAGTTCCAAAAAGACCTACCTTTTCTTCTACTCTTCTTAAAGTTTGAATCTGTTAAATTCTTTAATATTGAGTCTTATCTAGTAGAAAATATAGAAAAATGATTCCATTATCATAACTCATATAAAAATATAAAAGAAATCCAATAAGGTAAGGTAATTCACTAGATAAGAATATTATTATATTCGAATACAAATTTATTTTTCCACCATATTTGAATTCTCCTCGACAAATAAAAATGCTTAGTTAGTCTTTGGCTAATTAATGTCTAATTATTTAATTGAATAGTTCTCTTGTTAGTCAACAGATGGGCCTGGGGTTGGATTTAAAAAAAGAAGAAGAAGAGCAGATGGGCTTGGGCATGGAACCTAAAGAAGTTGGGTTTTTTAAGAACCACTGTTGGACCACTTTGATTAGATAAGAGATCATCTATTGTGTGGACAAATTGGAAGCAATAACTGTGCATGCATGAGAGTAAATATATCTATATAAAAACTGGTCCTTCTCTTTTCCTCATTATTTTTACCCCTAAGATTTTTGGGGCTGTAAGGGGAAGAACAGGTTTTTGTGGTAGGTGAGTGATCATTCTAATCTCCTGGTAGCTGTTCACATTCCATGAGTTTGGATATTCTATTTGTCAGAATAGAGGTTTATGCTCTCTTTACATTTTGAGCAAATTGTACTGACACCTCAAAATAAAAGCCTTAAAATACTGACACCCCCCCACTTTATATTTAAAAAGCATTGAGACCCAAAATTGGATTTTTATTGGATATATTTGTCAAATTTATCACTGAAAATAGTTAAATCACTATTTATTTTCAAAAATATCCCCATAATAAACAGTGTCTAAAATGTTTTCAATGAAAAATTAAATAAATATATAAAAAAATAACCCAATTTTGGGGTCTCAGTGCTTTTTAAACATAAAGTGGGGTGTCAGTGCTATTTGCTCTTACATTTTTAATGATATATTAAAAAATTTTCTATTGTGAGTCTTATTTTTTCATTTACGTTGTCAAAATTTAAAGGTGAACTCCCTTCCTAATATGTGGTGTGAGGAAAATATATGAAACACAGATTATTAATACCAACTCACAATTCCATTATATAAGATTAAAAGTAATTTTTAAAATTTTAAAATGATTAAAAACTCTTTTGAGCTTTTAATCCAAAGCCAATGAGAATGTGACATGCAACCTTAATTAAATGAGGTTATTTTAGTCATATCACATGTGGGCCTACGGAGAATATATCTTTATTTGTAAAATAAGATGTCAGTTGTTAACTTGTTATACCCTGACCCTGAGTCCCCCCCTGACAAGGTTGGGCTGGATGGGCTGGCAAGGTTTGTTTTCACTCACATCACACACTCATCGACCTGTCTTCTCCCTTTGAGCCAGTTTTACTACTTGTACTTATGTAGCTTTTCTCAGCCTTTTCTTGGAAGTAGAAGACAATGAAGGAATATAAGTTTAATCCAATTACCATATACAAAGGTTTAAAAGGATCTCATGATAAGATTTAATAATACTATTATCATAGGCGATGCGTATTCATATTTGATTCAATCAATACAATATATTAATTATTGGGTTGCACTAAAATGCATTGATTAGAGCCATATAATACTCGATATGAGACAGTGCGTATTGATACTTCAAAACTTGCCACGTACAAATCATTTGAATTGGGCTTACCTGAGAAACCCAAGCTTATATCCAAGTCTAATATGTAAAGATAGGATACTGGATCGTCTCCCCCAACGGAGAGCACTCTGTGCTCCCTTAACAGCTATTGATCATGAATTATAAAGGGACTCACAGGATTAGGGTAATAGATTTTTTTTTAATGTTTTATTATTTTTTACTTGTAAGTCTCACATAATTTGTGGTTATAAGGTAACCAGGGGAGCAAAGACTGTCAGAAAAGATGATCCACACCCTAAATGATTGAGGATATGTGAATGTGAATGAATCAAATGGCAAACAAAGGTTAAATTCGTAAAAAAGCCACTTTGGAGAGAGAAGAAGAAGTTTTCTTGATTCAACTAATCCGCAGTACTCCTTGAAAGGTCACAGAGGTGAGATATGGATGTACAAAGAGTACTCATTTTCAACGGCAAAACCCTTCCAAAACATTATAGGAAGAAAGAAAGAAATTCTACAAATTAATATCAAGAGAACGAACCATTTAAAGTGAAAAGGAAGGAAGTAGCAACAAGTAGCTAGCCAGGGTTTTACATTCTAGAGACTGTCAAGCTATTTATTTTCTTCTTCTACCAGAGAAACCTTCACTGTGTCTCATTATCCAAAACCTCTCTATTTCTTCTGCTTTCCTTCCTGGAATACGACCTGCTATTAAATGCCACCTGCACCCATAATAATCACAACACATTAAAACCCACCTTCTTGTTTCTTCCTACTTTAAACATTAAATGAAGCAACAACCTCAAAAGTGCAAAAGAGAGAGATCTCTCGCAATTAATGAAACCCAAAAAAAATTCCTTCCTTTATTTCTCTCTCTCTCTCTCTCTTAAAAGGTATCTGTTTCTCAGTCAGAACAAAATAAGGGTGGATCAGCAGTGAAGTTGTTCTTACTTGTCTCCAACGAGTCTATGCATTCTACAGATGAGATCTTCTTCTTGTTCTGTCATGTTTATGAATTCCCACTCAATGCTACTAACCTCTGTCATAACAAGACAACAAAACAAAGAAAATAAAGATCAAAAGGGTGGACAGCTTGGAAGGTAAGAAAACAAAAAGAAATGTGAAAAACCCTTATGACATTTAGCCCAAGAAAGAAAGAAAGAAAAGATGAACCTTCTGAGTCATATTGAACTGTCTTAGCTTGCTTCTGCTTCCGGCGACGTCTGTCCATGATGGGTTTCTGCAACTAGTAAACAGAGAATAATGGAGTGAAGGAAAGAGAATATTCAGAGGGAGAGAGAGAGAGAGAGAGAGAGAGAGAGGAACGGAGAGTAACCTGGTCAAAATATGAAGGTGTTGAGTAGGTATTTATAAAGGAAGATGGAGTAGGGAGTAATGTGATGATTATCCCATTCTGGGTCAATCGGTCAAGTGGGTTTTGTAATTTAAAACAGTTCAAGACATTAAGAGGCTTCTACAATTGGTGATGTTAAGAGTTAGAAACACAAACGAAAGAGAGAGAAAGAGGAAGATTGGATGTAGCAGTTGTTGCAGACCATCTTTTGTTAAACCCAAAGAGGTTTTTGGAGGGGAGAGGGGAAAAGTAAGGAACGACAGGTATTACCAAACAGAAAGACACTTAAATTTTTGGGGTTGACTTGTAGTTGTCGTCAGTTTCTATGATAATATATATAGTATTTGTTAAGAAAGGCTTCAAATGGAAATTCAAACTTGAGACTTGATTTTATCCATTCTAGCTACTAGTTAGTTAGTTAACATTTAATATATCCATCTCTAATTAAATACTTTTAACTTCAAGTTGGGAAATCATGTCTTGAAACTTGAAAGTACATGAGAGCAGCTTCATTTGAGAACCCAACCCAATGATGCAGAGAAGATGGGAGTTTAGAGAATCATACTTGCAGAGATATTATAGTTGAGATCAAAAGAAGAGTTTGCATCAAATTTACATGCTAAGAACTTGTTTGATTCATCGTATGGAATCCCACAAAAGAGAGAGTCTCTTTGCTCCCAAAGGTAGGTGGGAATTGGAATGGAAAGAAAACTGAAAGAGTACTGTTTTTAAAGAAAAATATTACGAGCTAGACCAGGGACAGTAGTAGAGTAGGGACTGGCAAAAGGAACTTGTGGGAGTTTCTTTTTGGCCATTTCTCTGCATGAAATATTCGTATCACATCATTGTGATTTTTTTTTTCTTTTTGGGTTTTTCGGTAGAAAAGATTACATCAGTGATTATGTGGGGTAAGGGGAGAATCTTGAAATTTTTATAAATGCATCAAACAATTACCCAGTATTCTTCGTTTTTATGCGGGTTTTGTTTCAGTATTGTACAATTAATGCACAAAGATTTCAATCTCGACTGTCTATTTCACAGAAATGGATTTCAACACTTTGCAAAACAGTAGAATCTCGACCGTAAACTGCAGGTGCTGCACATTAATTATGCAGCACCCAAGCAAAATGCCTTAGTACGGCACTAAAAAATTTTTAACTCCTTTTTGACTTTTTCACCATTTCTATCATTGGGGTTCTAAGGGTGTTACGTATTTTTAATGCAAATTGTGTGAATGTTAATATACCATGTTTCATGGTCTTGCTTGGTTGGTTTGATCTAATTTACGTGTTCTTTATTAATTTAAGATTTCACGTCAAAAAAGAAATTTATGTGCGCTTAGATTTGAAGGTTTAGCCATTCTAACCTAGTGACCATGTAAGAAAATAGAGAAAAGATCTCTTTATGTAGTTGTTAAGGTTGCTTAATCATGGTACAAAAATTATTTATGTAGCTGTTAAGGTTGCTTAATTATGGTACAAAAATTAAGTATATTTCCATTATACAAAATAATTAGAGCAAATTGCACTGGCACCCTAAAATAGGGGCCTTAAAGCATTGATACCTCCACTTTATGTTTAAAAAGCACAAAAACCCCAAATTTGGATTTCCATTGAATATATTTGTCAAATTTATCACTAAAAACAATTAGATCAATGTTTATTTTCAAAAATATCCCTATAATAAACAGTGTCTGAAAGGTTTTCAGTGACAAATTGAGCAAATATATCCAATGAAAATTTAATTTTGGAATCTCTGTACTTTTTAAACATAAAGTGGAGTGTTAGAACTTTAAAGTCTCAATTTGATGTGCCAATGCAATTTACTCAAATAATTAAACAAACTAGTAAGACCTAACTTAAACCAAATATACTAATGATCTCCTTTGACCAAATAGAGAACAAATAAATAAAATAAATAAGAAAAACAAATAAAAGAAGTGAGAACCTCTTCAAGAGAGGATCCAAACTCAGAATCTCCCCGTCCTCTATATATATATATATATATTTAAGTTACTCCATTGATAAATATCTGGTCACTTTGTCTCATCTCTCAATGTCTCATTACTTGACTGTTGTTATTTGCAAGAAAAGACACCTTAATAAGGTAACACCTACTATAAGCTTAGACTAAACTTAAACAATTTTTTATTTATGAAATCTTCTTTTATAACATATTTATTTCTTATGTGAATAATGGGTTTTTAGCTCTACTAACCTCTTGTCTTTGTCTTCCTCTTGTCTTTCTGGAAGACTGTGTTTGCTTGTGAAAGAAATACATTAAAAAAACGATTTTTCCATACAAACCCGAGAAAAGGGTATCTCAATGAACATTTTTACCATTTACTATTGAAAAGATAATAATTTTTTCCTCGGTTTTTTTTCCATTGTTTCATCTGTTGTCGTGCAAATAACCTAAAAGAATAATTTTCTGATAAAGTAAATTTATTTATTTATTTTTCTTGGATATATCACTTTGTTTTGACCTAGAATACAAGAAAATGCTGGAAAAAGTTTAGGTTACAAGGTTTTCAAAAAAAAAAAAAAAAAAAATTGGATTACTAGTTTCACAACCAAATAGTCAATGAATTGAAAATTTTTACATTTATGACAACCAAACATGGCATATAATGGAACTTGGAGATATCTAGTTTGGCATTTTTAGTTGAATTTTTTTATGTAGTGCTGTTCATTTATCTACAAAATATGCTCATAGCTTCCAACCCACAATATGTTCACAAACACTTTTTGCAAACATATTTTATGTTACACATGAATGGTATGCAGATGTATTTTTTTGAACAAGTTAAGTTATTAACCTAACAGCAGTACTTTATCAATAACTTTACTTTATTCATGCATAAGGTTCAATGTTGTCAGCATAAGATTGATATCTCATGACACACCAATTATTAGGGGTGTAAATGGATAATCGAAATTCGCTTTTGAATTTGCATCCGCATCCGTTTAGGGGTATCCGAATCCGTCCGATTACTAATAAGATGTGGATATGGCATACCCATTTCTTACCGATTATTATCTGTAGTTTAATAAATTATTCAATTAAGTTATTTATTTAAATTTATTTTTACTTTTTTTTACCTGTGATATGTGATAGTTTTTCTAGATTTTAGCTACCAAAGTTGCTAAATTCTTAAATTTTAAACTTAGTCCTTACAAATAAAATGGTAAAGATGTAAATAGGTAGTTGAAAACTTGTATTCAATTTATATTCATTCCCATTTAGAAGAATCTACTTAAGAAAATAACTGATCTGATTATCATCCAAATCCGACTGAATTCGTCCGAAAACCGATAGGATATTATCCAAATCCATTCAAATATAATAAGATGCGGATATGATATTACCATTATTCGATTTGAATCCGGTCTGTTTACACCCCTACCAATTATAGCACATTGAAAGATATTATTGAAAGATTAAAATACAAGAAAATGCTTTTAAAGTTTCACAACCAAATAGTCAATGAATTGAAATTTTTTACATTTATGACAACCAAACACAGCATATAAAGGAACTTGGAAATATACAATTTGGCCTTTTTAGTTGAAAATTTTTTATGCAATGTTGTTCATTTATCTACAAAATATGTTTATACTTTCCTGTTGATGTAGAATCTGACTCGATTACCTGAATGAAGGTACCTGCAAGCACCACGTGCTCTACCGTGTTGGTCAAGTAATGCCTCCGACAATCAAGTCAACAATAAATTATATCAACTCCAACCATAGAGGATGACTTTAGAATACATGTCTTTCTTTAGGGATTCTCCGAGTACTTATAGTGTTCAGTGGAGTTACCTTGAAGTGCTGGAAAACTAAAGTTCGAACTAGAGTACTCCAGTTTGGATTCTCTTCCTTTGCGTTGCTGTTATAGAGTTCGATTGGTACTCTATAAGTAATTTGAGTCTTCCCTGAATTTTAGGAGGCCAGATTACCTACATTATCTAGGCGAATCTTTGTTGCTTAGCGCATGGTTCGACCACAAGTTGGTCAAGCCAGTCCAAGATCGGCTCAACCATGAATCGAGTCAAACCGACTCGTATAAGTCTGGTCTGACCTATTCCTTATGGATCACTATCCATATCACGTCTAGCCCACAATATATCCACAAACATTTTTTGCAAACATATTTAACGTTACACATGAATAGCATGCAGATGATGTATTTGTTGAACACGTTAAGTTATATTAACCTAACAGCAGTACTTGATCATCAATAACTTTACTTTATTTATGCATAAGGGGTTCAATGTTCTCAGCATAAGATTAATATCTCATGAGACACCAATAATAGCCCATTGAAAGATATTATATATATATATATATATGGATAGAAGATCTAAAGTCTACAAAAGAGCTCGAGTGGGGAAAAAGAATACTCCTTTTCTAAGAAAAGAAGATAGTTGAATATTGAGGAATAATGTGCAAATCATTTTTTTCATGACGTTGGGTCATATTGCAATTGTTGCATGCATGGCCTAATAATAACGAATTTTGTATTAACATTATTGTATGTATCTAGTGGCAGAAATTAAAGGTTTCGTGTAACAAGAAAAATCTCTTATACCACACCAATTGCAACTCAATACTCATAAACAATAGAAATAATTAATTTAAAATATATTTTTTTTAAAAAAAAAAATGTTTTATATTACGTGGACAGCATTGGGATAATTTGATTTACTAATTTTGATTAATTAGATCCAGCCGTATTAATAATTACTAATTATTAAGCCATGAATATGATGGTGGCCATGCATGCATGTATGGTGGGACCATACGTGATGCTAGATGGTGCTGATATGAGTGGATGTCAATGGATAATCAATTTCCATCCTGGTGTGGTGTGTGGTCTCCACCATTCCATTCACTTGGCAATCACAATGTCAAATTGAATCTTGATGATCATTCTGCAGGTGTGGTAAACGCTATTTTGAGCTAGTGATGATCTATGTGGTCTAAAAATCAAACTCATGGTGGTTTCTAGTCTTCTCATTAATTCTCAACTCTCAAGAAAGGGTGAAACTAAGAGAAGAAAGCTTTCGCATGAGAGTCATTACTTCAACAATTTTGCTGCAAACAAACTTGAATTACGACTTTGTGAGCTTTTGGCCAGCTTCTTTCTATTGGTTCTGTAACCACCTTCTTGTTGACTCCCGACAATTTTTTTCAAGGGTGTCAATTCTAGGCCAAGTCGTTGAGAGGCTATAGAGCCAAATGAATTGAATGGTTCATGTTTGGTTCAAGAAGAGATTGTGGAAATTTTGAAAAAATAATTTACTTTTATTGCATGTATAACAATTCACATGGCATCATCAAATGATACAAGTATTGGATAATAATCTATAACACACTAAACACTCTTATTGACAATTCATTACTATGACAGAAACTAAGGTCTAGATCACTTTCCTGTCAAAGGAGAACAATGTGTTCCCCTGATGTTCTTGAATCACACATAATGGTGGGACCCACCTATAAATATTGGGAAAAAATTATAATATCAGTGAATTCTATATCGGTCTCTTCCCTTATTATGTGAATCAAAAGCGTCTGAAAAGCACATTGTTCTCCCCTAATGTAGAGTTGATTCGGACTCTATATAGATTTTTTTTTTTTTTTTTTTTTTTGAGTTTGGGGTAAAATTTAATTTTATTCTAACCTTCATTTTACTTATGATTCAGATAAATTGAGGAGTTGTTTTTTTCGGGTTTTTTTTTTTTTCCCACTTATTATTATAATGTGAGGATTAGTTGAATCCAGAAGGATACATGTCGAGAACAGATCAGAGCAAGTGATTGTTTTATTTTTTAAGCGTTGAGTTGAGGTTGATTGCCCCATACTTCAATTCTATTGCCAAATAACTGTTATCCAAGGGACAAGGAGACAAAAGAAGAAAACATCATAGGTTCTTTTATCAATTTTACTTTTATTGTTATTTTTCAATGGTTTTGGACTCCAGTGGCATTTTAAGCGGTTGTCCTTGTTCCTTTCTTTCCTTTTTGGAGTATGGTGGGAGACATCAAGGGTGGAAACACTAAGTTTTGGTTAATGGATATGAGCAAGGTCATATCTAGTAAGCTCTGAGTCATATACATCTTGTCTCTGTCGTCATTCATTCATTCATTAAAGATAATTTAAAATTAAATTATTATAAAGATTTGTTTCTAAAAACTCTTTTAAGTCTTGAATTTTATACCTATTTGAGTAGAGTAGAGGTATGTACTCACCTCGTACTTTGCAGTCACATTTTAAAAGTGGAGGTTTATATTTAAGTTTTAATAAAATGAATCAGTTAGAACTCCCAGTGAATTCCTAAGAATTTCTACTAATGTGTGGTGAAGAAGAATTAGAAAATATCAGAATGGTTGGCCCTGCCCTTATTTCAATCATTGTTCGCAAGGGCAAGGCAAAGGGGACCACGCCCCCCCCCCCCCCTTTTTCCCAATGTTTGGAATATTTTCTTTCCTTTTCTAATGTTTTGAAATTTTCCTTCTAAGCTTCTTTCCATGTATGAAATATTAGTACTTTGATTTTTCCAATTTTTTTCAAATTTCCTCCATTCCTTTCCTTATTATTTTTTTTTAATTTTCCCTCTAATCCTCTTTCAATGTATAAAATATTAATACTTAGCCCTCCTGATTAGAAGAAGTTTTGAATTGTAAAGACGATGCATAGAAAAGTTTGTGTGAAATATTGGTACTTAACCTCCCTCAATGTCAAATTGTGCTCCACCCTTGATTATCTGTGTCCCTATTTGGCTCTATCAGTCCTCACCTTGATTGACTTTTTATTGAGATAGACATTTTCAAAACCCATGACTGCATACATTAGCAAAGTCAACAAATCCAAGATCCGCGACATCCTTATTGCATTTGCATATATGGGACTATGGGAGTTTGGATCTCCTCTCCATCCGGGAAGAACAATGTGTTCCCCTAACGATCCTCACCACAAAAAAGGAATGGGACCCATGTGAGACCTAGAAGGATTCCACCTCTAATCCATTTCCTCAGTATACAATGTGTGTTCCACCTATGTTTTATGTTTACAAGTGTCAAGAGAGCACATTGTTCTCCTCTAACGAGAATGTGATCCAAACTCTTTGTATTGAGATGATGGAGCTTCAAATATAAGCTTGGGGGGAAAGACGAATGTAACTAAGAGAAAGACGAGGAGCACCCAATAGAATCTGCAAGCTCGAGCAATCACGACAGTTTGCACTGATCAATACCGGCAATACTAATAGACACTTCTAGGTGTGTTATGGACATAGAAACAGAACCTTGCTTCAGTCCTGTGAAACACTTTGGTCCATCAGATTGAAATTTTACTTAACCATCATGCGCATTTAAACATAACTGAAGCAATTTTTCATAAAAACCCTAGTGCTAAAACCTAAAAATCAAAAAGGCTTAAGATGCTTTCCATTTACTGCCAAAAATCTCCTGTTGCCAGTCGTTTTTTTTCACGAACTTAGCTCCAAATTTGATAGGACATTACCAAATTCAGCCATGATTACATACCCTTTTCTCTTTGGTGACAAGGCATCATGCAAGATTTGTTGCACTCGGTGAAAAAAGAATTCAAACCTGTAAAGGTTCAGGTGTTGAATGAGGACCCATAGGTTCAGTCAAAAAAAAACCAAAAAGAATGGCCGAGGGAGTTTCTAGGGTTTAATATTCCCTTATTCTCTCTTGCTTTATGCGTATGAAGAATGTACGTCTAACTTATAAATCCCAAGATTATGTGTTTAATGGGGTCTATTCTTTAGATTTTGTCAACTTAGCATAAAATAGGTTAAATAACTTAATTATTTCTACTATTATTTTCGGAATTTTTGATGATGCACTGATCAATTAGAGTGAGAGCCATAAAAAACGACAACTACGAAAATGTAATAATATGTAATGTACTTAATAGGGTCCAATCTGGTGTACGAGCGAAACTTTTGACATGTTGGTCAAATACCTAACAGATAGCTAATGTGATAAGATATTATCTATGAATGTGGATAGCCATATAAGCTGATTTTCATATAGTTTCTGTTCTAGGGTATCTCATTCCATTAAAACAAGCACACACACATCTAGAGAAGGCTGGTTCCATCAACCTGACCAGGTGGAGCCCTTGGCCATGCTTGTAGAAAGCCTGTGCCAATGGGACAAATTGTATCCACGAGAGCAGTAGAAAAACAATACGAGAAAAAGGCTTATCACAAAGAAAAAAAAATTCGAAAAAAAGAGAAGCAGGTACTGTGACTGAAAGGACTCATCAGATTGAACTTTACCAGTTCAACCATGGATTACAACAGCAGTATTACAGTTGCAGTGAACGTATTCTTGTCTCTGGCCCAAAAAAAAAGAACGTACTCTCTGTCCGGGTCACCTTTTCTCCTTTATTACTGTCATGCACCAATTTGATATAATTTTTCTCTTCTTTTCCCACCTCTTTATCTCATCTTACTCTCTCTAAGGTGGACTGGTTGAAAAAGGATTGTTTTCCAGAAACCCAGTAAAATATGTGGTTCTCCACTGGAATCTGATTGCTAAGAGAATTTCTTTTGTGATTTTGAATAAATCCAGGTGGTAAGACTGATGGGTTTTCAAGAACGAAGTTATTAGATTGATGCAATTTAGAATGATAAAGAAAGAATGACTGAGACACACCATATTACATTATCCTCATGTGCGTTTGTAGAATTCTCACATTTGAAGAACATTTTCAAGTTATTAAAGATCAGCACTTAGATCGAATAAGGCATCAGAACCCAGAGTGCTAGGAGCCAATGAATATAGAATTTTTTTTAGGGTAGAGGGATAGGAAAAGAGAGCATGTACAAGGGAATTGCGAGTATAAGAAGCCACACAACTGCAGAAGAAGACAAAGTTATTTTCTTGTTTTATTCCAAACAAAATGATTTTCTTCATCAGATCTAATTCCATCTTTTCTTTTCTTGTCAAGTGACACCCCTCCCCTCTCCCCTCTCCCCATCATGGAAGGAAGAAAAAGAAAGAAAAAAAGAACAGAATTTAAGCTTTTTACTGATGTACATGTATGGGGAAAAAAATATTTTACTGAACTTTTAATTTGCTCTTTATGTTTACAAGTAAGTAGTAAAAGCAGGAAATACCTATTTGGAGAGAAATGAAATGAGAATAGGGGAATAGATTTATTTTCACTTTTTTGCAGTATTTTTCTGACTTTCTGCTAATTATACACCACACAAGAGCATTTGTTGTCTGTTGGGTATATTTTGATTCTTGTGAAGGAAAATGCTTCTTCTACTCCGAACCCTAGCATCCCTGTCATTTTTAAGAAACAGAATAAAAATACTTGCATGTATGCCACCATTTGGCGAAGAGATGAATCACAAGTGGTAAGGAATTAGGATTAGTGGAAGTCCTAACAAGCTCTGACTTGTTCCACTCACCAAAGGATCAAAAACTTGCCACAAATTCCTTCTGTTTTCTGCCTTTTCCCACATCTCATTCTGACTTCTTTTCTTTTTGAAAAAAACTATTATCTCCAGCAACCTCTGGGTGGAGAAGAGAGTTTTATTAAATGGGAAAAGCTTCTTTCTTATTTTATTTTAAATAGTAACATCCCTATGTGATTCACCTAATTGTACTATTTGAATTGATGAATTTGTCCCTTATCAGATATGTACTAAGACACAGTCATATACTTGTCATTTACTAAATATTTTGATAATCCAAGATCTGAGCTTTGTCATTCGTGCATCCTTATTTAATTGTCAAAGGTTTTTCAAAAGCTATATTTAACCCCTCAAAATTTGCTATCTCTAAAACATGTGATATAAGATACTTTGGCTTTAACATTTTATAAGATTAACCCCATCAAGCTTGTTATATAGTGCAGGTAACTAGGTAAGTGGTCTCTTCCATGGGATGTCTCATAGAATTTGATCGGATGAAGAAAAAAAATTACAATTTGTAGATTATCAATGAAGTAATGACGATCGATGCTTACTCTACAAGAAGTTATAGAAGGTACATAATTAACAAGTATAAAATTTGACAATTTTAACTTATCAAAAAACATTCTCAAGGTATCAAATGATCAACATGTGCAACAGGACTCATCCATTAAGCACAACTCGATGCACAAATATTTATGGAAATGACCATTCATTAGACGTTTTGCTTTTAGTTAATCAAAATCAAGCATCCATTATGAATTGCGTGGACTTTCGTAAAAGGAAAAAATTGCTTTGTTGTGATCAAGTGGTCATGGATTCAAGTGCCTGAGTCTCATGCGCTTGGATACGTTCTTTTTAAGCATCCGTTACGCATAATTAGACGGATCACTTATAGTCATAGGATGTTTAGTACAAAATTAGCAAATAACAGATCAAGGAATTTTTAAAGATAGAGATTATCAGAATTTTCAAATATGATCCATCCACTAGGCACAACTGGGATCACCCAATAGATATTTATGACCGTTCATAAAACCTTTTAAGCTTTACAAAATTATCAGAATCAAGCATCCACTACGCACAAGTAGATGGATAAACATATATTTGTCTGCATAACCATTCATATACCTTTCTGCCTTTTAATAAATTATCAAAATCAAGCATAAATCTACAAGCAAAGTTAACCTTCACAAGATTATGGAGACATAAGACATCACCTGCCCTCCACTTACATTTCTCTCATATTACATATCAAACCCTAGATCTGCATTATTTATACCCTTCGAGAGTTGTCCAACAGACTCAGTCACCATCATATTTGAGTGAGTCCTTTCTCCTGCATCACTGCAAGTCTAAAGAGTCTTGTAGCTCTTGGGAGTTAGTAACCATTTGAGCTTGAGAGCCAAAATCATGGGTTTTACAGGGCGTATGGCAGTTGGAATAATGGGTATACCTTGCCTTTCTGATTTTCTTTGTTTTCTTTCATTACATCTCTGACCATTTTCTTGATGCCAAACACACAAAGTTCTTCATTGTAATGTTTCTTACTCAACATGCATGGTTACTTGTTGCAGGCAACGCGGCTTCCTTGCTACTGTTTGCTGCTCCTATGTAATAACATACTGTGCTTCCATCTCTTGTATTCAAAAATATGAATTCCACTTGTTTTAAATGATCAGATTCTTACCTTCCTTCTTGTTTGTTGTTTGTTTAAACAGATTAACTTTCAAAAGGGTCATAACGAAGAAGAACACTGAGGGATTCTCATGTGTCCCTTATATTTTATCTCTTTTTAACTGCTTTCTCTACACCTGGTATGGTTTGCCTGTAGTGAGCATTGGTTGGGAAAACTTCCCTCTTGTCACCATTAATGGCCTTGGGGTTCTCACGGAGTTCAGCTTTATCATCATATATTTCTGGTTTGCTTCATCAAAGGGCAAGGCAAGTAAATTTTTGTAGTTCATATTTTATCAGTTAATTGCATTCTAACTCTTCCCAGAACCACATATTTCATGCAATCCACTTCAAAGGTTCAAATAAAAACCTTAAAAGTTGCAGATAAAGAGAGTTCTTCACCTATATCTCTCTCTGTCTCTGATCATCACTACGTGGAGTGCAATGATACTCTTCATGTATGGTTTTGTGATGATGTATGTGCTTTTCCTTTTAGAGTAATCGCCTCTAAAAAAATCAGAAAAGTAGCAATATTTAGGTATCGTCACTAACCCATAAATGAAGGCTTCACGTAAATGGAGCTGATACGCACTTTCTATGCGAGTGGGTATAGTGTGGTATTTTGTCGTCTTTTTCAGATTAGAGTTGCTGCAATATATAAAGAAAAGCTAACAATGAGTCATATTGGGCATGAAAGTGCAGAAGATGGTTGTCGTGGTGTTGCTTCCTGTGTTAATAGCCATCTCCGTGACTATATTAGTTTCAACATTTGAATTCCACACTCATCGCCTGCGCAAGGTCTTTGTTGGCAGCGTTGGTCTGGTGGCTTCCGTTGTGATGTATGGATCTCCCCTTGTTGCAGTGGTTAGTATTCATTTTCCCTCAATTCTTTATCTTTCTATTTAGTTTTCTATTTAGTTTAGAGTAGAAGAGCTTAACTGACGGGGAGTTCCTGTAGTCCTCATGGCAAAGATTTGTGTTCTTCTCACACTTCACCACCGCATATTAGGAGTATTAGTAGTGAAGCTTGTTTCTGAGTACTAGTAAACTCTAAATAATAGAAAAGTGTGAGAGAAATACAATCCTCTACCCGTTAAAAAGATATGAACCGACATGGACACAAGTGAGGTCAAATCTCTATGTTTACGAGAATACGAAACCCACTTACGGGATGCGAGGTATACTTCTAAATCTGGGTTTATGGTCTGGATCAGTCCCGACCTGCATTCATATAGCAAATCTAAACTGAAAAGTACTTACGTCCCTTGGAAGGCAGAAATCCAGCTCCTGATATGTAGATGATAGTAATGCACGTATAAGCATGCAAGTGCCACCCTTAGTTTATTATAAAGATGGTCCTGACTGACTGGGCAAACGTTCTCTTTATATAATGCTGATACTACTGTATGCCAATATCATATCATATATTTCTGAAAACCAATGAAAAAAAATATCCTGAAAAGCTTAATCTTTCTTCAAAGTTAAGATTGAAGCTGAGCTCATGTGTAACTTGAAGAATATTTTATCTCTAAAATACTTAAATAT
Source organism: Hakea prostrata (assembly GCF_041222555.1). Classification (NCBI taxonomy): domain Eukaryota; kingdom Viridiplantae; phylum Streptophyta; class Magnoliopsida; order Proteales; family Proteaceae; genus Hakea; species Hakea prostrata. The sequence continues at coordinate 71,441,829 of NC_142600.1, read as the reverse complement.
AGGGTCTTATATTTATTGTGTGGTATAAAAACGTTAAGAAAATAGTTATGTACTTCTATGACAGAAAAATGATCTGAACTGCAATTGAAATATAAGCAGACTTTTATTCACCTCCATTTAAAAGTGTACCTTTCACTTGTTCTGGGAGAAGTTATAAGCTTCCGGTTCAACTTACTTAATCCTTTTATGTTTTTTTGCGATTACAGAGAACAGTGATAAGGACGAAGAGTGTAGAATTCATGCCATTCTACTTGTCTCTCTTCTCATTCCTGGCTAGTACACTCTGGATGGTATATGGTCTTCTGAGCCATGATATTTTCCTTGCGGTCTGTACAGGAACCCTTTTAGTATTTCTCAAGTTTTCTTCTTTCATACCTGAACTATCTCAGCTTTAGGGTTTTAACATTTCTTGAATTTTCTTGTTGATGGGCAGAGTCCAAATGTCATAGGGAGCCCATTGGGTCTTTTTCAGTTGATACTATATTGCGTGTATCGCAAGAAGGGAGTAATAGAAGAACCAATCAAGATGGACGTGGAATCAAATGGAGTGGAACATAAACCACAGCAGATGTTGAATGGCACCAATGGCAAGATCTAACTGAGAATGGTTGAGTTCTGTTCTCCCTTTCAAATATTCTTAGTAAACTTATAAAATGGTTAACCCTAGACAAGGAAGACTAAAAATTGGGTCATTTCTCTTCACTTTTTGATGGCTGTGACAGGTGAAAGTAGAAAAACCAAATTTGGGCGAGCCGGCAGTTTAAATTATTATTAACAAATGAGACAAGAATATGTAAAAGTGGGGGTGGGTGGATAGAGATGTGTTGGAAGTTGGAACTTGGAAGAAAGTCTTGGGTTGTGTACTTTTCTTTTTTTTTAACTGATTTAGGGGTGTTGCTTGTTTGTAGCGAATTTAAGTCAATGAGAATAGAAGTAAAAATCCAATGTTGGTTTTGCTTGAATGGAGCTTTACTGTTGTTGTACTTTTAATTGTCTCCACACCATCTGGGTGTTGATCAAAGTGGAGCAAAATTATCAAATAAAATTCTGGAAATGTTGGAAGGAATATGTACTAAGAGATAGATTACTCTGAAGCATCTTTTCCAGGGAAAGAGTCTCTGGAATTGTTGATTTCCTTCACTGACTTCTTTAAGGACCGATGCCATGAAAGTTGTAGATTTCAAAAGGATATTCATTGTTGATAATCAGGGTGGTTCAGAATATATTCCAAAAATATATATACCAAACACTGCATATCTAAGTTGCCAAAGCATTCAACCAACCTGCAAAATGATGTCTGATGACAGTACGAGGTCACTTGGGTGGTTTTGGTTAACATCCAATGGTAGAATAAAGAACAAAAACTCCGGGAAAAAAGAAAAAGAAAAAAAGGTAGGGTGAAGGGGAGAAGAAGCTGGAAATTCTCGCCTTAGTGCTTCCTCTAACTGAGAATGAACTACAAGTTTAGGGGTGTAAACGGACCAAATTTGAATCAAATAATGGTAACACCATATTCACATCCTATTATATTTTGACGAATTTGGATAATATCCTATCGATTTTTGAACAGATTCAGATGATAATCAGATAGTTATTTTCTTACGTAAATTCTTTTAAATGGGCATAAATACAAATTGAATACAAATTTTCGACTCATGTTTACATCTTTACTATTTTATTTGTGATGGCTAGATTTGAAAGTTAAGAATTTAGCAACTTTGACAGCTATTTTAGTAGAAAATCTAGAATAAAAGTCACATATCATAGGTAAAAAATTTATAAAAATAAATTCAAATAAGTAATTTAAATCGGATAATTTTATCAGACGAATAATAATAGGTAAGAAAATGATATACCATATCTGCATCCTATTAGTAATCGGACATATTCAATTACCCCTTAAACGGATGCTGATGCGGATTCGGAAGCAAATTTTGATTATCCATTTACACCCTTGGCCACAACATAAGGTGTCAAAAAGCTAGGATTTAACTTCTTTTTTGCAGGGGAAGGGGGAATAATGAGTCTGGATCACCTCTCAGTCGAGTGAGCACTAACACATTTTTGCCGCATCTTGTATGGCCCACGTAACACCCCCCCCCTTTAAATTATTTTATCATATTCCAATATATGATTCACATTAAAATTATAAATAAATTAATAGGAAGACTAAGATATAAATAACAAAACTATGATAAATCATTAAATTATATTGAAATGAAGCATAAGGGTTAAAATTGTACAATTAAATTTGTTGCCAATTTTTTTTTGAGTAGAGATTTGTAATCATTTAAAACTAAAAAATCATGAAAGTAGGGGAAAAAAATCAAGGATTATGATTAGATAAATAAAATTAATAACTAAAATTATAAACATCCAACTAATAAATCTTAAGATTTAAATAGTTATTAGTAGGAATCGAAAGTTTATGGATTCAAAAAAAAAAAAACCCTGGAAATTGTGGCCTCAGAATGAACCCACAGCATAAGGGGTGCCAACTGCCAAAGGAACACAAGATGGATCCTTTGTTGCTAGGTTCCACCATTGCAACTTGCATCCTGAAAGAACTCAGATTGTCTCTCTTTTTCCACCAAATCAAGTTCGTTAAGTATCAGGTTCTGATTTTTGATAATGTAACACCGGTGACAGCCTAGAGAACTTATTCAAATCTTCACAATTTTATCCTAAGCATGAATAATCAAGAACCAAAAGAATGTTCTCCACAGAGAATACCTGTGAAACATAATAATATGCAATGGACCCAAAAGACTGAATGTTTTATCATCAATCAAACTGAATCAAATAATTAAATGGACCAAATAAAACTCAAACCTCCAACCAAAAGAAAAATATTCATAATGTGTACCAAGTTGTGTGACTAGACTTTAAACTTACTTGCACCTCAACACCACCATACTCTGAGAAGAGTATCTGAGCAAGGTGGGGTCCCACAACCACCTCCATAGCTTCACTACCAGTTCCAGAACATTATATTGTACAGAATCAGTTCTAATTCCCTCATCAACATATACATCTCTCCACTTTTATTTTGGTTGGAGAGGTGGAGCTTCAACCACTTCACCATGTAAGCCAGATCCAGGACAACTATCTCCATGAAGTTTTCCTTCAAAAACAGAGGTCCAAGGGTATAGCTAATCACAGTAATCAACCAGTGGAAAAAATCTCAACCTCCATGAAGTTTCATTCATAAACAGAGTCCCAGAGATATAGCAAATCACAGTATTTAACAAGTGAAAAATCTCAACCTTTTTTTTTTTTCATACCCATCGTCAATCATGGTTGTACAAGTGGTAAATTGATGGATATTTACTCAAATTGGCCCTAGGGATGCCAAGTCTTGACCTGTCTTGGCCTGGCATAGCTTTAAAATTGTCATCAGTTAAAGTAAAAACTAGCTTATACTTCAAGCAGGAATGATTAATACGCCACAAGCTAGGATTGGGTTAGCAATAATGCCTCAACATTACCCTTCTTCCTACAATAATGAAACTAAAACCAACCAAAAACATGGATTGGAACACTAACAGAAACAATACTCTTAAGGGATAACACTTGTCAGAACAGCTGACCATACATTTATCAAGGCAGGCCAAAGTTGCTGCCACATTAAGGATTGGCCCGACAGGTAAACCTCAAGACCCCTTGCTCACATGTAAAGTTCCATCCTAGACATAGTTTGCCCAGTGGAAAAATAGAGGTTCAAAAATCCTGGACTTCTAAAGGGTGACATGCATGGATGTACATGGAGCCATGCAAATACTCAAGGAGCATCGACTGAACAAAGATTTGAAATTTGGCAGATAGCTGATCCAAACTATACATCATCTAGTAACCATTAATTGCCACATCATCATTCCACATGGCACAACAAGAATAGGTCAGTTTGGTCAGCTTACCAAAGCCAGGCTACTCAAATGAGTTGTTTTCCTTTGAGTTGTTTTCAAACTAAACATATCTAACTAATCAATTAAGAACTAGCATGCTAAATTTATTTTCTTAACTATTTATTTATCTTAAGGAATTTTCTGTTATATAGGATATGTTTGCCTTGTAGGATGTTCCATCCTTGTATGTTTTGTTATGTTTTGTTGTAGTGCCAAGGTTCATTATATATACATTAATTGTGGTAGATTGGGATTGAGAAAATGATTCCTTTTTCTGTAACATACTCAAGTCATAAAGCAAGTATTGACCATTGTCAAAAAAAAGAAGTTATTATTCTTAATCTCAACATGGTTTCAGAGCTAGGAGCCACATAACTAATCCTAACCTAATATCCTTATGCTTATTTATGCTCCTACACTAGAACACTCTTTTGTATGAACTTTAAAGGATATGACCAAACAAGATTTAGGAGCAGCATTTAGTTCAAGCGGAGCCTAATGATTTTAAGGTATTTACTCAAGGATCATTACATAAACAACAGAATCACATTGAACTACTACTACCATTTCTCTTCACCAGTTATCACTACCATATCCAACTCCCTAGTGATTGTACTTATCCTAGTAAGTCTCTCCATTCTATGTCTTTTAATCTTAAACTTACCAATTGCCATTCATAAACCTCGTATAACTTGAACTGAGCATCCTTTCTAATATTGTTTCATATGACACTCTTTCTTCATCCTTCCATCCCTTTGTTCCTTTGTTGGTCTCTGTTTCTATTCCTGAAATTTGGAAGAAGCTCCAGCTGATTCAAGGAGGAAAGAGGCAATGAACAAAGAAATGAGTGCCTAGGGAAATAACGACACATGAGATTCAGAGTCACCTTAGTCTAGGAAAGAAATATGTAGGCTGCAAGTGGGTTTTTGCTATCAAACAAAAGGTTAGTGGAACAATGGAAAGATACAAGGAGAAGCTGGAAGGAGTAATTTGCGTTCCATGTATTAAATCTAACAACCAGTTGGATGATATTTTCACAAAGGGGCTTAGTAGTAAAAGTGTTCTAGATGAAGCCCTAGTTGATATGATATGGAAAACTAGGGTTTTATTAGTATGAAGATTCCCATCAATCTTCCACTGTTACTGCTAATTTAGTGTTGCTGGCAGTACCCTGTTTTTGGTGGTTCTTGACAGGTTTTGATTGATTGATTACTTACAGGAGTATTGAAGCTTATATTATATATGTCCTTCAGCTTGGCTGGATGCCGACCAGAGTTATGGATGCATAACAGGAAAAGTATTTAAGATTTCTTCAATTCTTCTTATCTGTGACAATATCTGAAATTGCAAACAGGTATTGATTATATGATGACTTCAAATCCATGGTTTCCTTTTACGTAAGGAGCGAGGCAACACCCAGGAAGCTCAACCTTAAGACCTGCTCTTTTTTGTTCTTAGCTACCTGTTTTATTGCTTTGATATTCTCACAATATTAATTATTATTAGGTTTTTCATTCTTAACCTTTTGACTTTAGGATATAACATCAAGCATATGGTCTACTAAATGGAACTTGGTAGCATCCATTTAGTTGGAGATTCACTGGTCACACTGTTATGTCCTGTTGGATGACACCCATCCAAGTCAGACAAACCACCCCCTCCTCCCACCCCACAATAGAGTATAAGAGAAAGGGGGAATCTCAGAAAAATTATGAATTAGAGAAGACCCATATTACTCCAGTACCATCAACTAAGCTTCTGAAGATACAATAGAACTGACAGAAGCACTTTGAAAATGGTCACTGTTTCCTAAATTTTTGCCACAAGAAAAAAGAGGCAATTGCTATAAAAAAATAAAAATAAATGTAACATTTGCCATCATTTACAAGAGGGAAAAACTGCAACATTTACCATCCACAGGTGGTAATCCTAAACACTGCTGCTGCAACCCCCCCCCCCTCTCACCGAGGCTTCCCTTTCCCTCCCAGCCGTCGTGCTAGTGCCCAGTCCTTCTGCACTGGAGTAACAGCAGCAACATGGACAAGTTAATAAAATGGAAGCAAGTGGAAGTGCAAAAAAAAAAACTCTACTTCAGTGGAATGGTGAACAGAAATGGTAAAACCATAAGTCAGTAACAACTTCATTCCGGTACAACTAGGGTCAAACTAGCAAATTTTGACAGGGAAAATAATTGAATGCACACTGAACAAATATCAAATGGTCCATTTCAGTTGTAACAGATACACTTGAATTACAAGTTGCACTTCTTAGCTTCTTTAACTTACTTCAGTCTCTTAATGTAGATTTCATTCCAGCATTTTAAAATGTACTTGAGGGATTTCCCATTTTATGCCTTATGCATTATCTATTCCAGCTTTATTACTTGGAGAAAACTGATAAAGACCAAGAAAATGCTACAGAAAATGGACAGCAAAAGCAAATAGCAAATCTCATAAAGTTAAATAATGAAGGAAAGAGACGGAGAAAATTAAGCATCAACTGTTCCAAGAAAACAGAGATGCAAACTTCATTTGCCAGCTGCTACTGAAAGCAAATAGGAAGACAGCTTAGCTGGCTTAGAACCCCTTGAAACCAGAATCTGGTAAAATAGCAGAATCTATGTCCCTTCATTATATCTGTATGTTTTTCTGATCTGATGATTTGCCAACTAATAAAACAGAAAATGCAAGAAACAAGAACAGTCCTATACAAAATATTCCAAGTATTAACTGCAAATTCCTGGAACAATATTAAAGCTAGAAAAGTGGAATGCTGATTATTCTGTGGAAGCGATTATATTCCAACGAGATACACCAACCATAAGTTCATAACAGATAAATGCAACCTCACTATGAAATCACACCATGCTAAGTTTACAACTTTATATCTCTAGGTTTTATCCTTTTATATAATATCCATGTCCATCAGAAGCATGGTTCTTATGGGATGGCCAACTCTACACAAGCCTAGATAAGGAAACCAATGCCTCCACCTCACAATAGAACCTAAGGCTCACTCCCTTGACACAATAGTTTGCTTCTGTATAAAACAAGAACAAAATAATAGGAAGCAAGGTTGTAACAGTTTCATTAATACAAGACGTTCAGCGCTAGAAACAAAGAATCTGTTCTTTTATTCCAAAAACATGCATGGTTTATTCCCCCCCCCCCCCCCAAAAAAAAAATAATTTAAGGCAATCATTATCAAACCACATTGTTGTGGTCAATAAATAGCGTTGAATGATATGATCTTATTGATAGAAAAGGAATCAGTAAACTGATATACCAGTCACCAGCCCTAAAGTGCACAAGAAACCTCTGAAGTAAACAGAATGCAAAATGAAAAGAAAGAACAAAGAATCCAACTTACTAAGAGTAACACGCTTTGCATGGATTGCACAAAGCATTGCATCTTCAAACAGATGAACCAAATAATCTTCTGCCGCCTACAAAGAGGGTTCCCCAGTAAGTGCAACATACATTCCTACAGATCCATAAGATGTATTTGTTTGGCATAGGTTACTAGAGAGAGGCGTGGTTGGAAATCTTTTGATGATACACCAACAGAGAACTAGACTTCATAGATGATCAATTCTCAATTGACTTTAATATGACATTTCAAACATACATTCCATGATAAACTTATGCACCGAGAGATAGAGGAATGGCTCCCCTTGAAGAAAGGGAAAAGATGAGTTTCTAAATAGACATCTTCAAGGGGTATTTCGGTGTGATTTAATCATATTATAAACCAACATTCTAGTACCTCCTGAAGAGCCACCAAAGCTTCAGCTGCCCAACGAGTTATCTCTGGAGCAAAAAAGTTACTGATCTCCCTTACCTGAAACAAAAATGAAGCTACTCATTGGAGTTTATCTCTAATAACTCACTTTCCACAACATCAATTTCCTACTTTCAAATTACCAACAAGCTCGCTTACATGTGGGTATATTTGAAGATAATATAAAGAAATGGAAAAGGAGGGTGGGAGTCGCACAAAGGTTTTTCATTTCCTTTATTTTGGGGACATGAGTGGAATTCCATGGGAGAGATAGACCAGTAGCATGCTTATAGATAGAACAGTAGCATATTGCCAAGGTTGCAGATTTCACTCAGCCAAATAGTTCTTAGTTTAATCGAAATAGCATTTTCCATGGGCTGATATGTTATAATTGATCTATGGTTATTTTTTATGGTTCATACTATGTGTGTGGGAAGATTTGTTACTGGGCATGATGATTATTGTTCCATCAAATGTGTTAAATTTTCAGAAGTTCAAGACCAGATTGGTATGCTCATGCTTTACCCTGAAGGAGTTTGAAAACAACCTACTGGGGAGGGCGGGGGGAAATGAATGGCCTTCAATATTTTATGGTTTAAAAGACAGCTCAATGAACTAGCAATAAATGAGAAGCCTTTCTTAGAGCACATATTCAACTCAGCCTTATACCAATTAATGGGTTCAGCTACATGGACCCTTTTATTCACCAAGCAGATAATGCTCAAAGCTTACTACAAAATACATCATAACAGGGGGGAAAAAGTTGGGGTGGGGTTGGGGTTGTGGGGCACAAAATATCTAAAACTTCAAGATATTGCTGCTATACGATTCAATGCCTCACCCATAAAGGAAGAGTTGATTACAGACCAACCTAGCAAAACCTAAATTTGAATAAGCGCAAAAATGTCGCACAACATCTTTTGAGTTGGTGTATATAGTCTGACCATTCATCCCTAGTTTTTTATGTTTATGTGTCCATTGGTTTTTCCTACTTCTAGTTCCAAAAAAGAAAAGGAAAAAAAATCCTGGTCAAGCGGAGATTAATATACTGGACTAATCCTTCAGTAACCACAACAAAGGAACAGTACTGTTGTTTTTGAGAAAACTGTGCTACAATCTGAATGACTGTTGTATATAAAGAATATGACTGGTTGGAAAAATAGAAAACAGATCGCCTTCAAGGAGATCTATCCAGTCTGTTTCACTTTCACACACCAAATAGGCAATTCTATTAGAGCACCAAAAAACCCAAGCCTAGAGTATTTTAAGTTTAGCTGGTATCGTTTTATAAAACACTGTTCAAAACTAGCTTCCTTGAACAATATCTGAGAAAGAAACAACACTTTGATCAATTTAAGCTTAACAACTCACAGTTCTAATGAAAGGTGCCGCAGGTATCAGCAGTTTATAACTTCTCTGGAAATGCCGAATCTCTCCGAAGAGCTACCGTTCCTGGACGGAAACGGCGAGGCTTACGCTGTCTCTGACTTGCCGCAGAGCCTGTAGCATCAATATTTCACTATTTCAGAGACAGAAAGCATCAATTACAGAGTCCGAGGCAGTAAAGAACTTACTTCCCGGCACGTCGGATGCATTTCTAGCTTGGCCACCAGCATCCTAAATGTTAATTTTTGTATCAGAAACTCCAATTTTAGAACAAAAATGTTGGACAGGAGACGATCATTGAAAGAAATCGAGAGATGAAACAAGTACCCGACTCGGGCCAGCAGATGCAGAAGTTTCTCCAGCTCCTACGAAAAGATACAAAATTAGGGTTCCATGATACAGAAATTAAGATAAACTTCCTTTAGACTCAAAAACACACCCAGCGAGAGCAGACCTGATAGTCGTCCAGATTTTCGTGTCCCTAAGGGAGTTGATCTGGAAGCCCTATGCTTAACCCTCGCCATGGAAACGAATAGGGACAGAAACAAAGAGGAATAGAGAGTGATGACTTCGGTGTTTTACTCCGAAGTTCAAATTACTCCAAATAATAATTTCCCGCCCGATCCAGACAGGGGACCGTTGTGGTGTATTTCGGGTTCAGTAGGGGTGACGAATGCTCCCCTGACGCTTTCCGAGGACGAAGAGTATGGTGTGGGGCCCACATGGGACCCACTATGATTTTTACTTCAAATTTTTTCGAGTCTTTTACCGGACACCCGTCATTATTAGCGTGAAATTAGTGACCATCCACTATTATGCTCTAAATTACATGGCACCCACCTAGTATGATGTTTTCTTTCAAAGGATTCTTTATTCACCCATCTTCTTGGTTAAGCTTCGTCTGTTTTCTGCTCGTTCAATGGCCCAAGAATTACAAGCGGATTAATTTGAAAGAAGTACCTTGGGCCAACAAAAAACAGGCAAAGCTTAACCAATAACATATCTACATTAACCGGTGTAAGGGCATTTGGGCAATTTCTAATTCAAATTTTAAATGAGTTAAATGAGAGTAAGGGTACTTAGGTCATTTTATCCATCACTTAACAAAAATCTTAACTGTGAGTAACCTATAATTTAGAGAATGGTTGTCATGTAATTTAGAGCATAAGAGTAATCATTAATTTCACCCCAATAATAGAGGTTGTGTCAAATTAGTGATTACCGTGTAAAAAATTCTTCCCCTCATGTCATTTTATCCATCACTCAACAAAAAATCTCTTTAATTCTTTGCCATAGGTTGTTATATGCTCTTAAGGAATGCTATGACAAAATTAGTGTTGAATCCGATTGCCTTAAAATGATTCAAGCAATAGAGAACCAATCCATTAAAGGCTCAGCAGAATTAATTCCGATTGTGGAGGACATTAGATATCTAATGCCTATATTTATGGAATGTAGAATTTGTCACATTTTTTGGGAGAATAATAGTTGTGTTTACTCTCTAGCCATGAGGGCCCTATCCTTCACAGGAGAAATAGTTTGGCACATTTCTAATCCTTGGATCCTTGGTCTTCGATCTGGACTCTTCAATTGTATTACATTCCTTTTAACAATGTAAGACTTTTTTATAAAAAAAATAAAAAAAACAAAAAATCTTAACTTTGAGTAACTTGTAATTTTGATAGTGATTGTCATTTATTTAAAGAATTAGAGTATAATGGTAGGTAGTCACTAATCTCACCCAACAATAGTGGGCGCCAAATTAATGACTACCATATAAAAACTCTTTCCCCCAGGTCATTTTATCCATCACTTAACAAAAAATCTTAATTGTGAGTAACTTGTAATTTAAAGAATGGTTGCTATGTAATTTAGAACATAATAGTGGGTGGTCACTAATTCCACCCCAATAATATTGGGTGCCAAATTAGTGATTACGATATTAAACTCTTTCATCCCCCTATTTACAGGTGGATCCCACTACTATTATGTGGTAAAGAAAAAAAGATCAAGGGAGCACCTTCTTCTCCCCAAACGAGGAGGTGATCCAGACTCTTCAATAATTGTGGGTAGTCACTAATTTCACCAATAATAGTGGGCACCAAATTAGTAACTACCGTGTAAAAAACTCTTCAACCCAAATCATTTTATCCATCACTTAACAGAAATCTTAATTGTGAGTAACTTGTAATCTAGAGAGTGGTATTTATAACATAATAGTGAGTAGTCCTTAAGTTCACCCCAATAATAGTGTGTGCAAAATTAGTAACTATAGTATAAAAAATTCTTCCCCACCCCCCTATTTATAGGTGGATCCCACTCCCACTATTATTATGTGATAAGGGAAAGAAACGTCAAGGGAGCACATTGTTCTCCCCTGACGAGGAGGTGATCCAGACTCTTCGATAATGGGGGTAGTCACTAATTTCACCCAATAATAGTGAATGTCAAATTAGTGACTACTGTGTAAAAAACTCTTACCCCCCAAATCATGTTATCCATCACTAACAGAAAAATCTTAATTGTGAGTAACGTGTAATTTTGAGAGTAGTTGCCATGTAATTTAGAGCATAATGGTGTATAGTCATTAATTTCACCCCAATAATAGTGGGTGTCAAATTAGTGACTACCGTGTAAAAACTCTCCCCCCCCCCCCCCCCTCTCAAATTTACAAGTGGATCCCACTATTATATATGTGATAGGGAAAAAAAAAAGTCAAGGAAGTACATTGTTTCCCCTTACAGAGAGGTGATCTAGACTCTTCAACAAGTTAAGGGTCGAACGGAGTCACCCTTATTTTCTAAATATTTGTGACATTCTATTTGGAGATGGGATAGGCTTCCGTTGATACTGATGAGTCCAGATCACCTCCATATTGCTTCCTTGATACTTTTTTCACTACATATATTGTGTGGGACTACGTGAGACCCATTGTAAAGTGCTACTTTTGAATTATTTGATCATATTCAAATGAGAGTCCCATGCAATTTGTGATGAAAAAGTATCAAGTGAGCACTAATCGAAAGGAGATCCAGGCTTGATAGTGATACCAATCCTAGCACCTTCGGTCAACACTTTTATCATTTATTCCATTATGACCATAATTTTTTTGTTGTATTATTAAAATAAATTGACAATTTTTTTAGACAACTTTTTCTTATCTGAAAATTTACAATTTATTTAAGACTGCCTTTCTCCTGCATATTTTCTTTTTTACTTTAAACATGTTAACTTTCCATTATGTAATGTAGTCTTTTAAAATATTCTTCATAAGAAAATAATTTCATCCCTTTTAAATATAATAATCATTATTATCTTTCATCAACTTTTTTACACAATTAATATTTTCAAGATTTCTACTCTTTCATTTCCTCATTTTAGTTGCCTGATAGGTAAGTTTTTTTTTCAATTCATTGAATGTTTGGATATCTTCACGTTTTTTCTCCTTTGTGTTTTCGGACAATCTTTTTTGTTTATTTTTAATAAATAAGGGTGTCATGTACGAGTAAACCCGTCTTATCTAGGAATATAAACCAAAATATAAATCCTACATAACCCTACAAAGCTTAAAAATCTCCAACCAAAACCCTACCTTGTAAGGATTATTCTAAGCCCGACTCGCCTTTCTATTGGGAAAATCGATTGTGATAGAATGGATTGAATTGATCAGTGTAATCTCAAGCCCTCTATTTATAATGAGGTTAAAAGAGCATTATTACATAAATACCCTTACTTTGGTAACAAAAAATATAAAATTACATGAACCAAAACTCTAACAGAATTGAACTCTTAGTGGAATTCGACCAACACTCCCCCTCAAGTTGAAGCATAGATATTAGTCATGCCCAACTTGCCTATAATAGGAATGAAAACTCATTCCTTCAAACCCTTAGTGAAAATATCTGTCACTTAATCTTCGGATCTCACAAAAAACATGCAGATGAGCCCTTGTTTCAACTTTCTTAGAAAAAAAAAACTTGTCAATTTCAACATGCTTAGTTCGATCATGTTGCACAAGATTATGGAAATAATAATGGCAACCTTATTGTCACAATATAACATCATAAGGTTTGGAACTCAGACTCCAATATCTTCTAGCAGGCTTTTCAACCATAGTAGCTCACAAACTCCGTCTAAACTGAAATTTTACAAAAATTTCTATCCGATGGAAGGTTGGGCCAAGCAATTAAATGCCATCTTTATAAACCCAATCACCCCCATTTGAGAGCTTCTACCTTGCCTATTGAGCATTTATTATCTCAAAATTCTCAAAACTCTCAAATTGGTGAACAAGCATTCATCACTTGCCTTCCAACTTCACTCAACTTTGAAGGACATTCCAAAGTTGTCAAGCAAACTCATTGGAGTAAAGCTTTGAGTGATTGAAGGTCATTGAGACTTCATTAATGGTGCATCTCTTCCATTGAGCATTCATATCATTGCATCATATTTACACAAGGGGTAAAGTGTCACACCCCTTGTTAGGTAATATCTTTCAATTCTTCAAATTGTATTGATTGTTCAATTCTAGTCTAGGTTGATTAGAATTGGTAGAGGGTGCTCTTGCCCTACTTAGAACAAAGATTGTAAAGGGTGATCTTACCCTACTTAGAATAAAGATTGTAAATGGTGCTTTTGCCCTATTGAACATAGATTGTAAAGGGTTTGATATCTACCCATTGTTTTGAAAGAGAATCACTAGTGGAATACTCTCTTGAGGCCAAGAGATGAGTGGACGTAGGCTTGCAAAGTAGAACCACTATAAAATACTTGTTTTGTGGATTGATTGCATTACTTAATTATCATTGAAACCTACAATTTACATTGTATTTGCAATTAAATCAATAAATTAGGCAAATCCACTAGTTGCAACCTATTCACCCCCTTCTAGATTGCCTTAACAGCCTTCATGCCAATTTTTAGGAACAAAAACAGATGATAGAGATGATATAAAAGAACGGTAAGAGTCATAAGAAACATATTTAGTTATGGAATGCCAAGTACAAGATCAAACTCCTTTTCTAACAGCAACAGGAAGATCATAAGAAGTAACCTAAAGGGGAACAATAGAATCTAATTATGAAGCAATAGACTGAAGTGGTACCATGTCACTTTTCTCCACCTGCTTTGGCCGATTGTAATTCTTCATCTGAGAAGCCTGCACGTCCTTATTCTAGTCAATCTTGTTTTGAAAGATTTCAATAGTGTAACTCATAGGAGTGGTCTCCCCCTGATCAAGTTCTTCACATGGTTCAGAAAATGAAGGGGGAGAATTAGAATCCTCAGGTATATTGTTTGAAGTCTCCCCCTGGTCCGAAAACTCTTCTTGAACTCCTAATTGACCTTTGACTCTGATACCATGTTGAGAAAATCGATTGTCGTAGAATGACTTGAATTAATCAGTGTGATCTCAAGCCCTCTATTTGTAATAAGGTAGAAAGAACATTATTACATAAATACCCTTACTTGTGTAACAAGAAATATAAAATTACATGAACCAACACTCTAACAGAATTGAACTCCTAGTAGAACTCAACCAACACTTTCCAACTTACAAAATCTAATGAATTATTTGACTTTGAGATTTAATTGTCCAATCCAACTTCTTTTCTCAAAATCTGCTACCCTTCAGTCCAATCATTAAGTCACCAAAAGAGACTACCAAAGAAATCCTTTACTTGAACTGTATTACACTTGCTCCATGCTTGATCACCATTACATGGAGCAAGAATTTGATGGGTCAAGGCTTGAGTGTCGGGATTTGACGAACTGATCCCTTTGTAAAGTAGATATAAAGCCATGGCTCTTCTCCAAGAGAAAAGGGTGCAAGAGCTTGGAAGCCAATTCGAGTAAAATTGATACAACTAGAACCTTTCTTTTCCTAAGGCAGTTCCAAATTTGTTTTCTTCTTCTCCTAATCCTTTTTACCACCTACGTTCCTTAATTTGTCCCTAATTTTGGTGTAGGGCCTTGTCGCTTCGCTAATGAGCGAGTTGATTTCTAGTTCTATAAAAGTGGTTCTATAAGGTGCTTGATGGTGCGGATTGCATTAGGTGTTGTAACATGGGACATGACGCAAATAAGGTTGCTGATTGGATGACTAAAGTGATACTTAGTGTTGAGTGTTCTTTGATGTTCATTTAGAATGTTCCTTCAGATTTGGAGGAGATTCTCATGGCGGATTGTATTTTTTGTTGTTCTTAGTTCTCTTCTTGGGTCATTGACCTCGTTTAGTGTACCGAAAAAAGTAGGAAAAAAAAACCATTTCATTTTGAGCCTTGAGAAGGCAATTCTTAAAGCATTCAGCCTTCAGAGGAATGGCTTCTTGAGTAATTTTTTTCCCTCCAAATTCTCTAGTTTGTTTGGGTTTAGTCTTTGCTGTTGAGGAAAGATCAGATTGTGATTGATACTCAGTAAAAATAAGAAAGAAATAAAAGGAAACTATGGTTGTTTCTGGTGTAAGGATGACATATTTCCTTCATGTTTTAGTGAGAGATTTCCCTTTTTGTGCACCTCAATCATATATAGTTCTTTTCAATTGTCCTTTGCCTTCCAGGTACATCTATGATCTCTATCAACCATTTGCTTTAATAGAAATCAAAGTCAATTTGAAATGAGAAAAATAAAAAATAAAAGAATTTGAACTATGCTCCTCAACCAAGAATAGTTCAGCTTCAAATGGTATGCCAAATTCAAAAAGAAAACCCAACATCTAAAAACAAGTTCTTCCCAGAAAATGGAATATATTCCAAATGGCTAAATAAAAGGGAAATGAACTAGAAATTGTCCATAAAAGTGATTGGATAAATAACATGTTAAGCTATTGTTGAAACCCGTATAAATGCAAGAAGATTAGAGCAGTTAATTTGAAAGAAGTACCTTAGGGCCAGCAAAAAAATGGCGAAGTTTAACCAAGAACAAATATGCATTAATGGGGGTAAGGGCATTTGGGTAGTTTGCATTTTAAATTTAAATGAGTTAAATGGGAGTGGGAGTAAGGGCCTTTAGGTCATTCTACCCATCACTTAATAGAAAATCTTAATTAAGGTAACTTGTACTTTTGAGAGCGGGTGCCATGCAATTTAGAGCATAATAGCAAGTGATCACCAGTTTCACCCCAATAATAATGGGTGTCATGTAAAAAACTCCTCCCCCCCCCCCCCAAAAAAAAAATTTACAGGTGGATCCCGCTACTATTATGTGGTAGGGAAATAAACGTCAAAAGAGCACATTGTTCTTTCTGGACAAGGAGGAGATCCAGACTCTTCAATAGGCTAAGGGTTGGACGGAGTCACCCTTCTTTTTTAAATAAAATCTATGACTCTGTATCATATCGGTTTACAAACAAGATAGGCTTCCGCTGACATTAAGGAGTCCAGATCACCTCCATAGTGCTTCTGTGACCATATTTTAATGCATATGTTGTGTGGGACCTATGTGGGGTCCCACTTTTGAATTATCTTATCATTTCATATGTGGGCTCCACACAATTTATGATGAAAAAACATCGAGTGTGCACCAATGGGGAGGTGATCCCAGCTCAATACTGATATTGATCCTAGCACCTTCTCACTAACAATATTTTTATCATTATTCCGATACATGACCATTATTTTTTTTTGTTGATATCAAAATAAATTAACAATTTTTTTCTTGTCTGAAAATTGACAATTTATTTTAAGACTTCCTTTCTCCTGCAGATTTTCCTTTTTACTTTAAACATTTTAATTTTCCATTATGTAATGTAATCTTTTGATATAACATCACTCGAAGGATCTTAATATGAAAATATTTTCATCCCTTTTAAATATAATAATCATTCTTGTCGATCTTTCATCAACTTCTTTTATACAATTAACATTTTCAAGATCTCTACACTTTCATTTTCCTCATTTTAGTTGTATTTTTGTTTTTTGGTTAAGAAATCCATTTATTGAGGTAAAACCGAGGCACTAGGATTACAATCACTGAGCCAGGGAGTGGATAAGGGCTAAACAGTTGTACCCTCAACAAACTGGGCCTTCGTAGCTTAAACATCTCCTTCAGTATTGCAAGTTCTAGTAACAAATGAAAAACGACAATCCTCTAGGTAAGAGGCGAAATGAAAAATAACTCTAACAATACCTGAGATACAACTTGGGGGCTGGGAGGTCTTTTTCCCACAATAGTTCACCAACTCCAAGTTATCTTATTCAAATATAACCATCCTCCAGTCTTCCTAAAGTTCATAACTCATAGCCCTTCAAAGAGCTAAGGCAGCACCCACCAAGACCGAATCAAAATTCATCGGATCTGAAACAGCAAGCTGGTTCTTGCCCAAATGGTTACAAGCAATCAATATCAAACCACACAATTTCCCATTATCAGTGAAAGAAGCATCATAATTCATTTTTATCCACCCATCTGGAGGCATCTCCCAAAGTTCATCAACATGCTGAACCTCTGAGATGTGACCTCTCCTTTCTAAAAGAGTAGCACATATAACTCATCTGCTCATCTTGCTGTCTCCATAGCTACCTGTGCGAGGGACCAAACTCTTTTATTGAGGCAATGTGTAGACATGCCATTCTTCATAACCTTCTCATCAATAGGAAGGGACTTGATTTCCTTCAATCATGCATGCACCTTAGGATTCTGCGATGAAGGCTTATAAGTTAACAACACTCATTGTTGTTTCGAAATCTACCTATTGTTATTTGGTTCACTACTGGTTCAAAGCTAGTTCCTGAGGATCAAAGAAAGTGAGAGTGGGCCACCTCTGAGGACGAGAAGCCACCTCCAATGATTAAGTCAGATTTAAGAAAACACAAATCCTCGTATTAAGGTGTAAATGTTTTAAGAAAAAATGTCTTCTTTGGAACTTGCATGAGAATAAATGATAGAGTTATTGTGACTGGGCTTACCCCTTCTTTGTGCTGAATGTATTGCTTATATATCGATTTCATACCTCTAAGGTTGCAAGAATTTTACTGTGCAATCCCCCATATCCTCATGGAGGGTTGAGATTACTCATGATGGATTGCTTAATCACCAAGTTAAGAGCTCAATCTTCCTGAAAAAGCTTCAAACCAGCTGCATCCTATCCCCAATTGATCAGGAGCTCAAAGTCATACGAGCTTAGATGCAACAACTATCCCTTAATTCCGCAGAAAAAATGTAAGGGAAAAACACTCAAAAAAGCTTGAGCGAATGAGAGGGCTTCCTGATGAGAGTTGGGGAATTTAATGCTGGATTTAATGCCTTGATTGACATTTGGATTAGATGAGTCGAATCCCCTTACAACGTTACTTTCCGAGAATTAGCATCTTCGGCGCCAAGTAAGGTATCATCCAAGAAGTCCCAAATGCCATGTGGCATTCACTGAGGGACGTTCTCCAAAGCCAGCATTCTTCCGAGAAGTGGCTTGTCAAGAAGTACTGAATAATCCCTTCAAACCGGGTTTAGCCAAATGTTCCTCAAATGCATAATTTGCATTGGTTTAACGGTTTAAACCATGATGTGTATAACACTCACAAACCATGTAGCTTGAGCAAAATAGCAACCCAAGATTATATGATCAAAGGACTCCAGCTCTTGTCCACAATGAAGACAACCTAAATCAACCTGAAATGTCTCTTGGCCATTACTTTCCTAGTAGCTAATCCATCTGCACAACCACGCCACATCAAATGTTCAATCTTAGGTAGGACAGGCGCTTTCAAGATGAAGTTCCAAATGGCCAGTTAGAGACTCTAGAAGATGATGCTTTAGCTTCAATTTGCCTAACAAACTCCAATTGAAGGCTCTTGTAGACATCCTTAATTGTTATCAAACCATTCTTCAAACCTGTCCACACAACTCTATCGTGGTGGAACTAGCTGGCTCTCAGGCTATCCCTCTTCCGAACGTTGTAAGATTAACATTCCAATAGTTGTTGCGATAAGCTTGGCCCCGTTTTCCTCCTGGGGCGCCCCCTCGTTGTGTATCCCTTCATTTCTCCCCCCTCTCTTCCCCTTTCTGTGCCCCGTGGGTCCTTCCCCTCCCCGCTTGCCGCCTGTTTTTCCCCGCTTCGTTTGGTGGAGTTTGGCTTTGTCGGGCCCGGGGTCTGTGTGCCCCCTGGCTGCCTCTTGGCACTGCTTTTTGGGTGTATGAGCCCTTGTCTCCCCCCTTCTTTTGGGGGCATTCTGTCCCTGCTTCCTGGTTTGTTTTGCCCTCCCCCCCCCCCCCCAAGAATTGGCTGCTCGCTTCCTAAATTGATTGTGTGAACTCCGAGGAAGCTTAAAATGACTACATGCATACTGAGGTAATGCAAAAGCCACTGACTTCAACATTACTTCTTTTCCAACATGGGAAAGTAACTTTGAGTTTCCACCCTTCTAGCCTTTGGGTCAACTTGTCAGACAAAATTTGAAATCTTTTTTTGAGGTACCGAATTTCCTGGAGGTAAACCAAGGTATTTAGTATGGGCCTTTGCATGAGAGATTTTTAGTAAGCTAGAAAACCATTTTAGAAACTTAATAGGGGTATTAGGGCTAAAGGTAAGATTGGATTTATTAAGATTCACAGCCTAACCATTAGCCCTACAATACATATCAAGATAAGTCTTAAGATTGCACACTTTTTCAAGGTTCAACTCCAAAAACAAAAGACTATCATCTGCAATCATTAAATGAGAAATAGAGAGGAGCCCTACCTTTCACCCAAATGCCCCTCACAAGTCCTTGATCCTTCTTGGTGGTGGGGGGCAATAAAAATGTGAGCAAAAAAAAAAAAAAATAAAAAAGAAAAGGCCCCCCCCCCCCCCCCCCGGGGGGGGGAAAAGCGGCGCCCAAGGGCCCCTTTCCCCAACCCCCAAAAAAAACCCGGGGCCACAAGCTGATAGGCAAGTGTTTTCTCAATTCATCGCATATTTGGATATCTTCACGTTTCTTCTCCTTTGTTTTTTCCGACAATCTTTTTTATTCATTTTTAATAAATAAGGGTGTGATGTACGGGAAAACCCTTGCCTTATCCTAGGAATCTAAATGAAAATCCAAATCCTACCCAACTCTACAAAGCTTAAGAATCTCCAACCCAAACCTTACTTCAGGGTTCTTCTAAGCCCGATTTGAGGAATATTGGGTCATTTAAGTAATTCAAACTCAATTTAGTATTTAGTTCAGATAAAATTAAATCAACACAAGATCAGGCATGGCCAAGCCAGATTGGCCTTAGGGATAAGCCCGAACTTCGAACAAACCGTGACAAGGCTTGTTAATTTGCAACTGAAAACTGTCTTTCGATCTGAAAAGTTGGGCCAAGTTCGGCCAAGTTCGGGCCGATTAGGATCAATTCAGGCCAACAGGATTTTATTGACATCCCTATCAACAAATTTAGCTATGTCATTCTAATAAAAATAATTAACAATTTCAATGGCATGCTTATGAAAACAATCTGACTTGGTTATAGCTTGTTACATCCCTTTGTTGCTGATGAAGATGCATTGATTGCATGATTGTTTCTTCAATCCTGCGATAGTAGCTGCCGCTGGCACACAATTCGTTTTGGAGATTTTTTCCTGCTTTTCTTCGTCGAAGACTTTCATGTTTCCAAACCCTTCTGTCTTATTGCATTAGCTCTAATGAAGAAGCAAACCAGCAGGAAGGTGAAGCAACACGGGCTCCATCCACCAAAGTGGAACTCGTTATCTTGATTCAGTAATAGGAAGCACACATAGAGGTATTATGGAGGTGGGCAATGCATTCTATAGCACATTGACCATATCTCCTTTCTAACAGGTCTGGCCACTAAGAACTGGAGCTACATTAACAAAATCTCTTCTACACTATTTGAGAAACGAAAAATAACATAATTGAGCTCAGAGAAGATCAAAAAAATAATCTAGGCCTTGCCCTATTTCCCAGATAGAGATGCCAACCCCAAATTTTTTAGCTTCTTCCAGGCGCTTTGAGATTGACATCAGTGAAGGGTAGAACACTGCATGCTTGATTCGTCTGTCATCAAAGTAGACAAATAGATGCTCTGCGCTGTCTTCCTCCCACTGCAACACTGGCTTGTGCTTCTCCAACAAAGATAGGTATTCCTTGCCAGTGATAGCACCACCACCAGAGCCTGCCAAACATACCATTTATATATTAATAAGCCTCACTTAAATTGCTGCATAGGAGAAAGGGAACCAGATTTTAAAGACACGGGTAGACTTGGTCACCTCTATTCCAATTCCCTATAGCACATGCAGGAAACTGGAAATTTTATACATTGTTTGAGACTGTCTAATCTACAGTCCTGGAAAGTAAAATGAAGCATCACTGTAACTCCAAAAAAAAAAAAAAAAAATGTGACTGACACAGAAGGGAAGATGGTCAAAGGTTTAAATTGGAAAGAAAAATTCAGGTTGCACTGAATCATCTATGGTTACAGTGAGGAAAGAGACCCCATAAGGGAGGAGGGCAAATGAAAGAAAAGGATGCCAAATGATGTTGGAAACCCCTTCAATCAGTCCCATCATGT
This sequence comes from Hakea prostrata, assembly GCF_041222555.1. Lineage (NCBI taxonomy): Eukaryota > Viridiplantae > Streptophyta > Magnoliopsida > Proteales > Proteaceae > Hakea > Hakea prostrata. The sequence goes on along the minus strand of NC_142600.1, from coordinate 71,420,269 downwards.
CATACACAATCAAGTGAATTACCAATATGGAAGATCACATATCACGATATCAATATAGAAGATGATCAAACCTAAAAGTATGAAACTATTTGGACTTAATATGTACTCTTCTCCAACTACATACCTTCCGAAAGGATGAAATCATTCCCATAGAAATTGAAGCCAAGGAGTATCTTGTGAGCCACACTTGGATCACTCTTGGTAGCATGAAGCAGCAGCTGTAGAACAGCTTGGATCCATTTGAGAGGAGCATTAGGTCCTGGGTTTTGAGGATTAGAGAAGTCATATGTCATAAGTGAGAAGCCATCTACAGCACTGCTCAGGGTTTGAAGATCTTCTGGCCCAAAATCATGTGGATGGAGGTTCCTTGAACGTGGTGGACCTATAACATAAACCAATTGTAGATTGTACTCATGTTTCCTCTCTGAGTTCACTGCATGCAACGCATCCCCAAGGTCTTTGATGAACTGCAGTGCCTGGACTAGTTTACCAACAAGGCATAAATTTAGTTGATGCAGTAATATGACAGTACTGAATGAAACTGAACATGAATCAATTTGTACAATTAACATGCATTCTCTATGCACCAGAAGAAAAAGGAACATTCTTCCACTAAAGAGGAGAAGGCTGACAGTGCATATCATACAAAGACAACAGCTCTAACTTCCATAGCTTCTAAATGATGTTATGCCACCAACAAATAAAAGTATCAGAAGTTTAACTATCAAAAAAAAAAAAAAATCCACCATTTCAACATTTCTTAATCTCAAAAGTTACCAATTTACACCAAAAGCAAAAAAATGAAAAGCAAGGCAATATCTCTAACCATGAAGATGATGTTACACATCAAGGCTTAAGTACAATCTCCCACATATTGTTGAAATCATTTTGCCCCTATTTCAATTGTTTCTCAATCTCAAAGCGTTGAGAACGTTTCTAGTTTTATAAATAAAATACTTGTTCATAAAACTTTTCTCTTAATGATTCTTGAACCATCCATGCAAATAATACAAGAGGTAAATCCATGAAAGATCCAACATAAAGGGCATGCACAGTGCAAGAGGTACCAGCCACAGCAAGGTCTAGGGAGGATCATAAGACAGTGTTAACCCCACTTCATAGAGAGACTGTTCCACATCTCAAACCAGCAACTACAGTGTTAACAATGGGCCAACCTTATCATTGTGCCAAGGTCTGCCCTCTATCAACTAGCCAACATAGCCAAATTAACTAATATTAGTCCCAAATAGAACCCTTCTAGCTAAGGGAAAACAATAGCAGAACAGAGCACACTGGATTTTGATATTGGGCAATGCACAGAGGTGGCCTGGTCAGGGCTCTTAGGCTTTTAGCATCTTTGCCTCTAAGGCAAGCAAGATCTCTGACTATATGACTGTCAGAAGCAAACAGAGACAATTCCAGTGCATGAATAATCACTACTTTGATAGCTGTGACACTAACTACAGGATCAATAAACAAGAATACATCAGGTAACTTCTTCCACACCCTTTCTTTTAGTGATTTTTAATTCATCACAACTGCACAGCATGCCCTGCAGCTTGAGTCAATAAGATAATTAGAAGAAGAAAAAAATCTTCCACGTTCCATTACAAATCTGTGAAAGTTAGATTTCTCAATAAATTAAACGAAGTTCTTCATCATCAAGGACATCTAGAAAATTCCTTAGCATTTTCTCAGAGGTTATTCCCTGATTCCTTCGACAATGTTGTCAAGAGAACTAAGAAATATTCCTCTTTAACATAACTCTTAGTAGAAAGCACTCATGCAGGGATACCATATTCAGTGCCACCTCAAACAGGGAACAAGAAAGAAAATTAATTGTCTTCACAACTAAAATAGGGAAGTGCCAAAAGTTTTTATGACTTCTCTACATCTCAAAACAGTGAAATGTTGGGCCTCGACAAGATCAGGAGAATAGATTGAAGGGAAATTGCTAATGACATACTTCTCATGCCAGGATCATCCAAGACACCATAACCTGCCCACCTCGACCAAGATTCTAGGATGATTCCATCATATCCCATCTCCCTGTATAAAGTAAGAAGTCAGTGGACATGAATGATGGTTCTTGAAGAATCTAAAAATCACATAAATTTTTTTTGACATATTGAGACTTAGAAATAGGAAATGAATGCTCATGCATAGCTGTGAGCCCATGATACTCCACTTATAGCATATACCCAAATCCAAATTCCATAATACAAATTGACAAAATTCTCAAACAAAAAGAAGGCGTTACTTTTTTAAATTGACCGATTGTTGACTGTTTTCTGGCAGAGAAAAGAGTACCTGGAATGCTAAAGAAGTCCAGATAGGACTTATATGCAAAGAATTTCATCTGAGTATTAGAAATCCCATAAGCAGTATAAAGGGTAGAAAGGTTTGGGCCAAATTGGCACTTATTCCTGCCAAATATCATTTGAGTAAATTATTTTGTTATTTCATTTACTTAATTATTCATAAATAAGCAGTCAGTTGATTAGGAGGCGGGGGAGCATATGTCTTACAACCAGGGGAAATTGGGAGTTACAGAGAGAAGAACAGAGAAGAGAATAGAAAAAAACATGAAGGATTGGGAAATCAATTCTTTCATATCTGTCCTCTGGTGCTCAATTACATTTATATCTATAAACCTAAACGGTTACTCAGATCTGATCTTTGAATATCTTTTCTCTTCACCGCTCTCTTCACCTCTAACAAATCCGAACATTCTAGTCAGTATAATCTCTGAGAGAGGCTGGGGGACTACTCATGCGTGTGGATCTACGTGGCAAATTAGGTGGCCTTGGTGGGACTGATATAGGTGTCTAACGTGTATCATTGCCATCCCCATGTAAGACAACCTTGTCCTCAAGGTTGAAAGTAGGAAAACAATGTTGAAAATCTGCCAAAGTGACCCAGGTGGTGTCCTCTAGAGGCAGTCCTTCCACTGGACTAACAACTGTGTGGTGCCAATGCCGGCAAGAAAAACCTAGCGAGTTTGAAGGATGGCCACAGGAAAGAGGTTCGAAGGAGGAAAATGTGGAGTGGTAGTGAACGGTAGCGGGTTACCTGTGCAGGGTTTGAGCACCGAAATGTGAAAGACAGGGTACACTCGTGTTCCTGCAGGCAAGGCCAATTTATAGGCAACCTTTCCAATTCTGTTCAACACCTGATATGGACCAAAATAATGGCGACCAAGCTTGGTATTAAGGCGTCGAGCAACAGTAGATTGTCTGTAGGGACGCAGGCGAACGAATACCCAGTCTCCCACCTGGAATTCCATATCAAGACGGTGGCAGTCTGCGTGAAGTTCTATTCTTTCTTGGGCACAAAGTAGATTTTGTTTGAGAGTGGAGAGGAGCTGCTCACATGTTTGTAGGATGTCATCCACAGTATCATTTATAGTGGTATGAGGTAGATAATGACTCTGAACAGGGGGAGGATGTCTATATAAAGCCTGATATGGAGTGGTGTTGATGGCAGAATGGTGGGCAGTATTATACCACAATTCTGCCCAACCCAAGTATTTCGTCCAGCATTGGGGTGCATCAACAACAACAAAGCTGTGAAGGTACATCTCCAAGGTGTGATTTAGGACCTCGGTTTGACCATTAGTTTGGGGATGGTAGGCAGAGCTGTAGGCCAATGTAGTTCCTTCCAAAAATTACTTGAGAACTGAGGATCCCTGTCGCTCACAATGGTGTGTGGAACCCCATGATGGCGTAGCACATCAGAGAAAAAGACTTCAGCCACGTGTACGCTGGTGAAGGCACTTGGCAACGGGCTGAAGTGGCCATATATAGAAAGTCGATCAACAACCACCATGACAGAGGTTTTACCTTGAGAAGGAGGAAGCCCAGTAATGAAATCTATGGAAATTGCTTCCCAAACTTGATTAGGAATAGGTAAGGGTTGGAGTAACCCGGCAGGGTGTTGCCTAGGAGTTTTGAGTTGCTGGCAGACCTGGCATTCAGAGTATTTTTGAACAGCCTTGGCAACCCCGTTCCACCACACGTTGGCTGTAAGCCTTTTGAGTGTGCGCATGTACCCCGCATGACCACCAGGAGGAGAGTCATGAAACTCTTTAAGAAAAACCTTGCATAAATCTGAAGTAGAAGGCAATAAGACTCGCTCTTTGTATAGTAAAATGCCATTACGGTCTGCATACTGTTGGAACTCTGCTTCGTTTGTCTAAAGGCCTTTATATATGCGTTGCAACTCTGCAGATGTTTTGATTTCTGAGAGTAATTGTTCAAGGAAAATAGGTGAAGGAAGTGTAATTGATAATGAATTGAAAGAGGGCGTCCGAGACAGAGCATCTGCTCCCTAGTTCTCCTTTCCAGGTCTGTATTGGATTTCAAATTCAAATCCCAACAGCTTGCTCAACCAATAAGTGGTGTTTGAATGACCTGGTAGGTGAGATCCTAAAGACTTCGGTGATCGGTTCGGATGATGAATCGATTACCGAGAAGATATTGTCTCCATTTGGAAACAGCTTGAGTAAGAACGAACATTTCTCGAGCATAGGCTGAAGCAACTTGTAATTTAGGGGACAACTTGCGACTATTGCAAGCAATGGGATGCCCGTGCTGGGAGAGAATGGCTCCGGCACCATTTCCTGAAGCATCTGTTTCTACAATAAATGGTTGTGAGAAATCAACAAGGGCAAGTAAAGGCGCACTAACCAATAGTTGTTGTAAGGTGCAAAAGGCATGCACAACGTCTTTATTCCACAAGAATTCCCCTTTTTTTTAAGAGGTTCGTTAGAGGTGTTGCGACCTGAGCGTAGCCCCATATAAAGCGTCGATAATAACCAGTCAAGCTGAGGAATCCCCGAATTGCCTTCAAAGTGCTGGGTATAGGCCAGTCCAAAAAGGCGGTTACCTTTGAATGATCAACCGAGAGCCCCTTACCATTCACAATATGTCCTAAGTATTCCTCCTCAGTTTGCCCAAAGGAACATTTGCTTTGTTTGGCGTATAACTGATGTTGCAGCAGCATGTGTAAAACTATCTCTAAATGGAACAAGTGATCCTCCCATGTTTTGCTGTTGATTAATAAATCATCGAAGAAGATGAGAACATAGCAGCGTAGGAATTGTCAAAAAATCTGGTTCATGGCTGCCTAGAAGGTGGAGGGAGCATTTGTTAAGCTGAAAGGCATTATGAGAAATTCGTAATGACCTTCATGTGTGCGAAAATCAGTTTTCACAATATTGTCGGTTCTTACGCGGATCTGGTGATACCCTACTCTAAGGTCAATCTTTGAGAAGAAGTGAGCTCCATGGAGTTCATCAAACAATTCATTAGCAGTGGGTATCGGAAATCTATTTCGGATGGTGACAGCATTGAGAGCACAGTAATCTACACAAAACCTCCAGGTACCATCGCGTTTTTTAACTAGGAGCACCGGCGATGAAAAAGGGCTGATACTTGGCAGGATGATGCCATTCTGTAGCATGGTGGTGACTTACCGTTCGATCTCTTCTTTCTGGAAGTGAGGATAACGGTAAGGTTTAACGTTTACCGGTTGAGCCTCTTTTTGCAGGTGAATGACGTGATCTTGGGCCCACGGAGGAGGAAGCCCATTCGGTTCGTTAAATACTGAAGAGTAATGGGCCAAGACCAGTTGTAAATCTGGTTTTGCTGTGGGCCTTGTGGGCTTGCTCTGGGGCGCCATTTACAACCTTAATAAGACCACCAAATCATGGGCTTCATAATTTCTGCGTAATAAATGATGTTGCAGCTGCATAGGTGAATGTTCAGTGGCCATTCAACCGTATGATGGCCATCCTTGAACTGTAGAGTTATGTGACGGTAATCGAAAATTATGGGTCCCAGATAGGGGTGTCAATTTGCAGCCCGAACCGTTAAAACCGAACCACACCGGCCCGTTATAGCCTGAACCGGCCCGAACCGAACCTTAATGGGTTGTGTTTGGGCTGAGGGTGGCAAAGCCCGCACCAACCCAAACCCAAACCGCAACCCATTATAACCCGTTATATAGTTTAAGATTAAATATTGTTTGAATCATCATATTACCATTAGGTAGTTGGTATAGACTATCAGAAAAATTGGGCATGAATTCAAAGATCAAATAGTCATTGTACTACTTATAAGAGACAATTAGAAGGATTAAGTATGAATGTCCAATTGAATGTATAAAGTTTGTTTAAATTAAGTAAATATTTATCAAGTATGAGAATGTTGATTAAGTATAATTATATTTATCAAGAGGTATTTTTTTTGCATATCAACTAAATACCAACCCAAAAAAAGAGACGGATTTCATAGAAAGGGGAAAAAATCAATATTTTCACAAAACAAGAACTCAATTAAAGACAATCAATCATAGCACAAGTTAGAATTCAAAAAGGTTTTTGGTTTGAAGATTTGTTTCAGGACTATCCGGTGGAGCCTAAGGAATGAGCTTGTAGTTTCTATGTTACTACATATTATTTGAATTCTTGATTTCTATAAGGTGGGTGGGATTTCTACAACATGGAATGACTTTTCATTTTTTTTAATGAAAATTAATCAATAGAAATTTTGTTTTCCATAGAATTTTGACTCTTGTTATAGGATGCTCGACTATTTATGTTTATTCTTTTTCTTGCATACCATAAATTAATAGCCCAAACCGTTAGTCAACCCGAGTATAGACCATTAGCTTGAACCCAAACTGCACCAAACTAAAACCGGCCCGAAACCGTTATTTTGCTAACAGACCGTGTTTGGGCCGAGTGTTTTTTAGCCCGAAACCGCCCCAAACCGCACCGTTGACATCCCTAGTCCCAGAGTTGCCATCCATTGAACACCTAGTACTACATCTGCACCAACGATGGGCAACACATATGCATCGAGATTAGTGGAATATTTCTGAAGTGTTAAAGTCATACCTCGCATGTGCCCTTCGCATACTAATCGGTTCCCATCTCCAAGTAGCACTGAGATGATGTGCGCCATTACCACCGTCAGATCAAGATATTTAGCAACCTCACCATGCACAAAGTTATGGGTACTTCCTCCGTCAACTAGTACCTGAACCGGCCTGCCCAAAATGAAGCCTGTAAGTCAAATCGTCGTTGGTGAGTTAACCCCCATCAATGAGAACATTTCCCTAACCGGTTCTGTTGCCTCAGTAGAGTCAGGTATGATGGCTTCAAACCTCTCCGAGTCACCGCTTGTGCTTGGATCGCCGTCGTCTTCAAATTCTAAAAGGTAAAGGTGCCACTGCTTGTAGCGATGACCTGGAACGAACCTTTCCTCGCAATTGTAGCATAGTCCTTTTTCTCTTCGGGCTTGCATCTCTGTAGTAGATAAGCGTTTTATCGGAATTCCAGAGGACGGTGATGGTGGCGGTAGCGGTTGTAGTGGTCCCTTGGCATAGGTATTTGGTGTCAATGTACTTGGAGCTTGTGCTCTGATGGTTGTGGAAAATGCTCAGGGAAACGGTCGTCTTCCTTCGGCCTGTTTTTGCTCTTAAATGCTAGCCAACATTACAGCATCCATTAACTTGGTCTAAAAGCCTTGACCTCGTGACAAATTTCCGAACGCAATCCAGATGAAGCAACATACTAAGAAATCAAATGGTAATCCATCAACTCAATTGGCTAAGGCTTCATAATGTGCTTGGTAATCTGCCACGGTGCTTGTTTGGATCAATTTTGCTAACGATGCCCATGGATCATCGAAGTCCGTTGGTCCAAAACGTATTTCCAGAGCACGAGTGAAAGTCTTCCAGGTATGGAAGAGCCTTGTCTTGCTCACCCACTGAAACCACTGCAAGGCCAAACCCTCCATATGGATCGATGCTAAATCTTACTTCTGATCATTTGGAGTGCCATGAATGCTAAAAAAAATTTCGGTAGGAAAAATCTATCCAATGGGATCGTTGCCGTCAAATTTTGGAAAATCTATGCGAGCTGGGCGTGCCTGAATTGAACTCGATGGTGAAGAGTTGGTAGTACCTGGTGGTGAACCAAGAATGCTTTTGTTATCTAGGGTGGTCACTCCGGAGGTTGCTCTTCCATCCATCTCCATTAATTTAGACATTATTTCAGCCAAAATACTCCGCTGCTCTGCTTACGCCTCTTGCAAGGAACCAATCTTAGCGGTATGGTCGGTGGCTATTGTGCTCAGCTGTTGTAGGATTTCTTCCGTCTGTCGTGCCCTAGTTCCGTCGGCTATGGGATTCGGCAGGTCGGACCAAAAATTGTTACAACCAAGGGAAATTGGGAGTTACAGAACAGAGAAGAGAATAGACGAAAACAAGAAGGATAGGGAAATCAATTCTTTCATATCTGTCCTCTGGTGCTCAATTACATTTATATCTAAACGGTTACTCAGATCTGATCTTTGAATATCTTTTCTCTTCACCACTCTCTTCACCTCTAACAACTTCGAGCATTCTAGTGAGTATAATCTCTGAGAGAGACTGGGGGCCTACTCATGCGCGTGGATCTACATGGCGAATTAGGTGACCCCGGTGGGATTGCTATAGGTATCTGATGTGTATCAATATGCCTACATTATATTCTATGTTGACTTAGTTCCCACTTACCAGGTGGTAGTACTAGATCCTCATTTGTTGATAAGATAATCTCCTACATTTCACACCGAATAAGACCCCACATGCTCCAGGTGGTTCCATATGATTTGTATGATGGTTGATCAATGGGTGCTGATGCTAGCGCATCATAGTGTTACCTCAGGATATGGGCGACCTTCAGCATGCTGATGATGCAGACATACATGTCTATGGTGTCAGATTATGTTCGACTCTTCTCGAAGTCTATGACATGGGACTCAAATATGTCACAGAGTGCAATGCACATTGACTCCAACATAACGGTCACATTGAGCGAGGCCTGCATTGCAACTTCTATTAGTCTACTGACTCTATATTCTAAAGGAGATTCTTTGGTCTATTATTTCCTATGAAATCAAAGTTATCATGTAAACTCTTATTTGACACAATTTGCACGAGTTATATTTTGAAATTTGACTATTAACGATGTATGTGCATATGTTTTAGTTATTTGTTATGCGTATTTTAATATAGATTTATATATTCCACTTCATTATCAATTGGAATTTCTTATCATTTATGTCAATTTATACTTCAAGTGCGTTTAGATACATGAAAATACATGTAATTTTGACAAATAAAACCTAGTATGAGTGCGAATCCAAAAGACAATTGTGGGTTGTTTTTATCAAACTTACTACGGCTATGTGTTTATAGGCTTCAAACTAAGCTATCCAAGAAGAATCAAATCCAAAAAATGCATAAACCCCACCATAACATATAACCGAGACCTGGCAAAATTTGTAAAAGGTTTTGACAATACCGAGATGAAATAAGACTTTAAACTACGGTCTCATGCAAATAAAACCATTTGAACAGAGAATTAAAAAAGGGCAAACCCAGTTTCAAGGCTTTAGCATAAGCAAAGTCCGTCGAGGTAGCAAATTCCTACGGGACCTTAACCCAACAATTATTGCTAAGAGGCTGTTTTGATGCCTTGTACTTAGGCTACAATTGTGGTCCACCAACAATTGCACCACGAAGAGGGGGGGGGGGGAATAGTTCTCTAAATCAAACAGCAATTTAATAATTTTTAGATACAATCATACTTTCTAAGAACAATATAAACAAAATGTGAGGTTTGGTATACTAGAACGAACAATTCAAAAAACAGTATGACCGAATGTATGTTTTGATATATTCTTTCGGTGCGACCAAATGTATGACTTGATTTTTTTTTCTTTTTCTTTTTTTCTTTTTTAATTTCCTACATATTGGTCCTTCATTTTTGTTGTCTTCTAGTTCTAAATTGGTATTTGACAATTTGATGTGGCATAATATTGGTTTTGAACTTGATGCGACTTAATGTTCAATTCCAATGGCTTGATGTGGCTTAGTGTTGGTTTTGATGACTTGATGTGGCTTAATTCTGGTTTCTGATGATAAGCACACCTCAAGGGTCCTAGAAACAAGAGGAATTAATAAAAAATAACTGAGCACCATGGGCACCTAAGCACTTAGGCAGCTAACTGCCTTGGGCAGATATGGTTTTAACAAACAGTACTCAAGAGTCATGACAGCCTATTTTGTCCTTCTCTGTATAAATATATGCAAATGATACAAAATGGATCATGACCAAAAGCAAAAAAGGGGGTGGGTGAGGAAAGATGTATGAAGATTTGCCAACAACAGGATAGGCATGCATAGAGCATATCAACTTCCTCCCTTATTTTAGTTACTAGGATCAGCATTATTTGTAAGGGAAAGATGACAGAAGTAAAGGTAGATATCTTACCTGCACTCGTTTACTATGAGATCTATTGCTTTAGCCTGTTGCTTTTTCTTCCTAAGAAACTCCTTGGGAGATGCTTCAAGAACAACTCTAGGTAACACCTATTAATCAGATGATGCCAATCCTTAAAAGACTGGATGATCCAAAATAAACAACCCAATAAAAGACAGGTCACGGAGCAAAATTAATGATAACTTGCTAAACAAAATTCTAAAATCTTGGGGACGGATACATGTTTTGAAATATTAAAGGGCAAAATTTTTTTTAGAAAACCAACGCAATTTCCATCATAACACACCTAAAATGAAAATAATAATTTTTTCTATTCCCCAACACCCACCTCCTCATCACTACAGAATCCTTATGGGTGTAAGTGCTGTAGGATAAGTAACCAACCAAAAAACTTTGGTACTCCAGTGACAATAATCCACTACAACTGAAATACAGATGCGCATAGAACTCACAAACAGCACTAATAAGATGCAAAACATAACAACATTAATTCCTTGGTGAGACATGCTTCAAGGGTTTTACATGCTAGCTCCTATACAGAGCCATGGAATTCTCTGGATTTCACTGGAAAAGACATACTCTGAAAAGTCTTAAGATTCTAATTTACAGGGACTTACAAATTTCATTGCTGCAAGTTAATTGTGACAATCATTCTGAACCCAAGCCACAATGCTATAATTACAATCCTCAGTCATGCTTTTAACTTGGTTCGCAAATTGCTTTTGCACTTCCATACTCAAATGGGCTTTAGCACATCCTATGGACTGGTGAGATAGATCACAGAATGATTGCTTTAGCACGATGCGTGAAGCAGCCTGGTCTGATGATCCAGCAGGTATTAGTGGTTCAACAGAACAAACAACATATAAGGCAGCCCCAGGCCCCCCAAAGAGAAGGAACCGAAACAAAATCCCCACTAGCAGCTAATAATGTTTCACATGAAAAGTACCATAAGAATTTATGTTCACAAGAGTAGTGATTTTTTTTTTTTGGGGGGGGGGGGGGTGTTCCATGAACAGCTGGTGTGAAGATTAGGTGCTGGACGTTGGTAGACTATTCTATTTGCTGCTGCAACAAATTAGTTTGTGGTCTTCTAATAATTCCTATTGAGACCTAGTAAACTCCAGTGACAATGCAATGACTCGCTGGTACCTCCGGTAATGGTTCTGTAACAACCACCGTAATTCTCATCTGGGATCCGTATTGCAAATCCAAGTTGTGAAATATCCGGATTAGAGTCCATGATCCATATCCTGAGTCCATGGATCTGGATTCTGCCGATGAAGACCCTGCCTTATTGGGAATCCGAAGAAGAACCTATAGAAACCTTAATGGACTGGGAAAGTGGATCACCATTCGAAGTCAAGGTGTGGTTGAAGATGTCCGGAATCAATGTAAGAACACCCCCACATGTTGTATAGGGTTAGGTTTAAGTTGGGGATCAACCCCTTGAGCAAAGCACCCAAGTACTGAAAAGTACTAGGGGGCGGTTGCTTAAGGCGGTTGATTGACCAAGCAACCGCCAGGTCTACTTACGGGATTTTAAACCCTAATTTGACCCAGTCTTCTATATATAGCCAATCTCGACCTTTTCACTCATTATTATATTCGGGATTACGGCTGAGAACGGTTAGGAGGCAGAAAGCACGTGCTGGAAGGTGAGAGAAGTGTGATTTGCGAAGAAGATCCAATCATTTATCAGTTTTGCAAATCAAGTGAAGGTAAGTGATCCCACACTCTCTATATTCTTTCCTCATCTCTTTGAATGGTGTGGATCCATCCTCCTTGATGGATTGGTTGTGACTTAATTGTATTCGTTTTATTCCCCATTAGTGATTTTGATTAGATCATGTCCGAAAATGGATCCTTACACCTGAATAAATAATAGATCTGATTAAAGGAGATGATATGAATATTGAATCATTAGAATTCTAGGGTTTTGTTTCGTGCTTGTGTTGTAGGCTCCTTATGGACGAAATTCGGATATAGATCATCCCAAAATCGGATTAAAATTGGGAGATCAAAAGTCAGAATTTCGGACTTTGAAGTAGTCTGGAACAAGGGTGTTCGCTTATGGCGGTCGTTTGGCCAACCAACAGCCCCAAGCAACCGGCTGGGTCACAATAGCTTTGTGAAGTTGGTTTGACTCCTGTACTTAATATAACTTTGTAATCTATATTTAGGTGATCTCTGAGGTATACTGGAACTGTTATGGGTGAGGTCTAATTGCAATTTCTTTAGTTTTTACATATCTACAAGTAATGACACATTCTTATATATATGCGATGATATGCTCTATAACTTGCTGTAGTAGTATGATTCTATGTTTAGTAGTCGAATATATACTGTGATTAATGTTTATATGTATTTTTCATTACTTTGTGATATTGAATGAATGATTAGGTTATAATGGTTGGTGATGTGATGTAATTGTCATAGAAGAATATCCATATTGGGTATCCATTGCTTGGGATATCAAAGGGCTGTGGTATGGGACACCGCCTATTGATGCCCCCAGCACTATTATGATTGTTGGATGACATACCTAAGGAGTCTAGATTGCATGGCTAGGTACCCATACATGCTAGTACCTTTTATGTAGGGGAATTGAAGCCGAATGACCTGTGATAATAGTGATGTGACATTGTTTCATCTTACAGCGGTAACCAGTCCGTGCGGAGATTCAGTGGTCCACTGTTGATCATGCATTGATAGGGTTGCATATGTTAGGGTTTGAGCTCATAGACATCCAAGAAGTAGCTGGGAATCATGAGGGGTCATGAAAGCATCCACCCCAACAATGTGTGGATAACCATAGGGTTAGGGAATGGAGTCCAACAACGGTAGCCAGTCCGTGAGGGTTCTCATTCCTAGGTAGAGAAAGATACTGAACCAAGTTGGTTGGTGCCATAGGGGAAGTATCTGGAAGTATCTGGACTACATGTAATATGTTATTGTATGACATTGCATTGGATTAGAAACCCCGACATGCGCCAGTACTCATGCCAATGGTCTTGGTGAGAGAATGTGGACCTAAACCCCAACCATGGTTGATTGATGAGGACTGAACCCCTTTACCAGAGATCTCAACAGAGGTAACTAGTCCGTGAGGGATCAGAGTGACTAGACCTACCCAGAGGAGGGCTGGTGTTATATCTTAAAGCACGTTCGCCATATAAAGACTTGCATAGTTAGACTCATAGTTGTATCCATATATTTGCATATCATTCTTTATATATGTGCTTACTTTGATACACTGCCGATATGTAAGTGAGATGTGTTTTCCTTACTGAGTTTGTAAGAATTCATTCCTTTTCTTTGTATGTTACATTATATTATACAGATGGGTATATTGGACCAGGAGAAGTTCTGTATGACTGGAGTGACTCCTGTGAAGAAGTTGTGGCAACATCAGTGGGAGGCGGAGATTTATGTCATGAAACCTCCTGCAAATGCATGGAATGCACTTATAGCACCCATTGACGGCAGAAGGAGACAAATAGCTTGACACTTCGAGAAATCGGTGGAGGAGAGTTGGATGGCTCCCCTCGTTGATAGATTAGAAGAGAAGACCCTCGCTCGGGAGAGAACTAAAAGAATAAAATTGAACTAGTTTAATTTTTGCTTCCGCTGAACTCGATAAATTTTGGAACTTTGTTACTTTATTTCCTTTATCTTTGATTCTTCTCCTTGGAGTATTTGGACTCCTGTAATTCTTTTTTTCAATTATTCGAATTTATTCTTGCTTATGATTATTACTACTTGCATTTATTATTAATGATGATAAAACCTTGGATCCTATGATGGATCGCACCCACGAGTTGTCGGGCGGACCAATACCAGTGGGTGGGGTGTGACAGGTTCACTCAACCTCTTCATCCAAAAAGGAGTAATTAACCAATGAAAAGCAACAATAACAAGCAACTGTGGCAAATCAAGTATCACTGGCATTAACAGAAAAGAACCTAATTCAAACTACATTAAACTCCTCCATCATGGCTGCCGCCATTACAAGAACTCCTGCAACCGAGGGTATTCCCCTCACCTACGAGCTATGCTCGCCCCTTTCCCTTACAAAATTCTCCCCCCCCCCCACCACCACCACCACAACCACAACCCACCCTTTCCCCTCACCTCCTATCCCATAGTATAACCTAATGAATCCTAACTAAGCAGGAGCTTGCCACTTGTCCTCGTCCTTTTGTGGCTGATTTTGTCCCCCACGTGGCTATTTGGGTTTGATACCCTACAACTCCTCTATTCCTATAGTAGATACCCATGAAGATTGGTGGCTAGTGATCTAATAGTTTCTAATTTTATTTCTTTCTTTTTCTTTATTCAAGTTTGCATAGAAGGCTGATTCTATAAAGCTGTATAAGTTAATGATTTCAGTCTGTTATTATTTTTGTTGGTCCCTAAAATAAGAGTTTCAAGTTTGATGTATGGCAACTAGATTTTATAGGAAGTCCCTCTTTTGGTTGTAAGCAGTTTCTATCCCATTCTTCTTGCAAATAAAGGGAAGAATGCAGCCAAGCCGAAAGTTTGAATTTAAACAGGGAAAAAAGAAAGAGAGAGAGCAGTGAGGTGAATGTTGCAAGCCATGGGAGGGAGAGAGTGAGAAGCTAAGTCATAGGTTCCTAAGCTTTTCCATTCTTCCATTGGGATTCTATCTGGACTGTGTCTGTTGCCTACTTTCATCCTCCGTAAAGCTTTCTTTTACTTCGGACATCATAATTCTCCCTATACATGTACAAAAATAGTCAAGGTGAATAGTATAATCTTCCAAGATACTATTACTTGAGTAAGTTTGTTTAGTAGGCTAGAAAAAATAAACTTCCCATCTCTTCTTGATGTCTTGAAGGGTAAAGTGGGTGAGTGAGAATCAATGGAGAGAAAGAGGTTAAGAAGTTATAGGAAAGAGAGATTAATAAGGTAAACCAAATAGATGGGGAAAAAAATAAAAAATAAAGAGGATGTGAGAGAAAGAGAGGTTCAGGTGAGAGAATCATGAGAGAACAAGGAAGGAGAGAAAGAAAGACCTATGAGAAGCAGGGTGTTGGTTTAGGAAAAAGATAGCTGACAATAAAAGAAAATTTAACTTTAAATTAAAAAAGAAATTTCGTGATACAAAGAGATCCAAAGAGAGAGAACAGGAGATGGAGATAGGAGAGGGGGAAATGATTCACTTTGGTCACAAGTATCCACTGAAAAATAATAATTAGCTGTACAATTCATGAATAAATTATGGTTTGATCATTTATGTTTACTGTCCATGATTTAAATCCCTTCTTCTCTTTAGCATCTTCCTATTAAGAATGGAGCACATACATTTTGCTGAACATCATCCATTTATCAATGTCAATTATAATGAAAACCTGTGAAGAGCAGAAGAAGAAGAAAGAGAGGAAAGCTCAATTTTACAAGGAGCTTCAATTCTCTATGTGTGAAGACTCCAAAACATAATTCTCCTACTTATAATCTTCAGAATAAAATAAAGTCAGACACCAAACAGAATCAAAACTTCCTAGTTCTAATTAATCTTCGTAGGACTTAAGAGTCCTACTTATTTTAAACCTCCCAAGGCCAGCAGTATCAAAAATTAGTGCCTGGCATTAACTCTCAATGGATGCTTTTCTTTTTTGCTGACAATTCATAATTAAAAAAAAAAAAAAAAAAAAAAAAAAAAAAAAAAAGAAGAAGAAGAAGAAGAAGAAGAAGAAGACAGAGTCCATGCTTTTGATATTATGCATTTTATAGGAGAATATGTTAGGTTAATAACCATACCAGAGCATGCCCATTCTTTCTAAGATCAGAAATCCATCCTCTATCAGCATTGTGGCGTCCATCCAAAACTAATTTTGTCCCTTCACTGGAAGTGGAGAAACCTTAGACAAGACATGAAAATGAGAGCGGAGAGAGAACAAGCACCCGCACTACAATTTCAACCATACCTTCTCAGATCATACCAAACAGGTGATAAATGTGTTATCTTAGAGATGAATCTCTTTGCCAGTTCATAGCCTCTGGAATTCCTACAGTCGGCAATTGGACAAAGGAAGGACATTAATTTTAAAAGCTAAATGATCAATGGAAGAACAATATTGTCCAATGAGCATATACAATACAGAAAACTAATCACTGAGGCATATGATGCAGAAAGAGGCCAATGCAAACCACTAACTGACATCAGCAATCACCGAATATGATAAAAAGCACAACCATAAGAAGGGCACTTGCGTCATTGGTGGTAATTGATACACAAAATGCATAGGCATTATCATCCACATTAAACCCAAATTTTATGAACCTTTCGCTTAACAGGTCCAATGTAACATTTCTGCATGTTATCCTGCAGTACCTCCAGCTCTACCCCATTCCAAGAAGCTGATAGCAAGTAAGTTATTTGTAAGGCTAAGATATGCCAGACAAGAGGATCATGACATATGATGCTGCAGCTGTAGCAGTAGTGGTCACCTGCTAGTTGTTCACTTCAGTTTAAAAACCTTCCTAAATATGTAGTATTTTAATCCTTCCATGGTGGAACATTTTTTTGTTATTTTACAAATATTGTAGTCGTCAGGTCATCACCTACACGAATGCCTTGATCACATTGTTGGTGCTGCCTTGAATCCATGCTGCCTCCAACACCTTGGCTCGCCAAGATGCCCAGACAACTATAACTGGGATTTCTCAAGGTGTTGACGACTAGCATAAAAAATAGAAACAAGGCTGAGAAATAAGAAGCATATATGGATTACAGTTTTCTATTATTGTTTTCATCTACAGCTACGTTAAGAAAGATAACCATTAGGGTGCTGGACCTACTGGTACATATAGGTTAATTAATTCGACACCTGTAGTGCTCTGAGCTTTTGGCCCAATGTTAGACCTATAGAACAAGTCTTCAGGATAAGACTCATCTGAATCTATATTGCTTATTGATAAAACAATGGAGGCTTGAAAGAGTTTCTACCTTAACCACTTTCATGTATTTGCTGAACTTTTTACTACTGGGGAAGCCTTGGAGCAAGGTTAAGTTGCGCTATTGCAACCATAAGGCTGTGGATTCAAAACAAGGGAACAACCTCTCATTGAAGTTGGGATAAGGCTGCATACATTTGCTCCCCCCAGGCACTTGAAGTAGCAAAAGCCTTGAACATGAGGAAGCCTTTTCATCTGGATTCCTCGCTATTTATGTTTTGAAACTGAATTCTAGCCACCTTCAAAACTTTGTCAACTCTATATGTCATATGTTAGTGTGAAAAATATGATCTTAGCTCCATGGTTCGTGCTGGATTTAGACCTGGTTCCTGCAACCAAAATAGAGTGAAAGTGGGCCGCCTCTGAGGACGGGAAGCCACCTCCGACGATCAAGTTAGTTCAGGCCAGAAAAACAAAGACTCCATTGAAGGGTAAAATACCCAAAGAGATGAAGAAGATCATGCTCTTTTAGAGTTAAAAAATGCAAGGGAGTGGTGGCTGGAGTGTTCAAGTCTTACCCTTATTCAAGCATCCTGATGGGTTATATAGTTGATCCATACCTAAAGAGATAGTGGATGCTTCACAGCCCTTGGATGCTTATCTGATGAGATGAAAGGTGGAGATAACTTCTTAGAGAAGCTTGAGCGACAAGCTAGATTGTGTGATCTTCACACCAGTTAAAGATTTTGTTGGTGAATTGAGATGTCAACATCAGATTGATCTTGAGGTGACATCTGCCCACAATTGAGGGGACAAAAAGATAGATGCAATATTCAAGGCAGACTTGGATTACGTGAAAAAGTTCCTTTGTCAACAAAGAGCATTTAATGCTTCTTGGGGCCTTTAATGCTGAGTTGAATGACCATAACATTAGCCCCCTAGTCTTCATGATAAATCTTGTTATGAAGAATATCTTGCCAACGTTCAAAGCCTTGAGGGCAAGAATTTGCTGGGAGATAAAAAAGCCTTTCTGAGAAGTTGCAAAACGTCTTTCAGCAAAGTTGTTAACGCTTTTCAGCGAAGTTGCAAATGCTTTTCAACATCGAAGTTGCAAACGCTTTTCAGCAGCGAAGTTGCAAACGCTTTTCAGCAGCAATAATGTTATGGTCATTCAACTCAGCATTAAAGGCCCCAAAAAGCATTAAATACTATTGTTGACAAAGGAACTTTTTCACGTAACCCAAGTTTGCCTTGAATATTGCATCTATTTTTTTTGTCCCCTCAACTGTAGGCAGATATCACCTCAAGATCAATCTGATGTTGAAATCTCAATTCACCAACAAAATCTTCAGCTGGTGTGAAGATCACACAATCTAGCTTGTTGCTCAAGCTTCTCTAAAAAGTCATCTCCACCTTCCATCTCATCAGAAAAGCATCCAAGGGCTGTGAAGCATCCACTATCTCTTTAGGTATGGATCAACTATATAACCCATCAGGATGCTTGAACACTCCAGCCACCACTCCCTTGCATTTTTTAACTCTAAAATAGCATGATCTTCTTCATCTCTTTGGGTATTTTACCCTTCATTGGAGTCTTTGGTTTTTTTGCTTAAACTAACTTGATCGTCGGAGGTGGCTTCCCGTCCTCAGAGGCGGCCCACTTTCACTCTATTTTGATTGCAGAAACCAGGTCTAAATCCAGCACAAACCATGGAGCTAAGATCATATTTTTCACACCAACATCATACAAAATGATCACAAAAGTACAAAACTAGAACCCTAATAATCATATGCTCAAAAACATAGTTGTCAATACTACAAGGCGAGGCGAGGCAATGGAGGGCAAAGAAAAGCAAGGCGTCACCTAGGCAACAAGGCAACACCATGATGCCTCTGACCTAAAGAAGGGCCAGGATGCCCAGGCGACGCCTTGACAAAAGGGCTCCTAACCATTAAACTACCTTGGACATTAGTACTAAGTTGGTCATAGTGGTTAAGCATTGTTAGTTCTAAATATGAGTCTGAAAATGATAAAACCACAATTATTTATCCTTTTCATTTTTTTCTTTCTTGTGGGTTGGGGAGGGGTTGGCGAAGGGGGTAGGGAGAGGAGAATATATTTTATATAAATGCTCTGCACTGTTAAGTGTTAACACAGTAATTTCCATAGATGGTCAAAATAACATAACGAAATACTAAAGAAAAGAGGGTAAAGCTAGAAACAGTGCTCTAGAAACAGGGGGTATGTCTGTGTACATTTGATCATTCCCATACCCTGCTGAACACAGAAGCACTAGTGCAGGTTAAATTTCTGACCCAAGTCAGCACCAGGCCTTCTATCTTGGTCACCATGCATGCAACCTTGTGGCCTTGGTAGTACCTGATGCGTCACAGTTAAACTTTTGGATCCGACTGAGCCTCCTCTCGTATCCGGGACGATGAGTCCTGCAAGAAAGGTTAGATGCGGGCCGGCTTGTATGCCGGGTAGTCGCCTCCGATAGCTAAGTCAGATGATGAGCAAGAAGAATTCTTATGTAAAAGCAACACAAGATAATGCTCAGAGTGTCTTGGATCCTTACCGGAGGGGTATGGCCCTCTTTTTATACTGTAAGTATTACCTTTTACGTACTTGGTAAGTTTACCCAATGGAGGCCGTTGTTTCTCCTAAGATTATGCCTCCATATCGTTGGTCCTGCTCGATCAGTGATTAAGTTGACCTTCCTCATTGAGAACAGTTGCTATATTAGTCCAGCATACGTTATGCCTTGGTCAGGGTGGTCGGCATATGTACCGACTAACTAGCATGTGGAGCCCCATCCACGTTAGACCCGGTCGGGTAGGAATCTTCCGTATCATAAGCCCCCTATCCCGATGTTGTTTACATTGTGCGGGATAGCAAGGAAGATTAAAAAAGTGCAAGACCTTAAGGAAGGTGCAAGATGACCGGGATTGACCCGAATCAAATTATTGCCTTAAAAAAGTGCAAGACCTTAAGGAAGGTGCAAGTTGACCGGGATCGACCCGATTCAAATTATTGCCTTAAAAAAGTGCAAGACCTTAAGGAAGGTGCAAGTTGACCGGGATCGACCCGATTCAAATTATTGCCTTAAAAAAGTGCAAGACCTTAAGGAATGTGCAAGTTGATTGGGATCGACCCGATTCAAATTATTGCCTTAAAAAAGTGCAAGACCTTAAGGAAAGTGCAAGTTGACCGGGATCGACCCGATTCAAATTATTGCCTTAAAAAAGTGCAAGTCCTTAAGGAAGGTGCAAGATGACCGGGATGGACCCGAATCAATTTATTGCCTTCCAAGACAGGATCCTTACCTCTTTTTTAAGGCAATAATTTGAATCGGGTCAATCCCGCTCAACTTGCACCTTCCTTAAGGTCTTGCACTTTTTTTAAGGCAATAATTTGAATCGGGTCGATCCCGGTCAACTTGCACCTTCCTTAAGGTCTTGCACTTTTTTAAGGCAATAATTTGATTCGGGTCAATCCCGGTCATCTTGCACCTTCCTTAAGGTCTTGCACTTTTTTAATCTTCCTTGCTATCCCGCACAATGTAAACACATCGGGATAGGGGGCTTATGATACGGAAGATTCCTACCCGACCGGGTCTGATGCGGATGGGGCTCTACA
Organism: Hakea prostrata; assembly: GCF_041222555.1. Lineage (NCBI taxonomy): Eukaryota > Viridiplantae > Streptophyta > Magnoliopsida > Proteales > Proteaceae > Hakea > Hakea prostrata. The sequence goes on along the minus strand of NC_142600.1, from coordinate 71,399,372 downwards.
TGCTAGTTAGTCGGGACATATGCCGACCACCCCGACCAAGGCATAACGTATGCTAGACTAATATAGCAACCGTTCTCAATGAGGAAGGTCAACTCAATCACTGATCGAGCAGGACCAACGACATGGAGGCATAATCTTAGGAGAAACAACAGCCTCCATCGGGTAAACTTACCAAGTACGTAAAAGGTTATACTTACAGTATAGAAAGAGGGTCATACCCCTCCGATAAGGATCCAAGACACTCTGAGCATTATCTTGTGTTGCTTTTATATAAGAATTCTTCTTGCTCATCATCTGACTTAGCCATCGGAGGCAGCTACCCGGCATACAAGCCAGCCCGCATCTAACCTTTCTTGCAGGACTCATCGTCCCGGGCACGAGAGGAGATTCAGTCGGATCCAGAAGTTTAAATCAGTACCTTAGTGCGTGTTTCAGTTTTTTTTTTTTTTTTTTTTTTCGGGTCTCTTCATTGTTGAGGTATTTGAGTCATACCCAATTAGGTTGAGGTACTCAAGTTATACCCAACTTATTGTTGAGGTATTTGGGTCATACTCAACTTATGTTCTAATATGAGCCATCAGATTAGTTACGATCTAACGGTGTAATGGGCCTTGTAGGAGAGTCCAATTACCAATAGAATTCAGTATTTATTCTATAAATACTAGCTGGAAGCAGCGGTTTGGGTATTCCAAACTAGATACTTAGGGTGTAATGCTTTAAGCAACCTCGTGCTTAAACTCTAACCCTAACAATCTTAAAGCATTAGTTTTTCTTGAGAAATTCTTATTCAGAAAAGGTGATCGACGTTGCGATCGACGCTGCTTGGAGTATTCTGCGATTCAAGTAATCAGTGAGTAATCCTCCCTCACAAGTAAGTGGTTTCCTCCATCCGTACTGATTTTGCTTTGAAAGAATAAAGTTTCTTTTTTTAGTAAATTCTAACAAACAAACGAATGAATTTTTCTGTCTTGATCGTTCTTTTATAATTAAATATTTAATTCGATGAAAAGTCAAGCAATCTGTACTCGGTTTTTCGTGATTTCATCTTCAGAATAATAACGGCTTCTTACATTGAATTGCATTATGAAACCTTTGATTTCCGTTAACCTTCTGACAAGAGAAGGTAACATTGGTTTTGTCATCATTGGTATTTTCCACTTTGGAAAAGAAGTTTGAAGATTGTTTAATCAAAGAAAAACAATCCTTATCAAAAGCAATTCTGCCAATACCTTAAATTTGGTTTTGACTCGGCTTTTGAGGTAGACTAAAGTTAACCTGACAATGACCTTTGGAACTCGTTTTTTGAAGAAGACATAAAGTGACGTTATGTTTAAAAGGTTTTTTAAACAAAAGACAACGACTTTATTGTTTTTTCGTTTTGTGATCAAATTGTATTTCTTTTTGAAGATCAAATTTTCTTTTAGAAATATGTTAGATTCGAACGAATGAAATATTGGTTTGTCATTTTTCTTGAATTAATATTTGATTCAATGTTTCGAATTTTCTTGAGAATTAAATATCTAATTCGATAGGAGGTAACGATTACGTTACGAAGGTAACTATTACTTTATGGAGTTTTTTTTTTTTTTTTGGTTTCTGAGAAACAATGGGAAATTCTGACAAGTGACAATGCCATGCTTTATTTTGATTAAAAACAAGGCATAGTTGGAGAAACTTTGACAAATTCGTTTTTGTCTTTATCCATAAAGTGGAGTACCTCAAACAAAAGTGACAAGGTGTTCAATTTTAAAAGCAATTTTATGTTTGAACTTGGAACTCGTTTTTTGAGGTATACTGTGTTTATAAAGTAACTTTTGTTTAAAGTGTTTTATACAAAAGACAAAATAACTTTATTGTCTCAGTTTTATGAATCAAATTCTTTATTTTTTTCATCATTGCATTGAAATCTGGTAAGTTTCCTTTTGTCTTATTCACTGATTTGAAAAGAAGATCATAAAAGTATGTTTCGCTACTTTATTCATTCTGACAATAAACAGTGATAAAGAAAAGGAAGTGTAGACATTGGTTTTATACTTTTATTTCCTTTGTCTCTCTTTTCCAACCGTACATCATATTTTTGAAAAGAAGATGTCAATTTTGATTTCTTGGAATTCGGTTTTGTTGAGTTGACATAAAGTAACTTTATGTTAAAGAGTTTGTTTTTTTTAACTCTAAAACACATTGTCAGTTCTGATTTATTTATACTCAGTTTGGTGAGATAAGGTAACTTTATGATTAAAGTTTGTTTGTTAAATCAAAAAGAGACAAAGTCACTTACTGATTCGATTTTTTGGGTAACTGAATGCTCAGAAGGTTACAAGATTTTAAAACCAAAGTCATCATTACCGGTTCTTTATTAAATCATTATTTATTTATTGAACCTTGTTGAAGACAGTCATTGGATAGTCAAAGTCTTGATTAGCTCTCCTTTATTGAATTGAAATTATGAATTTTTTTTAAAGAAAGCTATCATGATTCTAAAAGATCAATTGTGGTTATCTCTTTTATTCGGTTACTTTTCATCTGCGGTTACTGTAGCGTGAATTGATTAAAGTAACTATTGTTGTTTTGGAATTAATTGATACTTTAACAAAGTGAATTGGTTACTGCAACCTAATTTTGGTGGAACCGAAGTGACAACCATTGGTACTGGCTACTAAGATACCCTCAATAGTTGCCATATTAACAGTTATAATTATTACCTGTATCTTTCTTTACTTGTTTTTCTTTATATCCAGGATCAAAATGGATGTTGTTCCAATTGACATGGTCAAACTACAGACCTTTACTGGATCTGAATTTAATGCCTGGAAAAGAAAAACACAATTTGGATTAAGGTATCTGAAAGTGTTTCATACAGTAGAATCCTCTTTTGAAAATACTGTTGAGGAGATCACTGAATTACAATGGAAAAAAGATGAGGTTTTTGGCAGAGACTACTTGTTGAATGTCCTATCAAAAGGAGGAAGAATTGTCCAAAACTTTTGTCTCTTTTTTATTTAACAAACAAACTTTAATCATAAAGTTACCTTATCTCACAAAACTGAGTATAAATAAATCAGAACTGACAATGTCTTTTAGAGTTAAAAAAAAACAAACTCTTTAACATAAAGTTACTTTATGTCAACTCAACAAAACCGAATTTCAAGAAATCAAAATTGACATCTTCTTTTCAAAAATATGATGTACGGTTGGAAAAAAGATACAAATGAAATAAAAGTATAAAACCAATGTCTACTCTTCCTTTTCTTTATCACTGGTTTATTGTCGAATGAATAAAGTAGCAAAAAATACTTTTATGATTTTCTTTTCAAATCAGTGAATAAGACAAAAGGAAACTTACCAGATTTCAATGCAATGATGAAAAAAAATAAAGAATTCGATTCATAAAACTAAGACAATAAAGTTGTTTTGTCTTTTGTGTAAAACACTTTAAACAAAAGTTACTTTATAAACACAGTATACCTCAAAAAACGAGTTCCAAGTTCCAACATAAAATTGCTTTTAAAATTGAATACCTTGTCACTTTTGTTTGAGGTACTCCACTTTATGGATAAAGACAAAAACGAATTTGTCAAAGTTTCTCTAACAATGCCTTGTTTTTAATCAAAATAAAGCATGGCATTGTCACTTGTCAGAATTTCTCATTGTTTCTCGAAAAAAAAAAAAAAAAAAAAAAAACTCCATAAAGTAATAGTTACCTTCGTAACGTAATCGTTACCTCCTATCGAATCAGATATTTAATTCTCAAGTAAAATTCGAAACATTGAATCAAATATTAATTCAAAAAAAACGAGACAAACCAATATTTCATTCGTTTGAATCTAACAGATTTCTAAAAGAAATTTTGATCTTCAAAAAGAAATACAATTTGATCACAAAACGAAAAAACAATAAAGTCGTTGTCTTTTGTTTAAAAAACCTTTTAAACATAACGTCACTTTATGTCTTCTTCAAAAAACGAGTTCCAAAGGTCATTGTCAGGTTAACTTTAGTCTACCTCAAAAACCGAGTCAAAACCAAATTTAAGGTATTGGCAGAATTGCTTTTGATAAGGATTGTTTTTCTTTGATTAAACAATCTTCAAACTTCTTTTCCAAAGTGGAAAAAACCAATGATGACAAAACCAATGTTACCTTCTCTTATCAGAAGGTTAACGGAAATCAAAGGTTTCATAATGCAATTCAATGTAAGAAGCCGTCATTATTCTGAAGATAAAATCACGAAAAACCGAGTACAGATTGCTTGACTTTTCGTCGAATCAAATATTTAATTATAAAAGAACGATCAAGACAGAAAAATTCATTTGTTCGTTCATTCGAATTTACTAAAAAAAGAAACTTTATTCTTTCAAAGCAAAATCAGTACGGATGGAGGAAACCACTTACTTGTGAGGGAGGATTACTCACTGATTACTTGAATCGCAGAATACTCCAAGCAGCGTTGATCGCAACGTCGATCACCTTTTCTGAATAAGAATTTCTCAAGAAAAACTACTGCTTTAAGATTGTTAGGGTTAGGGTTTAAGCCGAGGTTGCTTAAATCATTACACCCTGAGTATCTAGTTTGGAATACCCAAACCGCTGCTTCCAGCTAGTATTTATAGAATAAATACTGAATTCTATTGGTAATTGGACTCTCCTACAAGGCCCATTACACCGTTAGATCGTAACTAATCTGATGGCTCATATTAGAACATAAGTTGAGTATGACCCAAATACCTCAACAATAAGTTGGGTATAACTTGAGTACCTCAACCTAATTGGGTATGACTCAAATACCTCAACTAGTGGACAAATTCCTGAACTGCAAATCTGATTCTATATTCAGGTAAGAAACTAACTTTAAAAGATGTTAAAGTAGTTCCTAATTTAGAAAGAATTTAATTTCACTTAGCCTTTTATGCAATGCTAGCATGTGTATTTCTTTTCATAGTGGTAGTGTAACTTTAACTGTTAACTCTCAAAGCACGTCTAGTAGCTAAGGGCTATGAATGCAAACTGGTAGAGACACCATATGATTATAACAAAAAGCTTATACCGAATATGAATCAGTCAGAATATTCTAAACTGATTGGTAGTCTCATGTATGCAATGAGTTGCACTAGGCCAGACATAGCCTATACAGTAGGCATGCTGAGTCGCTTCACATGTAATCCTAGTACAGAGCATTGGACTGCCCTTGAAAGGTTAATAAGATATCTTGAGGGTACTACAAACTATAACCTTTGCTATATTGGACCTCCTCCAATTTTGGAAGGATTTTCTGATGCATCATGATGCTCAGACATAGGAAACAGCAAATTCACTAGTGGTTATATATTTACACTAGGTGGAGCAGCTGTTGCGTGGAAATCTAAGAGACAAACTTGCATTGCTCTGAGCTCTATGGAATCAGAATTATATGCTCTAGCCTCAGCAGGGGATGAGGCAGAGTGGATAAGAGATTTGATCCTGGATATTCCATTAGTTAACTTAAAGGTAACTTTCTTTGAGTTTGTTTTGTGATAATCAAGCAACGACAATGATAGCTAATAACTCACTCTATAATAGTAAGAGGAGTTAAATTAGGCTAAGACAGGCCGTGCTGAATTATCTTATTGAACAAGGAGTGATCTCTTTGATTGATGTAAGATCAAAGAAGAACATGGCAGATGTCCTTACAAAGGGAGTAGACAAAGATCGAACATTCAAAACTGTGGGGGAAATGGGGTTAAAGACCACATGATAGAACCCCCTTGTTTCGATCTATACTCTTCCAATCTCAGAAATAAACACAGCATTAATCGATATCTATAGACTGAAGGCTTAAGAACTCAGAACAATATTCAGCAGATTGGTAATCAGATGATAGTCGATTCCATTAACATTCTTATATGGAAATTGCTGAACAAGATAGAATGAATATACTACAGATTTAGGACTATTAATCAAACTAAATTGAAACACAGATAAACCTGAACAACATAATGGCTAAGCCATTCCCAGAGGTCTTCCCTCTCTCCGCAAGCTCTGCTTGTTGCTTCTATTTTCTCCTCCTCTTTTCCCTCCCAGTTTCCTCCTTTCATACTCCCCTTCACATAACAAACTCCAACAGAACTTACTCTTCTATCCAATCATCTTCTGCCAGCTGGAGTGACCAATGACCAATGGTGAGTTGCCACCTGTCCCTTCCCCTGTTTCAGATGTTAGACGTGCTAGGTTCTCTTATGGCTTTGCTACAACTGATGTTGCTTTCCCTTATTTTCCCTTCCGTTATATACTTGTATAACAAGGGGCTTATCAACACTCCCCACCTTCAGTTTCACCTTGTCCTCAAGGTGGAAATCAGGGAATTAAGTGTGCAAGTCAGTAAAGTCCTCCCAGGTATTCTCAAAACTAGGTAAATGCTTCCATTGAATCAGCACCTCAAGAGAGCCACGAGCTGAATACCGGATGTCTAAGAGAGCTTCAGGGATAAGCTGGAGTTCCCCATCGTCTGCCAAACATGCTGGTAGGGGCTGAGTAGTGATGTGTGGCCCAACGACCTTCTTTAATTGTGAGACATGGAAAACTGGGTGAACCTTAGAATCAAGTGGAAGGTCAAGCTTATAAGCAACTGGGCCAATTTGTGCTGTTATGGAATAAGGCCCATAAAAGCGGTGGCTGAGCTTCTCATTAGGACATTTGGCTAACTTCTTGAAACGGTATGGCTGAAGTTTGAGAAACACCTGATCCCCTACTTGGTAGGTAACATCTCGGCGGTGCTGATTCGTAGAGGAGCGCATGCGATCTTGGGCTACCCGCAAGTTGGTCTTCAGCTCATCTAAAATTTGATCCCATTCACATAAGAAGACATCCACTTTGGAAGTACTTCCGGCCCACTTAAGTAAAGGAGGAGGGGCACGGCCATAAACACTTTGGAATGGTGTCATCTTAGTAGCCGAGTGGTAAGTGATATTATACCAATACTCTGCCCAAGAGATCCAAGTAGTCCAATTCTTCGGCTGCCGTGCACAAAAACAGCGGAGATATATCTCTAGCCCCCGGTTCACCACTTCCGTTTGCCCATCCGTTTGGGGGTGATAAGCGCTGCTGAACTTAAGGTTAGTCCCGGTCAATTTGAATAACTCCTTCCAAAAGTTGCTCATGAACAATCTGTCCCTATCAGATACAATTGACCGTGGAAAACCATGGAGACGTACTATCTCTTGACTGAAAATCATGGCAACCTCCCTTGCTGTAAATGGATGGGTAAGTGCAATAAAATGCCCGTACTTTGACAGTCGGTCCACTACTACAAGGATGATGTTACCCCCTCGGGTTTTGGGTAAACCGCCAATGAAATCAAGGCTGATGTCCTCCCATATTTGATTGGGGATGGGGAGGGGTTGTAGCAGTCCTGCCGGCTTCATTGCTTGGTGTTTGCTTCGTTGACAGGTGTCGCAACTTGCCACGAAGTCTTTCACAGCTTTCTTCATACCAAACCAATACACAACTGCAGCCAGCCTTTTATAGGTACGAAAATATCCAGAATGGCCTCCAAAAGGGGTGGAATGAAATTCAGATAACAGTCTAGAAATGAGTGTGGAATTCTCAGGAATGACCAGCCTCTTCTTGTAAAAGAGAGTTCCATTTTTCAGTTCATAATCTGGAAAGTCAATGGAGCCATTGATCAAGGACTGAACCACCTTCTTACAACGCTCAAATTTTTGGATGGCTTCTGCTAGACTTTCTTCCTCTTCCCATGTTGCTGCCGATAAACTAAAGAGGTGGGGTATACCTTCCATCTGTCGAGACAAGGCATCAGCCGCCTTATTCTCACATCCCGGTCGGTAAATGATCTCAAAATCATAATCCAATAGCTTCATAATCCATTTTTGTTGATCTTCGGCTACCAATTTCTGGTCCATCAAATACCGTAAGCTTCTTTGGTCCGTGCGGACCTTGAAGTGTCTGCCCAAGAGGTAATGGCACCATTTTTGAATGGCCAGCACTACGGCCATCAACTCTTTCTCATAAACTAATTTAGTGCGGGTGCGGGGGGATAAAGTTTTACTCCAAAATGTAATGGGATGCCCATCTTGCATGAGGACAGCTCCAAAACCTACACCAGATGCATCCGTTTCCACCACAAATTCCTTTGAAAAATCAGGCATGGCTAGTACCGGCAGTGATGTCATGGCTACTTTTAATTCCTCAAAGGCTGCTGTAGCTGATTCATCCCATCGGAAAGCATCTTTTTTTAATAAATTGGTGAGGGGTGTGGCAATTTTCCCATAATCCCGCACGAAGTGCCGGTAGTACCCCGTGAGTCCAAGGAATCCTCTCAAAGCGCAGACATTCTTGGGCTGTGGCCACTCACTCATGCAACAGAGCTTTTACGGGTCTGCTGCAACTCCATTAGCTGAAATTATATGTCCCAAATAATCCAAGGTGGGTACCGCAAAGGAACACTTCTTCAAATTCACCACCAAGTGATTGTGTGATAAGAGATGGAGAACCTTTCGCAAGTGAATCAAATGATCTACGTCGGACCTGCTATAAACCAAGATGTCGTCAAAAAAAACTAACACAAACTTCCTTAAGTGCTCTCGAAATACCTCATTCATGAGTGCTTGAAAAGTGGCCGGTGCATTTGACAGTCCAAAAGGCATTACAAGGAACTCGTAATGTCCATCATGTGTTCGAAATACGGTCTTCTCTTCATCCCCTTGAGCCACTCGAATTTGATGGTAGCCAGACTTGAGATCAAACTTACTAAACACCTTGGCCCCTCCCAATTCATCTAGTAACTCATCAATTGCTGGAATGGGAAATTTATCGGGTACCGTAAGCTTGTTGAGTGCACGATAATCAACACAAAACCGCCAACCTCCATCCTTCTTTCGTACTAACAGCACCGGGGTTGAATACGGGCTCACACTTGGTCGTATTAGGCCAGCGGATAACATCTCACTGACTAACCTTTCCACTTCATTCTTTTGTAAATGAGGATACCGATATGGTCTGATATTTGGTGGATTGCTGCTGTCGACCAATCGTATCGAATGATCATAGGGTCTTCTCGGTGGTAAGTTTCTGGGTTCTGCAAACAGAGATGGAAATTCTTCTAGCAATTTGCTCACCTTACTACTGTTGTTAGCCCCTGCCTGAGCATCTGCTGGTACTAGTTTTAGCCAAATTCCTTCATCTTCCTACTGTACCAGTTTACAGAATTGTTGTAAGGTGGTTTCTAACCTGAGTAGTGCAGGGTCCCCTTTTAATGTCACTTGCCTTTCCTTCCACCGAAACTGCATCGTCTGCAATCGCCAATTGCTCTGTATCTCGCCTAACGACGATAGCCACTCTACACCTAAAATCACATCGACTCCTCCCAACTCGAACGGCAGCAAGTCCAATGTAAATTCCACACCATCGATCGCAATTTGTACATTGCGACACAGGCCTTGTCCTTTCACTATTTTGTCATCGCCTAATGTCACCTGGAAACACTTCTGCCCTTCCACGTTCAAGCCAATTTTTTTCATGATACTCAGCGAAATAAAATTGTGTAGCTCCGCAATCTACCAGCAACACAACAGGGATGTCTTCAATCGTTCCTTTAAGCTTCATCGTTCGAGGTGAATCGAGACCTGCTACCGAGCTATGTGACAGTTTGATTTCTATCAGGTTATGGGACTGTTGATCACTGTTCACTGCCTCCAACGCAATGTCCTCTGTTTCTTCTTTTGAACCTTCTTCATGTACAAGCATGACTCTCATCTGCTTCATAGGGCATTGATGACCTCGAGAATATGGCCCATCGCAGCTAAAACAGAGTCCCTTGTCCATTTTGGCCTTCATTTCCTCTGGAGTTAACCATCGCGGCTTGCTACTTCCGGCGGACGAAGTTGCAGGGGCATTCTTCGATGTCGATGGAGAACACGAAGTGTTTTGCCCTAAGGTTGGTTGGTTTGCTGTGGTCGAACCGAAACGATTAGGTTTACTTGGAGTGCTAGGATTAAATCGGGGCCCAATTGGAGTGTTTCAGTTCACTGCTACTGTCCTTTGGGCCGTTGGCTGTCCCCAACCAATGCTGGGTTGGGTTGTAAGAAATGGTTTCGGCCCACTTACTGCCAGATTTTTAGCCTCAATAGCTTGGGCCAAGTCCATTATCTGAGTTAATCCCCTTGGCTGAAACAATTGTAGTTCGGCCCTAGCCGCCTCCTTCAGCCCTGAAAGAAAAGCTCCTTGAAGCCAGTCGTCTTCTCTGGCGCCGGCAGTAGCGACGAGCGTCTCAAATTGTCCCCTATACTCAGCTACTATGTGATTTTGTCTGAGCTCCATGATCAATTCTAAGGGAGATTTTGCCTGTGTCGAACCAAATCGCCGCCGTAGTTCATACTTCAATTCTACCCACGAATGGAGAGGGTTCTGTAATTCCCTGAATTGTACCCACCCTAGTGCCGGCCCTTCAAAACAGATCAAAGCCGCTTGCAGTTTATCTGCTTTAGAAAGCCCTTGCAGCGTGAAGTATCGCTCAGCCCTCGCTGTCCAACCATTAGGGTCATCACCGTTAAAAATTGGTAACTCCAAATGGCGTGGAAAAAATTCTCGTCGACCCATCGGTGCCGTAGTTCGTTGCTGCTCCTGTCCGAGGGTTTCCTGGGTCTCGTCTCTTATGGAAGTGCGAATGGGATCGTTACCTCTATTTACGGTGTTCTCTGGCATGGTGTTTTCTACCTCTATCGACTTCCCTTTCTGCAGGTATGCTCTCAACTCATTAACAAAAGCTATATGGCTCTGCTCAACTCTATTGAGCTTGGAATCGATGATCGCCATTTGATCTTGTAAATCCTTCACACCAGTCTCGACAATCTCTACTCTGGATTCCATTCTACTTCTTACCATTCCCTGGATTCACGCGCTCTGATACCAGGATGATAGAACCCCCTGTTTCAGATCTATACTCTTCCAATCTCAGAAATAAACACAGCATTAATCGATATCTATAGACTGAAGGCTTAAGAACTCAGAACAATATTCAGCAGATTGGTAATCAGATGATAGTCGATTCCATTAACATTCTTATATGGAAATTGTTGAACAAGATAGAATGAATATACTACAGATTTAGGACTATTAATCAAACTAAATTGAAACACAGATAAACCTGAACAACATAATGGCTAAGCCATTCCCAGAGGTCTTCCCTCTCTCCGCAAGCTCTGCTTGCTGCTTCTATTTTCTCCTCCTCTTTTCCCTCCCAGTTTCCTCCTTTCATACTCCCCTTCACGTAACAAACTCCAACAAAACTTACTCTTCTATCCAATCATCTTCTGCCAGCTGGAGTGTCCAATGACCAATGGTGAGTTGCCACCTGTCCCTTCCCCTGTTTCAGATATTAGACGTGCTAGGTTCTCTGTGGCTTTGCTACAACTGATGCTGCTTTCCCTTATTTGCCCTTCCGTTTATATACTTGTATAACAAGGGGCTTATCACCACATAGGTAGGTCTTAATCCAAAATTCTATGTTATTTTGAAGTGTTTCGAATATGATCTAGCCATTGTTAACATTCATGACAATATACATATTTCAGATAATTTGGTAAAATTGTGTGAAGTATAAAGCTTTGTGAAGTCATTCCACTTTGATGATGTAGCAACCTTTATATGAAGCTTGATTACCTTATTATTCCAAACAAGAAATATAGAAATTGTTAAATAGGTTTCAATGATGTTATTGTTATCTATATATCATTCCACATCTGATGATATGTTTTCCATAGAAAGATTTGTCATTCCAATTTTGATGATACAATCAACAACTATGTTGGACAAGATGATTATAACATTCCAAATAAAAACATGGTATGGTTCTTGGTAAAAGAAACCATTTAGATCTTTTTCTTGTAGAGAAACTTGATGAAAATGCAAATGTTCTTTCAGTCATTATGTGGAAATGTACTAAGTTCTTTTAGTAAAACTAGATACTGGTATATATATATTGTCTAAATGATTGGAGTCATTTTCTTATGAAATTCATTGACAATTTACAGGAAATGACGAAAATGGAGGAGAGCATCTTAATCTGGAGCTCGACGAGGATGATTTACTTGATGAGTAAATCGTTCAAGGCTAGAAGGAACTATTATTTGTCCATACAAATTAAATAGTTTATATAAAACCTTAATTTGATTTGATTTTGTTTAGATTAATTCTAAAACTAATGATTCTATTTTAAAGTATTCATTTGAATTTAATTGGATATTATTAAATTTGGAAAGTTATGAATGATTCTGTATTGAGTTTGAACATTACATTTCTGGGACTAATCCAAGAGTCATATGTAGAACATAGGAGGAGATTGTTGAGGTATTTGAGTCATACCCAATTAGGTTGAGGTACTCAAGTTATACCCAACTTATTGTTGAGGTATTTGAGTCATACTCAACTTATGTTTTAATATGAGCCATCAGATTAGTTACGATCTAACGGTGTAATGGGCCTTGTAGGAGAGTCCAATTACCAATAGAATTCAGTATTTATTCTATAAATACTAGCTGAAAGCAGAGGTCTGGTATTACAAACTAGATACTCAAGGTGTAATGATTTAAGCAACCTCGTGCTTAAACCCTAACCCTAACATTCATTCCCTCCTCCTAGGTGTTTTGAGATAAAAGGTTGCATCATCAGAAATGCTTGAGTCTATAAACTATAGGCGGCTGTATTCTGCATGCCAAACTTGCTCACTGGCAACATATGAATTCCTTACTAGTATTCAGATGGTTGCCTCTACTATTGTTAATTGCCACTTTCTAGTGTTATTGCATATGCAAATTCGCAGAGATAAATTCACTACAATCAGACCCATAACTATCTGTATCGTTTGGGGAGTTCACCACTAAGCTAAAACGATACTGCCACTCTATGAATAAGAATCGATATCACAGAAAACCATACCAGGGGGTTACATAAGCCAGTACTGGATTAGTATATCGTCGACTGCTTGTATTCTCCGAAACCTTCGAATGTTCCTGGATTCCTTGGAAGCATAAAACAACAAATCTGAAATCCCACAATTCTTAAGAAACAAAACAATATATCGAGAAATAAAACTTACAGAGAGGATCTCTTGGTAGTTCACGTTAGTCTTCACAAGGCTTCTGTCGTATACAGAGAGGAACTCATCGGTTGACTGCCGAACCAGTTTAACACGGTAAACGATTAGTGAAACGATGGGAAGCAAGACAAGGGAGGCGAAGAAGATAACGGTAAGCCGGCGGCGATCAGAAGCAACGCTGCTACTGCTTCGATCTTCTCGATCTGTTGCTTCCGTCCGTTGAAGATCGCGATTGGGATTCGCTGGAATTCGTCGCTCTCGTCTCTTTCCCATCTCTACTTACCTTCACTGATTCGACTTGATTTCTCCAAAAACAAAAAAATCGAACTTTCTGAATAGGATTTAAATAGATCGGGTAACGGCATTACTACGTTGGTGTCCCATTGTATCGGATTCGGGCATCGATTTTTTGTTTACCCAAAAAAAAAAAAAGCAAATTATTGGGCACCGAGGGAGTAAATCGTTGATCAGTTCTTTTATTTCTTAAATTACATGGCGGTTACACTCAAAATTACAAGTTAAACTACAGTTAACTGGACGTGTAAAATGACAAAAAAATCACTTAGTATGTAAAATGATCCACCCAAAATGGGTGAAAGAATAATTTTATACCTCTGCTCATTCTTTCTCTATGCTTTGCTCCGTGGAACGGCCATGAACAATCCTCCATTGCATAAAATTGCCATACTTGACCCAATTCTCGCCTCAATCATTCAACGTTTCAGCTCCTCAAATGGAGATGTGGGAGCAGCAGACACTTCATTGTATGAGTGGCCAATGAGAATTTAGATCACCTCTCCAACGTGGGAGCAGCTGACACTTCTTTCATCACAAAATCTGGTCAAGCCCATGCCAAATTCACTTCTTTTTTTTTTTTTTACAGTTAATATGTAGGATTCACTGGCTGCGTTTATTTGCTGGAATAAAGGTGGGGTGGGAAAATTCTTGAAAAGAGTGCAGATTTTTTTACTTTTCCCTTAAATTCTAAAATGATAGATTCAAGAAAACTTGTCTGCTGATGTCGCAATCCAACTTTCCCACCCCAAGCCATTTTAAAACCCCACATATTTGGTGGAATTTTGTGGGAAAAGTAAAAAGTGGGACCCACCACTATCACTTTTCCACAAAACCCTTTCCTTCTCCCTCACCCCTATTATACATGGGACCCACATGTTTTTTTTTCTCACCCCACCTTTGCAAACAAATGCAGCCTAGTGGTTCCAAGTCTGACTTGCTCTGATTTACTATGAAATGTTCGAATAAAGTCTTGATGTTTCACACTGAGAACAAAGCAAAACGCATAATTAGTGGGACCAATAAGATTTGAATCTTAAGTCTGAACTCCAGCTTTGATTTACTGTGCAAGTGTCAGATCAAGTCTTGATTAATTGTAACCTTGCAAAGCAAAATGCTTAGTTAGTGGCGCTGCCCCAATTTACTATGAAAGGGTATGATAGGGTGTGTTTGATAATGTTTTTAAAAAATGTTTTTGGCATTCTTCTGTTTTTTGGGAACCGAATAGAACGGGTTAGAGGCATTTTTGTTAAAATGGTTTGTTCTTCTGTTTTTAAGTCAAAAAAGTGTTTTGCAGAACATCAAAAAGATATTTTTACCAAAGAATAGAAACAGAAATGATAAAATTGGTTCAAATTGAAACCTTAGAACGAGTTTATCAAACACTAACTTATTCTAATAGTATTTTGAAAATATTTTTAGAACGGATTTATCAAATGTCCATTTCCAAGCAAAGAACGATATTTTAGCATAAAAACATTAAAAAATGGTTTTGCTTAAGAACTGATCTCTCATAATGGAAACGTTACCAAACACATACATAAAGTCTTAATTGTTAACCCTGTAAAAGAAGCAAGATGCATACTTAGTGGCACAAATAAAATTTGAACTCTTAACCTTTTTTTTTTTTTTTTTTTTTCTTTTTAACAAAGGAGATAGAGACTATTACATATATTATAGGAAGACTCGACACATGACCTCTTCAATTGGAGGTGCCGGTATTACCAACTGAGCTGTGCTTTAATGGTATTTTTTTTTCTTCTTTTCTTTTAGGTGAAATGCCAAAATTTGCCAATTGAGATAATTCATTATATAATTAATTAAATACTTGATTAAGGGTTTGTTTGGTTACATGAATCCATAATTTTCATATCTCTGGATTCATTAACATAAATTTATACCCGTTTGGTTGTGTGAATCCATGGATTCATGAAATGTTGGGATTCACATTTTTACATTAAAAATGTGAATCAGTTGATTTATGAGTATGAGGTGAAATCTGGATATTTCACTCTTACTATAAAAGTGTTAAAACATTTGTGCCATTCACAAAATCACCTTGACGGAACTCTCCGAACCACAAATTTAGGTTAACCAAACAACTAATTTTATGAACCATGGAGTCTGAAATCTCTAGACTCAAGTAACCAAACAGGCAAACATGCCCTAAATAATTATTCAAACTCAATTTATGTATAATTATAATTCAACTAAATTAACTTTCATTAAAAATAATTTTAAACTAAATTAACAAAGGATGAGGTAAAATTGGACCAGATTGGTCCAAGGGCTATTTATATTTAAAATCCTACCCAACCGAGTAAGACTTGAATGTTGCGCATTAACCTGCTTTCAATCTTGAGATTTTGATCTCGATTTGTGTCTCGCTTTCAACCATCTGCAAGACAAATGCTCGAGATCAAAATCTACACCGTTAGCAGCATAATTAATGTGCAGTAATGAAGTTGAACCGTAACCAACCACACTAGATCTAGTAATTTTGAAACCCAAACTAACCCTTTTAGGTTAGAAAGGTGACACTGAACTCAAGATTGATTTGAACAGTTTTGGGTCGACAGAGATTTATTGATCCCCTATGGGCAAAGCCTGAAGTCCACATTAATGGCCCAGCTAATTGAAAAGCCCAGAAGTGAGCTAAGAACCAGGTGACACGTAAAGCAATTTCCGCAACACTCTTGAAAAGCTAAACCCTCTGGAAGCCCCATGCATCACGACACGTATCTCCTTCCAACTGCACCTCATGCGCATCGATAGACTTAACAGAAGTTTTCATTCACTTCTCTTTCCACACAGAAGAAAAGAAAAACCCTATTTTCTCTGGTTCTCTCTCAGGATCAGAAGACATTTTCAGAATGGTGAAGCTCGCAACTGCTAGAGATATCAGATTATACGGTCCATGGCTTTCCCGTCACAAATTAGAATACATAAATGCAGGGATCTATGTTTTTGCTTCGATTATGCTGCTCGCTGGATTTGTATCTCAGTTTTCCATGGAAGCCAAATCGGGCCTCGTTGTCATCTTCATAGCTTTGTTCTTATACATCTTTGTAAATCTTCACGATCTGTTCGCGCATTATGCTGGTATCGATTATCGCTTATCAGTGATGGGCTTCGACGCACAGCTTGTGCTCGTAGAGTTCTCTGTTCCAATCGTTCTGGCCTTTGGATCGATTCTTACATTCGTAGCTATTCTTCTCATCTTCATTCAGGTAAGTAATTTTTAGCCTGCAATTCCAATTTCCAAGCCATATACATGAGCTTTCTCGATCAGTGAGCTCGAATTGCATTGCAGGAAGAGAAAGGGTTAGGTTATTACAGATGGGAGAAGCATTGTCTAAGCATGTTGGTTGCTGGCCCTATTTTATGGCTTCTTGGTTCAGTGCACAATTTATGCCAGATTTACGAGAGAGCTGATGGCCATGTTCAAATCTTACAAGTTAGCACTCAGATTCCATTCTTGATGGGAAGCCTTCTTTTTGCGGTTGGCTCTGTTCTTAACTTGAGTGAGCGAAAAGGGAGAACGTATCATGGCTTGATGTTACTGGTAAGAACTGATTCAACCCTAGAATATTAATTCAGGAAGAAAAGATGCTTTTGTTTGACGGAAGAATAAAATGGTCTGGACAAAAATGGATGAAAAAAAATACAATATTTTTATTGAAATTCCAAAATATCCAAAATATGTTTTGTTCGATAAAGTGGGAATGACAAGATTTCTTATGACGTGATAAAAAAAAAAATTTGGGTTGTAAAGTAGGACTTTACAAAACGGAGGGAATGGAAAAACTGTTATATTATTTATTAATTTTTTATAAAGAAATTTTCAGTGCACCCTTATTATTTAGAGTTAATTCAATCCATAGAAAGAAAGATTTACTATTGCTAGGATTTTTATCAGGTAACCATTCATTTCCATCATTTACATTCAAATGCTCAGATTAAATTAAATTAATTTTTTTTATCTTCTAAATCTTACATCAATCTTATCTTTGGATATGATTAGAGGACATCGGCCAAAAGAAACTGATAAAATTTCACTATTACTAACGTTTTCTTTAGTTTTCCTTGCCTATTTTCAATATTATTTTATATTTTAAGTTTAAAAATGCTATTTGTAATACATGACTTTCAAATTTTGTGAAAATGTACGATCGAGAGAGGAATTATTCACAGACGGTGGAGGGGTTTTTTCATTGAAATTTATTTTTTATTTTAAAATAGTTAACTTGCTTGTATTAACATTTAACTGTACAGTAATTTTTTGACGGCAGGTATGTCTTCGTTATATTTTTACGTCATATTTTTACCTTATAAGTGGTCTAATTCATGAATGAGATAATTCAAGAGCGAAATTAATTTTAAGGGATAACTGAGAAGCGACATTGAATTTTTCTTTCTCTTTCTTGTTTTCCATTGATAGTGAGTTTTACTGTTTATTTTTTCATTTTTTTATCCTATGAACAAACGATACACTGGTTTCAGAGTCACAGTGAGATTTCCCTAATTCCCTTATTTTGATTGTTCTTGGCAGGGAAGGAACTGGGTATGGATGGGAATCTCAGGGAGCTTGCTATTCTTGTTTGGGGGAATTGTAAACTTGGTGAAAGTGTTTAAAATGCAGCAACCAGGCGGTTTGAGGTTAGAGAAGCTGCGAGGTGGGGCACATGAGAAACTCGTTCTGGAGAGGGAAGGTCGAGTACCTCTCATATTGGAAGAACAGCTGAGGAAGAAAAAGCAAACGGTGGAAGAACCACCACCACCAATTATAATCCCTACTCCTTACAAGGATGTCCTAATTAGTGGTGGTAGAGATATCCTAACTGGTACTGGCAAGGCTTGAGAGCATAAGATTTTTGTTTGTCTATGGTGTCTCGTTGATATTGGCTTTTTGTTTATTTTTCGCCACTAATATTTGTTGTACAAGACTATGAAACGATCTACATAGATATGAATGTTCAGTTGTAGATTACAGAGCCAACAGGGGTAAGAAGTTTTTGTTTTGGCCATTTCCAAAAAGGGCGTCGTTTCAATAGATTACAGAGAACCCAGAACTTATCATTACAATATGCGAGCAAGAACCAAAGCCAAAAAGACTTCGAACACTGTCATTCCCCTGCAGCACCTCCCAAAGAAATGTTGACAAACTCTGCTACTGACTTCATAGCTTGATCATCAGCTTCGTCTTGGGTCATCCCGTTCAACTGTAGGTGTTTCTTAGGGATCTTGAAGGAGTGATCCCCTCCGTCAATGGTATGCAACTCATTGGCACATTTCATTTTCTTCCGAACGATGGCGAGTTTGTCCAGTGGACATAGCCCATCCTTGCTACCCTGTGGGGAGATAAGAAAGCATTCAATTGGAACCAAAAAGCAGCAGAACAGGAACACCATAGCCAAGATATAAAGCCAAAATGTGTAATAATTGTTTCTTTTTAGAAGGGGAAAAGAATTTTGTTGCACCCATAATGCGATCTAGATGACTTCGCAAGAGAATTTAGAAACCAACTGGGAAAGGGTCGAAAACCCGAACATCTACCAGATATTGATAAAACATTTAAGTGCCAAGCCTATTTTTCTCTATTCTGGATCACCTCCCTGGGAGAAGTATGTGTTTTTTTACGCTTTTTCACCATACAATAAGATCGAGATTCACGTGAGACCATTAGAAGTCTCACTTCTAATTCATTTTACCCTAATATCCAGAAGCGGGCCCCACCCCAACTATGTACGGAGATACAGCAGGGGAGCACAAAACTAACCCCTTACGAGTAGATGATTCGATCTTATTTTCCTCATGCCAAGGGAGTATAGGCCGTTTAAACCATTGGAGTTTAGACAAATGCAGAACCCCAGATGCACATTAGATTTAATGATCCAACGTAAGTTGAATCTTCAAACAATCCTACGGCACTACATCAACATTGTGGCAAGGTAGAAGTCTTTTTTGATTAGATTGCTCTCTGTTGCCCAAAGGGCTATTAAATAGCATGTTGGATGCGGTTCAAATTTTGTACATGAGTAGATACCCAATTTCCCCACCTGTACACAGTTCTATTCTAAGGGGAGAAAGGGAAGAACTAGAATGCTGGTCCTAGTAGGGTGGGCTCTCACATACAGAACTCTTTTAACAGTTGTCCAAAGGGGTATATAGTTTAATCAGTGGCACTGATGGAGACTAAAAAGAATACAGAGCTATGGGAGAGAACAAATAGTTGTCTGAGGAATAGAGTGTAGTTAATGCTGCAACAGAGGTCTGAAATTCCAGATTTATCAGATATCATTGTGCAGTACCCATCAGACTTTTGTAGGTTTGCATGGAACAAATGGGAACTCATGCAAATGCACAGGAAAAAATATGTCTGAAACTGAGTTTGAAACTAGACAGATGGCTCTACAGCAGTGTCTACGGAGTACTGAGTGTCCAATGGGCAATGTACCACATTGTTCTGCCACATGGAAAAATTGTATAGGCAATCAAAGGGAGCTTAACTTTATGAGGCAGTGAAGTGAGTCAAGATTCCTAGTATTCTGAAATTTTCAACAAGAAATATAGCTACCCAATAGAATATTGGTTTTCTAGACAGTCCATAAGAACAAAAAAGAATAAGGAATGTATTTCATTGTATTCGGAGTTTTCATTTAAGAGGCATCCTAGGTCAGATATACCAATCAGAATACGGCTAATATCCATCAGCAATTCTGCATGTACAGTCATCCAAAAATGTTGATGGCGGTCCACCAAACAAGCTACTTAAAACTAACATACCCAGGGTGGCAAAATGCTAGAAAAATGATGAAATTTAAATGTTCTTACCTGTACAAAAATCACAGGAGTTTTAAGTTGAAGTAGAGTTTCGTCTCGAATTGCTCCATTCATACCCTGCGCAAGACAGTGAGATGAGAATTGAGGTTGATAAATTTTATTAGGAACAGGGTGCCTTCATGGTTGGCAGAATACAATGAGAGTCTGGAAATATAACAAAGCAAAAAGAACTAAGCAGTACCTCAATTGCACACTTAGTTGATTCATCAATACAAAAAATTCTTTGCTTTTTATTAAGCAAAGAAAGTCTAGCTCAATTGATATATTCAAACATGAAGAATGCAACAGTAATCTACATAGATCATTCGTACTGATTACGCATAGTAGGGCAGGTTGGTAGGTAACCCTTACTGTAAAGCAATTCTAGCACACACATAACAAGGTTGCACACAATACTGCAAAGGATGTTTATCACAATAATCCAATGAATCCTCATAGGCTCCTGCTCTAAGATGAACCAAGTTTTAATATATAAGAATTCCTTGGAAACCAAATCATAACATTCCCCAGGATTTGTATGATGGGAACAAACATTGAGATTTTTATTGGAAAATCATCTGGAAACTTCCGGTCGAAGGCCCTCCGTTTCTTTAGCAGACATCTCCTGAGATTTTACAGTTTGACAATTACAAGCTTCTAACATGGGAATGGATAATCCCTAGTTATGTTTCTGCTAGCTATTTTAATGTAAAGCTAAGATCAAGGATGATTTAGTCCCATTTAACCCCCCAAAACAGAGAATTAGAAATAGTGAAAGGAATTAGTAACTTGAGTGTTGAGACTATTCACGGTTATGAAGGTGGACTAATTCGAATTGTAGGGTTCAGTAGGAAGTCAACTTTCAAAATAGCAGCAAGACCTGATTGAGTGCCAGCATGGTGGTTGCAGTCTTGCAGATTCACAACAACCTTCAAGTTCCCTTCACAGTAGAGCAGATGTTGGTCTGAGTTAAAGGTTAAACTCAAACATGAGAATAATGAAAATAGAAAGTAACATGATAAAGGTAATTCAGCTCTCTCAGCTAGGTTCCTCAACCTTGTGTATTTAGCTCTCAGCAGAATGTCCTTGCCCTTCTTATAACTCAAGCAAGAGACAAGAAAATCACACAAAGCAAGGCTTCAATAGTCAACTTCACAATATTTACTGGCTGAGAACAGCCAAGAAAAAAGATTAGAAACTACTAGTTTAGGAAATAAAGGATACTTCACTGAGTTATTTATCTAAGATTCTCAGACACAACAAAAACAAAAACTCCCTAGTTGCAAAATTAGAAACTAAGAAAATAACATACTTAAAATTTTATCAAGGTCTCCAGCTTTTAGTCTTCATACAAAAATCTTCCATTGCTATGGTATTGCATCCCACAAAATCTCCTTAATATTCTCATTAAGGTCCCAAAAAGGGTTATAACACTGTTCACATGAACAGGGTTCTGACCTCTTTCTGGCCCGTAAGACCTGCGATCTGGTTTGACTTGGTCCACCTGGCCCAAGTGAGGTTGCTTCGCTTTTCCTAGATTCCATCATATTTTGTGACAACACTAGTGAGAGTCGTCTTAAGCTCTCACAACATATGCTAAACCATATATACTGGCTTATTTCTTAATTTTGCTTACCAACTCAAACTGTCTTCCAAGACCAATAGTATCTATGTGATAACATGGAAAATAATCAGATGATCAGGTAAAGCAGTTTCAGCATTAAAAAGAACACATAGATTGTAATTAATCCATTCATTTTCCTAACGAGAAACTCCACAAGTTGATATAACACTGACATCCCATCGGCAATCTCAGTCCATTCCATTTGTTAGGTAGTATCATAATTCACTAGTCCAATCTTGAGTATAACATCAATATCTCAAATTCTACTGCATTGAACTGCTAAATTAGCAATATTAAAGTGAAAGATTCAAGAAGCTCAAATAGAAGTAAAAGAAGAAAATCATGACCCATATGTGTCACAGCTATCACCAAATACATTATTTTCTTTTGAGATAATTTTTTAACATACATAACATGTTCTTCTTTTCCTCTGGGTAGAAAATAACATGTTCACGACATGTAGAAAATGTTTATTGCTAATGGTCAAACTTGATTATACAGAGTTATAAGCTTCTATTGAAGAATTCAAAATGAACCATAGATGACAATACCAGATGGCATGCAAGCAACAAGAAGCCAGCCTAAGTGCGCAATAAACATAATATAGCAACAGTGATTTTATGTAATTATGCTCATATGCCACATAGAACTCACATCAAATTCAAGATGATATAGAATATGTCAACAATGCATAATTGAGTAACAACCTAATATGAGAAACCCAACATACGATACGAATCGTGTGATATTATATAACCATATTCATAAAAAACCAAGCAAAAAACATATATCAACATAAACCTGTGAAGTGTCAAACAAGGCGAGTTGTCACCCTGGACATAGGGACTCTCAAAGGAGTGGCACCACTACACCGCTATCTAGACAACTAGTAAAGGAACAGAACTCTGAATGAAGCATTCAAAGGTTTCAAAGAAACGATCAACCTATCAAGGACACACAAACTAGAGATTATAAAGTGACACAATGAACCACTACAAACCTTTAGTGGGTATCCCAGGCAAACTATTGCAGAAGCATTTATGCCTTCCTGAGCAGCCACCATGCAGCTGACTCTGTAGACATTAGAAGAGGAATATAAAACTTAATCACCAACAACCCAAACCAAATGACATAAACAAAATAGAGAACACCCTTTATTTATTTATTAAATTTGTGGCACAGGAAATATTTTGACAGGCATGTTCTTTGAGAGGGTACCGAGCATGATTTGATTCATATGAATACCTGGAACCCATGGACTTCCCCACCAAAATCAATCGGTGCCCAGAAAATCTTGCAACAGCCGTCTTGACAACATCAGAATGGTATTCAACCAACTTCTCTGCCTTCGGCGGGGCTCTCCGCTTCCCACCAGAGATGTCTGGAACAGCTCAGCCCAGTTAGTAAAAATTTCCATAGCAACTCAGCAAGATCACAGAAAACCCTAACTTTGAATTAATGACAACAAATTATCAGTTGAATTCTGTGCTTAAATTCTTTACTAATAAAGCCAATATAACCAAATATGGTTGTAATCTGGGGCAGAGACCCCTCTGGCCCTATTTCAACCAAAATGCCAAATTCACCACTATTTGCCCCCCACCCCCGAAGTTAAATCCTGGCTCCACCCTTGTTGTAACGTGAAAGTAAGATTGACATGACTAATTATAAAGATCTATTTCAAATGAAGGAACCAAGTAACATCTGCTGGGACGTAGACTTACAAGGATAATCAAATGTAACAACTTCAACAGCGTCCAGCGACTTGCTTAGCATGTCCTTCCATCTACATAAATTCCATACTTTTAGGTTGACATCGCCTCATCAAATGCAATTATAATCTAAAAACACTTAAAAGTAAATTTTCACTTAAAATGGAACCAGAACAAAAACTGAGATTTAGACCGTTAGGATGCTTAGTCAAGCAAATGTTCAAGTTTCTCCAATTTCTGTTGGATAGCATTCAAATCTGTTCGTAAAAAATTAACAAGACAAAATCTAATTATTCGAAAACTCTTATCTGGCGTACACTTAGAAAAATTAAAATAAAAGTACATCAAATGATGAATATAAATAAACTGTTGAACTAAAAAGCGACAAAACATTAGAAGTCACTAAATAGAGGGAAGACCTCAGCATCCAGTCAGAAGTTGAAGGAGCTCCAGCGCCATGAGCAAAAACGACGAGAGGTGAGATCTTCTGAGTAAAATCCCCGGTTGATTCAGCTTCAATATGTTCCTTACGACGACGCTTCGAAGGAGGAGAAGAAGCCATGGATAAAACTTCAGTCAGTTGCTTCTGCTTTATCGAAACCCTAAGAACGCGAGAGGATGACAGATTTCGCGCCAATTTTGTGAGAGAGAAATTAAATCAGCACTGATGCAATGGGAGAAAGCGTACAGATGTGCACGTACGTGAATGCATCTGAGACATCAAAATGGAATCCATCATGGATTTCTAATTTAAGTATTGGATATTGATTTTTAATTTATTCCAAACCGTTAGTCCAAACAACTAGTCAACACTGAACTAAAATTGCACCGAAACTATTATCTTTTAAATGAGCTATGTTTGAACTGGGGGGTTTTCAGCCCGAAACTGCTCCAAACCACACTGTTAACACCTCTAGCGCGTCAACCAACCTTGGTACCACAAGCACAACATCCAATGTCCAGGACAGACACCTTGCCCCAACGCATGGGGTCTCAATTCCTCAACCACAGAGAAACGAGAGACGGAGAAATGAATCTAGCTTCTAACCCTTCCTTGTTAGGTTAGATCACTTAAGCAAGTAAATCCCCTAGCCATCAATCTGGCTTTTTGCATGTCCATAGTGCTCAATTACATAAACCTATTTGCAGCTCACACTCTTCTTTCTTTCTTACTTACGAGTAAAACAACCGATCCCACATTTTCTTTTCTTTTTTTTGTGGCAGGTAGTCCTTTATTGGCAAGGGTAATATTCTCCCTTGACGTGTACCAGCTTTGATACTAGATGTCATGTACTTTGAGCAATGTACTAAAAGCTTTAAAGCTGAAAAAGCAAGTGGATCAAATCCAAATTTAACACAATACATTGTTGGGTTTGGGTGTCTTATATTCTGTAGATCCATATAAATATAGTTTGATTGCATTTGTAATTAGGGTTTGACAAAGGTAAAATTATAAATATACAAAGATTAGGGTTTTTTTATAAATATTCTCTGTTGCATAACTTATATATGAGAGAGCAAGAAAATGACATCACTAGTAAAGTGTGAGTGTAGTGAAAATTTCGGACATAAAGTAAATCCTCCTTTTAGGTGGACGTAGATAATCTTACCAAATCATGTTAAATTCTTCACTGTTCTATTTATGTTATTCTTCGGAATTATCTTCCATCCCCAACATACACCAAATTGGACCTTAGTACCCACATAACAATGTGTCTGGTTTTCAAAAACTCAATGTAGAAGTACTTAGCTTGCTTATCTTTCAAAAAAAAAGAAAATGCAGACAACACTTCTATTTAAAAATATCTCAAAGTGTAATTGGTGAAGCGAATGTTGTTGATGTTGTGACCTGGGTTCGGTATAATACCAATCACTAAAGAGGCAAATGGTAGCTTGCTATTTAGCATTCATCTCAATCCGTATCTAGGCATCGGTAAAGATCACTTCTATTGGATTGAAGAATATTGGTGGCATGGTGATTAGAAGCGTAGAATGGGTTACAAGCTGTGCTCCATTAGAAACGAACATTGATTTTGTGTTATTAAACATATGGGGTGGCGCATAATAGGCGTTAACCCAGTTGGCTAGCGCGATCAGCTCTTTTTCATCAGCCTCTCGAGTGATCAACCTGAGGTCGAGCAACAATTCCAGCCACCCTCTCACCCCAATCTTTTAAGATAGCTCTCTCTCACGTGGTATGATAGCTTCTAATAACACAATTAATTTGAAAGCATCCCATTCGAATCTTATTATTATTATTTTTTCATTTTTCGGGTAGTTGCATCCTCTTCGGCTAAGCATGGGTCACAAATTCCGTGAATGATACTAGGCCTCCTGTGAATATCAATATGATTGCATGTGAATCTCAAGTTTACAAGACTAACATGGTTGGTTGTCGAACTCAAATTTCCGAACATTGTCAAGCAGGACGCAAAATGTCTTTCGCATCCCTATTTAATACATTATATTAACATACAGGACTTTTATTTAGAAATAACTCAAGTATATATTTTTGAAAAGAAATAATTGGGTCATTATAATACCAATCACTAAAGAGGCAAAATGAGTAGTTACTTGCTAGCATTCATCTCAATTTGTTTTTAAGGATCGGTAAATATCACTTCTTTGGATGGAGAATGTGTGGGGTGAAATAAGCTGTACTCCAAGAAAAACATTGATTTTGTGTTATTAAACATATGGGGTGGTGGCGCAGTTGGCTAGCGCGTAGGTCTCATAGCTATAGAGTGATCCTGAGGTCGAGAGTTCGAGCCTCTCTGACCCCAATTTTTAAGATTTTCTTCACTTATGATATTTAATAAAGAAGGGTAATTAAGGGAACGTTTGGTTGTGGAATGAAATCATGGCTACTCCAAAAAATTATTTGAATCGACATTTTTGTAAATGGCCATATGTATAGCTTTTTTGAAATCTCTGGACCTCCTTACCCATTAATCGAGCAAGGATCGATGAGAAAATTAGTTGCTGATAAATCTCTGAAGCCTAGTATAAAGGTGAATCTCGAGGCCATGTTAGATTTTACAAGTAAACGGATATAAGGCTCAGTCAAGAATCACAAGATTTGAAATATGGTTGTCTAAGAGGCGGCTAATTGGAAGAGATGAATCTGGTTTTTCTTTTTCTTTAATGATCCACATGTAAGCATTTAGTGGATCATAAATTAATGTTACATACATCCTATAGAGATGATTGTCAAGTAAACGTTAGTTGTGCTCTAATTTGAATTTCAAACAAACCAAAATGTCTTTCAGATTATTTAATACATTATATTAACATACAGGATTTGTAGTAGAATTAATATATATTTTTGAAAACAAATAATTGGTCATTAAACGTTAATTTCGTAGTTATATATACCACGTTTAAAATATAAATACACCTAACCGAGACTAACTAGTGGAACTTCACTCTACGGTTCTATCTCAGCTTTCACAGAACGTATAATTGAAAGCCGTATCAATGAGAACCTCAGAGCAACCGTCAAAGACTTTCACCAAAACACTTTTACCACTTCTGGAAAAGTGATGTTGATGTGTTTCAGAGACGTCCTTGAATGGAAGAGCAAGCAGCACTCTTTATCTTTACCGATAAGGCAAGACCAGGCCAATTATTAGTTTTTGACCGGAAGCTCTTTACCGTCAACGATAGTGACACAGAATAGAGCGGATATGAATGCAAACAGTTCAGCATCTATGGGAACTGGCGGAAGAATATGCGTTATTCTACAGCGTCATGGACGTCCCACTCGGTCATCAATTAAATCTTACCCAAATCTGAGTCTCAAGCACATATTTTTCCAAACCTAACAACTACTAATTAATATAGGAACCCACCGGCTGGAAAGACCAAGCAGGCTGATGATAGTGATCTGCCCCTCTACTAAAAAGATGAGCAAATTATAACATTCATTATATTTGGGGTGAAATTAGTAGATGAAGGGTGAAATTAGCGGTCATTCGCAATTGTCTCAAATTTTTTTTTGGAGAAAATGGAGACATATTGAATATACTTGTCTCTCTTCATGAACGAAGAGGGCAATGTGGTCAGGAAATATGATACGGTCAAAAGCAATTATTTGCTCAACATTTAGGAAGCCCTGTAAGTAAATCAGCACATGTATTAGTCTCCCTAACTATATGACGAATTACACAATTACTGAAAAAACCTTTCAAATCAAGAATGTCTTCAAGGGTGGACCAATGAGTTTGATAGGTTCCCAAAATAGAGTTAACGGCCACCAACGAATCTGATTGTCTCAAAAATTATATAACACTCACATGCATAATTACAAATTAACTTTACTTAAATTTGCAGTTAGAATGGTTTATAAAATTACCTAAATGGCCTTAGTTAAATTTGCGGTTAAAATGGTTTATAAAATTACCTAAATGGCCTTACTTTTATTTAAATCACTCTAAATTTAATTTTCAAATTATCTAAATATCCTCTATGTAGGAAAATGACAATGATGCCCACTTTTGAGTCAATAAATGACATTAATACCCTTATTATTATTTTAGTGATTGAAAATATGAAGTCAAATTACGTAAATACCCTTTTGTAAGTGAAATTACCAAAATACCCCAAGCTACCTACCCTAATAGTACCATCTCTCTATCTTCTCCAACCACCCGCCGCTCTCCACCGCGCACTACTCACCAAAATCATTTTCTTATTGTTGAATTCACGACTGGTTTTATTCTTGTAAATTTCTGCTTAACCTTAGATCTTGGTGTTCCATCATTTTAACCTAACCGGTTCATTTAAAGAAAGCCATTGGGTTTCTCGATTGGGTCTACAGAATGAACATCCAAGAAGGCAGTTTCAAAGTCCATTAAAGCTAAGGTCAATCAGTGGGTTGTGTTGCTAGTTGCGAGCGAGGACTAAACATTAGGGGGCTAAATAATAAGTCTAAATCACCTTCCTATCTGACGAGTATTAAACCGTTTGAAAAGAAATTTATGAATAATGAGTTAATTTTTTTAATTAAGATTTAACTGTTTATTCTTTAAAAAATAGGAGTTTAATGATAACCATTGGATAATGATTAAGAATGACATCTATACCTATCATTTTTATCTTAGAATTGAGGCTTCTTTCCCCATGATGTGGCTTCACCATTGCTAGTTTCTTGAAGAAATGTTACTATGCACAGAGGTTCGAACTGGTGCTCCCATCAACCTCCTTCAGGCTCGTTGCTGTACTCAAGTACCTTGTTGCTGAAGTATAATCATGTTTTTTTAAGGTTAATTAATCGTGTTATTTAGAAATTGGAAGCTATAGGGTTTTTGTGTTGATTTTAAGTTGTTCTCATTTGCTTATGTGTTCTTTGGTCCTGGAATTGGGTAGAAATGCAGCAAGAGATAACAATAAGACTAGGATCAATTTTTTTTTTTTTTTGGTCGTAAATAAGACTAGGATCATACCAAGGCATCTGCTGCTTGCTGTAAGGAACGATGACGAATTTGGGAAAAAAGTTCTGTTTTGTTTAATTCCGCAAAAGCCCTGTGCGTAATTTAGCAATTGCCGGGAAAATGGAAGAAAAGAACATGGAGAAAACAGATCTTTCTCATTCGAATTCAAGAACGAAGCCATCATCTTTGCGTTTGGAAATTCTTCGACAAGCATTTCTTTGTGGTGGTGCCGCTCAGCCGGGTTCGTCTTCTCCTCAATTCTTCTCTAATAATTGCTGCTTTAGCATTTGACCGTGACCCGAAAAACGGCGCTGCAATTCCAAGTAGCTCCGAGACATGCAGAAGACAGGTTGCACAGTGGAGAGCTGCAGAAGGATGGTCAGAGGAGATGGAGAAGATGGGTTGCAGAGAGAGAGAGACAACACTACTAGCTTGGGACATTTTCTAACTTCACTTACTGAAGAACATTTACATAATTTATCACTAAAATGATAGTAAAGGTATTAAAGTCATTTGCTAAATCAAAATAAGGACACCATCATCATTTCCCTCTTGATGTCCCTATTTTGATTTAGGCTAGGGAAATGATGATGGGTAACTTAAAATATAAAGTTTAAATGACTTTAATAAAAATAAGGGTATTTGAATAACTTTAAAATCCATTTTCACAATAAATTAAACTATGAATAACTTCTACTTATGCATGTTAGTCATAAAATTTTTGAGACAATACAGTGGGTTGTCACCAGTGTAACCCCAAACATAATGAATGCCATATAAATTGCCCTAAAGAGATAACCTGTGTCCCTTTTCGTTTATTTCCTTGAGTCTGGACATTTTTCCTATGATAAGAGTTTGTATTTTTCTAACACCTCTTTACCATACACGATAAGTCCTATTTTTTAATGCTGACAAAATAGGTTAGAGAAAAAATCTACAAAGACTCTACATGGTAAAGACACTTTAGAGAAACACATGCCTCTGCCCTCACAGATCGAAGATCAGAACTCTGTTCTAGCGAGGAGGGACATAAGAAATACCAATTTCTTGGCCAAGAGAGATGGGAAAGATAAGCTAACAACCCTAACCCTACCTTCAAAGGAAAAACAATCACCACGTTGGCTCTCTTTGGCCTACACTGCACAGGACCGCACCACCTGCAACCCCCAATAATTAAATACCGTTTCCACATCCGCCACACATTCATTCTCCCTCTCCCACAACCATTTACAGCATACAAGTCTTACCTATAAACACTAACTTGTCGCGATACAGATAAATATACCTGTACAACAGTCACAATTGGTCAATACACAACTGCAGAGCTGCAATAAAATCAGAGAGAACTTAGTTTTTACGGTTTTTTTTTTTTTTGGTACTTTTCTTTTCGTTTTTTTTTCCCCTCTTACGGTGGAGAGGTGGTTCTACCGACACTACAGAGACAAAGCAGATCCCACTATCATTTCAAAACGGAAAACGATAACAAGAAGAAGCAGAATAGGGAGGAAGATCTCCCTGAAGATGGAAGAAGCGCAGCTACCAGTCTTTCTCCAAAGCTTCTAAGATCCAAAGAAGCTAGGAAGCTTCATCCATGGCGATTGGAGTCTCCACCACCCCCACATGACCACCGCCATTTACAAAGATTTCTTTTTCTCCTTTTTTTTCTTTTTTTTTTTTTTTCTCAATTTCTTTTGAGGGGTTCAGGTATGTGAACCACTTACTCAGATTGGATGTATCGGTTCCGTTCGATCCTGCACAGCAAGCCGCTCTGAGACATCTGCCAAAGATTTGAGGTTGCACTTAATCAGTGCCTGGACGAAGTAGCAAGTTTCATCTTTGGTATTCCCTTCAGGCACATCCACCACAAATGACTCGATCACCACTGGTACCCGGTCTCCCATCAATGATCTCTGGGTGAAGGCTAATTATCGATGAATAGTTCTAAAAAGGAAAAAAAAAAAAAAAAACCAAAAGCAGTAAGAAAGATGATTGGACTGGAATCAAGAGGAAGAAAGATAATTTTGGGAAATGAAAAGACAGCTGAAGCAATTTTGTACTATAATGAATCATTATTGGAGGAACCCCTGTGAAACACATGGAAAATGATCAAGTCAACGTCTCAGATCAACCAGAACAAATTAAGATGTTCAGCACTCAATTCGTAACTAAATCAACATTTTCTCACTTCCCTGATTGTGCATATCAGACATGCTATAGTTTGGTTCCAGTTAAATTTTCTTCAGGCACTAACAGGAGATGGCTATTGTAGTAACTTTTGCATGATCCAAACAGGGGAAAAAATGAAACCCAATGCCATAATCAGTTGACACACAATTTGGCCTATAGCTTGAAACAACTGTGGTTTCTTCCACTCCTCTGCCTACATTCCACTGCTTTGCTTTAAGACATATTCCTCAGTTCTATTTTCTTACCTACTTTGAAAGAAATAAAAAACAATTTCCCTGGTCAACAAAACAAAGGGATACAGCTACGGATGAATGGAACTAAACAGGCAATATTAACTTTTCTAAAGCCAATAAGAAGAATGTAGAACCTAAAGACTAGTTTCTCGGACAGCAATGGGGCAGATATCAGCATCCGATTCAAAGTAGCATTTTTAGGACCATACGAATAAGTGTTCATCTCTTAACGGCTGAATGAGGATTAAAGCCACCTCAATCAGAATAAGAATTTCACCAGGATTTACAAAGTGGAAAAAAGAGACTACTGAGGAAGACAAATTCTCATTTTTCTGGGAAAACTTGCTAAGAATACCGAAATATCTCAATTAAATAGACCAGGAAAACAATGAAATGCTTCCAGCGCCATCGTAAAACATCCAGGACGCACCAATACACACGAAAATCATAGAAAAACCATGACAAACAACACACAACATGGCAGTAGACAATCCATTCGTAGCCTAATTTAGCATCTTATTTGAAAGCAAAATTGAATTGGCAGAGAGAAAGAACAGATCGAGTAAAAAGCAGAGAAAAGCCCATACCCTTAGCCTGTGATCCCCGCCGACTATCCGGATGCTGAGGATATGCTCGTTATCGTCAAGCTGTTCCAGCCTTTCGGTGCTGGTCGTCGCTGGAAGCCCGGACTTCACATCTACTTCTCTAACACTGCCAATCTCAAAGTTTCCCTGCGCAACGCACCTGCTGATAAATGGTTTATACTGTTGCGGTTGATCGAATCTCCTAACCAAAGACCAAACCTGATAAGAAGAAAGTACAGTTGAAAAATTAGACCCGCAGACAACGCCTTCCCAACATATACCAGTGTTTCTGGTGAAGAACACTTGGAACAATTAGGAAAGACATAATCGTGAGAAGCACCAAAGATTTAAATAAATATATAAGCAGCTTTAAATCGTAAAAAAGGTAATGGAGTAATTATCTGAATTCTAAGGATGTTTCAGTTTCCTCAATTCCTATCCTCAATAAATAACGTCTGACAGGGATAAATTCAACCGGCATGTACCATGAAATTCTCGGTAAAAAACAGAAATCGAAAGTTAACATCGCATTGAAATGAAGTAGAGGAACAAAGACAGAAAAGAATTTCAAAATCCCCCCAAATCCAGCTCCTTCGACCTTGTCTAAAAACCGGAAATTTACCGCTGGAACAGTTCACATATGACTAAACAAGTCCAGATACTTGACCAAATCGACTATAAATTTTGTAGCACAGACGTGGAAGCATGAAAACTACAAAGCAGGCACTCAGAGAGTGACTAGTAATACTCCAGAAAATATACCGGATAGTATTTGATCATCCAAAATAGATCGAACTGCAATAATCAGATCTGAACCGAAAATTTCGTTAGAAGATGTCCGGGAGAAAGGAAAGCTACAAGCCTACAACCTAATCTCCCGAAACATCGGCGAACTGATCCTGAAGCTTCAGAAATAGAATTGAAGCCTCAAATATCCGGCAACCGCCTCTATTTAAGCAAGAATAACCGATCTTGATTTGAGACAAAGAAGGAGATCTTACGAGATGAACAGGAGCTTTGATGTGTTTGATGACTTCAGAACTACACTGATTCTCTCTGGCTTCATGTCTATGATGTCTCCATATATACTCTGACTCCATTATGGTATATCCATTACCATTCATCGTGAAAATCTTCTCACTGCTACCATCGACTGCTGGAAAACCACCTGAAACAACAACTCCTCCGGCGAAATCCACTAAGACGGCAGTCACATAATCACTCTTCGTCCAGAGTTCCGGCGAAACGACCTCTCCGCCTCTCTGGATTCCGGTGACCTTCTTAGCTTCTTCAGAAATCTTTAAACCTCTTCTTCGCTCTCGCGACCTTTCAACACCAAAACCTCCCACATCTCCTCATCTCCTGAATAAAAAAATTCCCCCATTACATTATCATTTGTATTTATTTATTTTTTCTAAAAAAAGAAAATTTATTGGTAGTTATTGGATCACAAATATTCATGATTTTTCTAAATAACTGGAATAAATCTGAACCGTGCGTTTCATGATTTTTATTCAATAGACTGTTTATGCCTATTCAATGGTGGACCAAAGAGTTAACAATAACGACAAAAGTTTATGCATTAAACACGCTGGATGCGTACGCAATTGTTTGATGGGAGTTGACTGTGAAGATTGAATGACTAATGGAAAAGAAACCTTACTTTAGCGTGGTCCTTGCGCGCCTGCGCCTGTGAAGTATGTAAAATGACCATTTTGTCCAACGGCAGAGTTACCCAGTTACCCCCAAATTTTTTTAAATTTCCTCCTTCTGTTTTCAATTGCTGGATTTTTCTTTTTTATTCTCAAGCAGTCTTTTCATCTACTTTTTTTTTAATATTTTTCTGTTTTTTTATATAATTAATATACACAGAACTTTATCCCTAACTACGAAAAGAGATTTGAACCCTGACCTTCTTCATGTGTAAAATATTAGTATAAAAAGTTCCATTGAAGATATAATCGTAGTGCACGCAAGCTAACCCAAATGAACCTCATATCAAAAAAATTATATATATTAGTATTTGACCTTCAGTTATATAAATTTTTTAAACGTAAAAACAATTGATAAAAAATCATTATAATTTGTGTGAAAATTGAACACTTGGCCTCTCTCAATGTTAAATCCTAGGTTTGCCCCTAATTTTGTCTACCCAAATTTTGAAAAAAATAATGATACATAAAATAATTGTATTTATATTTAAAATGTTGAACCATGAGAAGAAAGTTTGCCTAAAAACAATCTTGATACAAAAAAAAGTTGTATCTATATTTAAAATCTTGAACTATGGAAGCAAGTTTGCCTTGACATGGGTAAAAAAATAAATCAACTTTACCATTGAAGTGCAAACAAAGGAGAAGTTGGATTATGAGTGATGACTCATTTGTAGTTTCTCTTTCTGACTTTTCATAAAAATGGGCAAATTTGGTATTGAAGGTTCTCACATAAGCAAAGTTCGAGGAGATAACTTTTTTTATATAATCCGTTGCGGGAACTATTTCAATGCTTTGATCTTAGGTTACAATTGCAAGCCATCAAAAAAATTGTGCTAAAGTTAGAATCATTCAAAAATTCCTATCAAATACATGTACAACAGATGGATCATTATGCATTGCTTAGAATCAGACATTTATGTCTAGTACTAGTATATACTATTCGTATGGTATTTCTTGTGTTTTTAAATAAATGATGTCTTGACACCCCAAAAAAAAATAATGCATGAGATTCTCTGTTGGAGAGAGGGGATAAAAAATATCCTTTCATTTGTTGGATAGGGAGAAAGGGAGAAAGATACCCACATTGCACTTGTATGGTAAAGTAAAGAGTACCATTCTGAGAAAAAAAGGTACCACAAATAAAGGTTGAAAACAATCCGACATTAAAGAGTGGGCATAGAAATTATTTTAAAGAGAAAAAGATAGAATAATGTGTTAATGTGTTAATGAGAGACAGAGCCAGGATTCAATATTAGGGCCAAAATGATGTTTCTATCCATTGTCTTAGCCAGGATTCAACATTGTGGCTAAAACGACAGTTTCTATCTATTGTTTTTATCCTTAATTTTTTTTTTCTAATAGGGGAGATCAAGTGCTTGTAATTCACACATGAAAATAAGGCCAGTTCCATGATCCCCCAAAAAAGGGACCAAAAAGACAATTTAAAAAAAAACGTAAATTGTAGTGACACCCCAAAATAGAACCCTTAATAAATTGATGCCCCATTTTATGTTTGAAAATACAGACACCCCAAAGTTGGATTTGCAATGGGCACATTAGTCAAATTTATTTATCTTGTGAGCAAAAATCGGGTTCTTTTCCTCCTTCCTTGCTGCCAGGAACAATGCTCCGGTGTGAATCAAATCTTTTCAAAAACAGAAATAACTGCAATTCTCTACATTGGTGTTTGAGAGAAATGGGAATCCTCTAGAGGAAAACAAAGTCATACTCGTAATGGCTTCAAGACGCTAAAGGCTGCCTTATTAAGAATCAAGCTTTGCATTTTTGTTGGTTAATCAATTAAAACTAGGGGTGTAAACGGATCGGATAGTGGTAATACCATATCCGCATCCTATTATATTTAGACAGATTCGAATAATATCCTATTGGTTTTTTGACGGATTTAGTCGGATTCGGATGATAATCGGATAGTTGTTTTCTTAAGTAGATTCTTCTACATAGGCATGAATACAGATTGAATACAACTTTTCGACTACTTGTTTACATCTTTACCATTTTATTTGTGAGGGCTAGGTAAATTTACGATTTTAGCAACTTTGGTAGCTATTATAGTATAAAATCTAGAACAATAATCACATATCACACGTAAAAAATTTATAAAAATAAACTAAATAAGTAATTTAATCGGATAATTTTATCAGACGGATAATAATCGGTAAGAAGGAGGTATACCATATCCGCATCCTATTAGTAATCGGACAAATTCAGATAAGTACCTAATTAAAAATTATACGGATGCAAATTCGAAACTTCAGCCATCCATTTACACCCCTAATTAAAGCTAGCATTCAAAATGATAAGTACCTCAGATTTTAGCTGTAAAAATCAAGAGTGAAGGTACAATGGTACCTCTGATTTTATAATGGTGTGAGAAATTTATTCTTAAAACCTATGTTCTAGAAATGTTTCTTCGAGGATACTTTTTCTGTTTTATTTTATCTTTTTCGGGGTGCATGATCATGGTTATAGAGATCAAGATTTAGGGTTTAATCTCTTTTTTCAAGCTTCTTCTATTTCTTCTGCTTTTTTTTTCTTTTTTCTTTGGTGGAAGACTATTATGTACATTATGGTTTAGACTATAAAACCGATACAAACTGTTCGATTGGGGACATTACATAGATCCATTTTTTTTTTTTTTTTAATTTTTTTATACAAAGGCGCTTTATTAAGCCGAGGGATGGGGATATTATTAATATGCATCAGCAGAGAGTCGAACCTTGAGGAACGTCTCTCAATGACTGCCACGTGGCATTGGGACTTCTTAGCATATACTTTATGTGGCACTTGGAATGTCACTTCTTGGCAAAAGTAACACTGCAAAGGGATTCGGCTCATCTTTATCCAAACATCAATAAAAGCATTAAATTAAGCATTAAATTGCCGCGCCCATCAGGGAAGCCTCCCATTCATTCAGGTCTTTTCGAGTGTTGTTATCTTATGACTTGTCTAGAGATTAAAGGGATAGATGTCACGTCTGAGCCCACGTGAATATGAACTAACTGATGATCAATTTGGAAGAAGGTGCAACTAGCTCAAAGCTTCTCCAAGAATATTGAGTTATTAACTTGGTAATTAAGTTATCTGCCGCCATCAATCTCAACCCTTCATCTCAATGGAAGAGATCTTATGATCATGATGTGTCTTCACAACAACAGAGATATAGAGTTGGTATATAAGCAATACATTCATAACAAATAAAAGTAAATCCAGTTACAATAACTTTCGCATTAATTCTCCTACAAGTTTCAAAGAAGGCATTCCTTCTTGAAGCACTTACTCTTCAATACGAGGATCTGTATTTTTTGGAATCCGACTTAATCATTAGAGATGGTTTCACGTCCCCAACGGCAGTCCACTCTCACATCTCTTTGATCCATTGGAATTTGGTTCGGGTCAACAATGGACCAAGTTGCACGCATGCAGATTTTGGAATAACAAAGACGATGACCATCATGATCAGGAGGCATAGACGATGGTAGAAGATGTAGGTAAAGTAGTCTTTTCATCTTTAGCCTTTGGGTTCTATCAAAGGGTGCATTGGTCTTTCTATTGCTAATACTAACAATTTTAACTTTTCTTAAACATAAAATGGGGTGTCAATATATTAAGGGTTCCATTTTAAGGGACCACTGCACAAATTCAAGTGACCAATGAAGATATTTCATATAATATAAAGAGAAAGACAAAAATATGATAGCATACTTAGCCCTAAAGAAGCTTAAAGAATGTCTTCTAGTTGCTTTAAGATGATCTGTAGAGTGGAAAGAACAAATTTCTCTTTGGTCACCATTAATTATGGCATATCTGTGGGAGAATAAGACTATTTAATTCGAGTGATGAAAGACTAGAATCTATTATCTTCTTCCTTTCTTTTTTCTCTAAAACAACAAAAGCTTCAATGAATCTTAAAGGACATGAATGCAAGTGACACATTCACATGATGTGGAACCCATTTCAAGCGACTTCCATCTAAAAATATATGTTCACATGCATGCATTCAAGCAAATGATGATTCTCTCCACTCATACGCCAATATATAGTGGCCCAAAAGATATCTTAGCATGGTGTCTAAAAAACTTTAGTTTAAGATTGATTTGCATCAATTTATTTGCAGCTTTTTACTTGTTCGTTTCTTTTCAATGAAAAGTAGCCAGTGATGAAATGATTAGATTCTTTTGCTTCAAGTGTAGAAAACCTATAAATTTTGTACGCCCCACAAAAATAAAAAATATGTGCTGGAATAAAAAAAAAGTTAATGCACCATTTGGGTTCCATATGGTCGGAGGTAGAAGCACTTCTAAGATGCCTATATTACTATTCAAATGTGAAAATAAAATGTCAAGATAAAATGTCAAGTGCATTTTTCAAAAAAATTAATAATAATAATAAATAAATAAATCCCTAAAGCAACTTCGGCTAGGGTGTTCTTTGGAAAAACAACATGTGTCAGCATCAATATTGGAAAAAAATATTAGTACTTTTATAGGAAGAGAGCCATTGTATATCCGAAGAGCTATGGTGGCAAGTGGCAACTCTATTTTTTATTTTTTTATTATTGTTAAGTCTGTCACAAAAACTTGGAGCTCATAAGCATAGGGGAGAGGAAGGGGGAGCTCCTCTCTCTTTTTTTGTGTCAAAAGAAAAATTATATTAGGCTTTCTGAAGCGACCAGTCTTGAGGCAAGGTTAAAATTATTTACAAGAAAATGTGAAGACTGTCATTGGACTCTAGAAAGAGAAAAGCTTAATGCCCCCTTGGTTGGGAAGTCTTCTTATGATTTTCCGAACAAGAAATGCACCTGAAACTAGCATTTTCAAGACAAGAAATAACAGAGAGAATACTCTAGACAAATTGGCAGAGAACTAGGCAACTTCTTAATAGCAAAGATTGCAGATTTACAGTCTTTATTCTTTCTTTGTCTTATATATTATCTCTATATAGGAGGTTATCATCACTATGTTAGAAACATATGAGCACAGTGGCAACTGGTCACTTGAAAAGATGGCATCTCTTTACCCTTATTAACATTTTAAAGATATCAATTAATGTCATGTGTAATAGGGTGCGCAACATTTTTCTTATTAACAATTTTAGGAGTTGATTTTTTTTTTTTTTTTGGGTAGAAGTCGATCCATGATATTGGTCATGGACTAAGTTAACTCTATTCAAGGTGCGGCATTTTGGCGAAATTCGCTGTTCGCCCCTTGGCGAACCAACGAATTTTTGCCAATATTTCGCCAGTTATTCAACAACAATTTCAACATGGTGTAGGGTGGTGCAGTCATTAAGTTTTGGATGGAGGGGTTTGTGAGGTTTGGAAGAACTCGAGCAAGTGAAAGGATTGTCACACCGTGGGTGGCCGAATCACGTGTAAATCCACCGGTTTTGATACGGAGGCGGAGGCTGATATAGCTAGA
The DNA here is from genome assembly GCF_041222555.1 of Hakea prostrata. Taxonomy (NCBI): domain Eukaryota; kingdom Viridiplantae; phylum Streptophyta; class Magnoliopsida; order Proteales; family Proteaceae; genus Hakea; species Hakea prostrata. The sequence continues at coordinate 71,360,248 of NC_142600.1, read as the reverse complement.
GGAGCCTGTTGATCATTGATGGTTTCTGATGATGCCAAGGTCAAAGAAGGAGAAGAAGAGGATGAGGTAGTAGCGGCCAAGGATTTCTCGACAAAATACTTGGCAATCGAGGCTTGCTCCTCCTTTAGGCGGAGATCTCTGTAACACTAAAATAGAGATTTAGGTGGGTCTAACTCGGATGTGGGAGAGGAGATCTCTGTCTGAGTTTGTGGTCCTTATTGCAGGGTTTGATAGAGATTGTTAAATACTTGTGAGACAAGGATGAGGGTTTGCAGGGTTTGCTAGATATGGTATTGTCTCTACCTTCTTCTCCACCTCTGACGATATTTGCTAGTATTTTTTTCAAGACTTTCAATGATATTCATTGGTTTGCCAGAAAATCGACGATATTCTAACGAGTTTTAAAAAATTTCATTTTTTTTTAAAAACAAAAAATCATTCATTGGCAGCGAAATTTGCCAAAATGTTTTACCATGACTTTTTCCCAATATCATGATAACTCATGACAAAGACTAGAAAATGAAAGCAAGAGAGAATGAGGGCTCTCTCATCCTTCGTCTCTATGTAGCACGATGCCTTTACTATTCTTTTCTTAAAATGGAAGACATAAGATATCATTTACTAGTTTATTATAAAATATATTATTTTATCAACAAATTATTAATATTATACTTCTCTATTATTGAATTGGTTATGTTATATTATATTATATTCCTCGACTATTGAGTTTCATGGTTTATCTTACTTTGACAAAAAAAACATCTGTACTCATTTTTTTTATAAAGACTTCAATCTGTACCTTAATCCCTCGAATATTTTTGGGACTAAGAAAATGACACATTCTTTATTAATGGTTTCATTAAATACTTCAAGTCGTACATGAAATTGGAGGAAAAGAGATAAAAGTAAGATAAAGAATAAATGAGACGTTGGAGAGAATCACATTTGAAGTGTCAACAAAACCCCACACTGAGCTAAAAGGAGTAAATATTTCTTTGGATAGAATAAGAATTTAAGGACAAGCAATGTGTACAATCAGAGGCTTCATTCAAATAGAACTAACAAAATCAGAGAACATAATACAATTAATCTATCATACATAGGCTCTTTTTTGTATTAATTCTCATTCTCAATTATGTATATTTAAAAAAAAATAATAAAAGAATTTATTGTTGGTCAAGAATGAAAAATGATTTAATGAATTTTGTTGAAAATAAATTATGGAATGAGGATTATGAAATTATCACCATAATCCATAACACACAAAAAATCTATTATGAATTTTGGAGATTTTTATGTTATTTTAAATAAAAATAAAACTGATAATAGATGTCAAATAATTTAAAATAATGAAAATTTCCTATAATTGAGAATGATACTTGATACCAAAAAGAATCGTAGTTAAGCAAGGTCTTTGAATCTTATATCAATTTTGTTAAGGCAATCCATTATATGATGTTGCTGCGGAATTTGTCGCAGAGGTTTAGCTGCAGATTGGACCTTCCTATATAAAGCGGATTTAATCCGAAATTCCTTAGATTTGACCTAATCGTTGGATGAGTCTACAAAATCTTAAAAGGTCTGTCAGAGCACATTGATCTGAATGATTAGCGGGCTGCCTCCGATGATTATGTCAGGCCAAGATTGAACGAGAAATATGAGTGGTAGAAATTGCACAAAGTGAGTAGTGGGAGAGAGAAGATGGTGGGTTCAAGAGTGAATGCATACCTTGTGGAATAACAAATAACAAACCTACTTAGGGGAGTACAGGCCGGGTTGTGGGGCTAGCCTTGAACCCTAACCCTATCTTGAAGATCGAAATTGAAACCTAAGCCCTACCCAACTCTGTCAAGGTTTAAAGATCCCTACCCCTAACCACACCCTAGTATCTCTATGTCAAACCCTCCATAATTGACTTTGATGGGGTCGGGTTGGCCTAGATTTACCCTGACCCCGATCCCAATTTGTATCACTTCTTATCAAGTGATAATTCAATAATGTAACATGCTAATACTCATTTTCTTATTTATTAACAATGGGTATAAATATGATTAACCCATTATACATTGTAAACGAATCCATTGCTTACAAACAAAGGCATTGTCAATCTATTAGAACCCTTAAGTACTTGTACTGCAAAAGAAAACTTTTTCTAATGCAAAATAAGACTTAATAACATGAAACTTGCAAAAATAATTCATAGACAAGTTTGTTTCAGAAAATTTCAACTCAGTCCTATATATCAAAAGCTATAATCATACATCTAAAGTTTTTGTTTTTGTATGATCATACATCTAAAGTTATCACTAAAACAAAGATGAATTGTTGGTAACACCTTATCTTGAGAAAGCGTAATATAGACAATGATGAAAAATGATAAACATACCATATTGTTGACATGGAAATGTATGACTTATGGGAATATTCGATTGTTAAAATAATTTTAATATAATTCTAATTAAATTAAACTAACACAAGGTCGGGTTGGCCTAAGGGCTAAATGCCAACCCAAACCTGTCAAGGCTTATTAATTTGGGTTTAAAAAATCAGATTGAAATTGGGCCAGACTTAGGGCGAGTTTGGGCTAATAGGGTTTTATTGACACCCCTAATCCTGCTCACATAGACTTGCTAATCACATGTAGTTAGTTGCCAATGCAAGCTTGCTCGATTGGTAAGGCCAACACCTTTTAATGAAGAGGTCGTGTGTTCGACTTTTACTTATGGCTTATGTAATATCTCTATCCCCTATACATAAAAAGCATCATTGTACCCCAACAAAAAAATACATGTAAGTTAGTTATTTCACGTCACCTTCAGTCAACTGTTGGATCATCCTGGCCATAATTAGTGTCCCTAATCACATGATGGACCCTTGGTCGGGTCCATAGAAAACTGGACTTTGGTTTGACTTAAAATCCATGGGTCTGACTCTGATATGTTGGCTGGACCGATATAAACTAGCGGTTATTTGTGCTTTTTTTAGGATAAATTTAATGGACATTCCAAACTATACAATAAAAAACACGGACACCCCAAGAATATATCAAATTGGCTGAGATACCCCAAAATGTCTATTAAATTTGCACAATAGTATGAATTTCATTAACTCATGGACTCATGGTTATATAATATCATAGTTCCTAAATTGCCCTTAATGAATTGTCACTTTACAATATTACCCATAACCTTTGATTTTTTTTCCTAACCATTTTCAATCCAGTTCCTTATGAATGGATGACATGTGTCTAACATAAGATCTAATTGTTTAAATTAAATCAAAATAAAGAAGTTTTTCATTTCCGAATTCTTTCTCTCTCCTCTATTGTCTTCTCATTCTTCTTTACCATGCCAAAACCGTATACTATTGATAGAAACACGTTCGAATCTCTACGATTTCGCGTCCTTTTACCTTCAAAGGATATTCTGACAGATATGAAGGAATGCATTTTACAGTACAAATGAAGAGAATCTCAAATACATGGATTCTTGACACAATGCTGCCAACATTGATGATGACTCCCAACCCTAAAATGGAGGTTCGAGTAATCCATTATGACACAAAGGATAAATAATGGTGAAAGAACATGAGGAAATCTGGAGCCTAAAATGCTCTCAGATTCACACAAAAAATTGTTATAAACCTGTAAACTATTTATAGACACACGTTGAATCTCTACGATTTCAAATCCTTTTACATTTCACTACGTCGAAATCTACTCTGAAAGAAGATACACTCAATATGAATATAAAAGAAAGTTCAACATCAATTTATGGTTTAGATAGAGTTGAAGACGACAGAGGACAGAGACAGAATTTGGAACATTAAAAACTTTTTTTAGTCTTGACTTAATTTTAACCAATAGACTTTGGTTGGACACATGTCATCCATCTATGAACAGGAAATGCATTGAATCGACATTACTGTAAAGTCACAAGACATTAAGGGTAATTTAGAAATTATCTAATTATTTGTGTAAATATAAGTGACATTTTGAGATGTCTATATCAGCTTATTATATTCTTGAACTGTTTATAGTTTTCATTGTACATTTTAGAGCGTTTTTTGAAAAATTTACCCTTTTTTATTATATGTATTAAAAATAGTTTATTTTGTATGCAAAATATCTAGGTATGGAAGCCATTTGAGGAAGATTTGTTGTTGGATAATGTTGCATACATGAAAGCTGACCTTTCCACTTTTAAATTTTTTTTAAATTGTTTTTTAAATTTTTTTTATTGTTTAACAAAGATGAAAGCTGACTAAAGTCACTGCACCTAACGCATTTAATCAATTGGCTTGGTCGGTGCTTAATCTGACCATCCTTGACCAAATCTTCTTGACAAAGTCATTACTGAAAATAAAAAAGAAGATCTTCTTGAGAAAGAAGCAAGTCGGTTTGCCCTGAAAAAGAAGATCTTCTTGAGAGAGAAATAAGTCGGTTTGATCCTTTGCTGTGTGTCTACATCAAAAAAATAATTACTTCGCTCATTGCAATCTTTTTTATTAGTTTTTTTTTCATGTTATCCACTTAAAGTTGGGTTCAAATTTTGTGGATTATCTAGTTAGGTGGTCAATATTACATGTTGTCCACACAGATAAATTTTAAATATTACAAAAATGAGCAAATTGCATAGTCATCTTAAAATGGAGGCCTTAAAACACTGGCACCTCACTTTATATTTAAAAACACATAGACCCCAAAATTGGATTTTTGTTGGATATATTTGTCAAACTTATCACAGAAAATAAGTAAATCACTATTTATTTTTAAAAATTTCCTATAATAAACATTCTCTGAAAGATTTCCAATGACAAATTGGACAAATATATCCAATGAAAATTCAATTTTGAGGTCTTTGTGTTTTTTAAACATAAAGTGGGGTGTCAATACTTTAAGGCCTCCATTTGGGGTGCTAGTGCAATTTGCTCTACAAAAATCTAATGTTACTTTTTGACCATTTTTTTTGTTAAGTTTTTAAAATTTGAAATGTAAATACACTCACCATCTTTATTGTTAATGGACAAGAATACCTCACATCTATCTTTTGACCAAAATGCCCAGTTTACTCACAGTGTACTCAATCCCTAGGTGGGTAAACGGATTCATTTACATTCTCTTTGCCAGAAACACTCCCTATCGCCGGAAGTTCCTTAGGTTTTCATGATTCTCCCGAAATCTGTTCACCCTTGCAATGAAATCCTCAACCCTTCATTTCAAGTCGCTCTTCAAAGCATTCAAATGATTAGGGTTTGTAATTCTGGTAAAACCCTCACTCACCTATCGAAAAAACACTCTCTGTTGTGCGCCTCTCTTTGTTGTGCACAACAGTGCACTAATATGCCAAATAAATGGCCGACAAAACAAAAAACCTAAAAGATTAATGAAATTTTTTTTGATTTATTTATTTAAAGTCAAGTCTTTAACAATAGTCTTCTACATGGTATAAAATTGGGCTATTGGGCACAGCAAATGAATTTTTTTCCCTCATCTTATCTGGCTTTCAACTTTTTATCAATTAGTTAGTTGTTCTACTAAACAAAGAACAAGATAATAGTTTCCTACTCATCCTTCTTTCTTGATTTTCTTGGTTTCTTTTGCAACTGAAGTGGAAGTTATTCCTCTTCAAAGCCGATTCGATTGCTTGCAAAGCCTAAAGCAAATGAATTTAACCTAGATCACCATCTTTATGGCCATGGTAGAGTTTCATTGCTGGTTCTTGAATTATCGGCCCTCCTTTTGGGTCTACCTCCATTGATAAGATTGCAGAAACTTTTTGATTCAGATATGGATGCATTTGCGGTTTCAATCAATACTTTAGATCTAAAGCAAAAAGCGTCAGATTCTTATGGAGCTTTGATGGCAAGTTGATTCTTTAGATGAGGAAAATCGCCTGGATCTATCAAAAGGTGGAGATATTCAATCTTTGCGAAAAGCTTTCAAATCCTTCCTGATAACCAACAATTGGTCACTACTTTTCCAAGTTTTTATTGTAAATTATGTTTAAAACTTTATGTTTATTATGTTGTATTTTTATATAAATATACGTTTTGATCATGTCTTTTACTCTATGGTTTTTATAACGGAAACTTTAGTCCCACATAGGGCTGAAATGACCTGATTATCACATTTATATATAATAATGAATTATGTAATATTTCTTTGGGGTTAAGGATCGAACCCTGTGCGACGCGAACCAAGCCTAAACCCTGGTGTGACCCAGCCATGCTTATATAGCTATATATTAATTAATAATTCTATATGACTTGAGATGTAGGTCACAGGCCTTGATTCGGAAAGCCCATTTTATCATGGACCCTAATCCGAAAAGCCCACTTCTGGGTGAAAGTGTTGAGATGCCATTAGAGAAGCACTTTCCCTTAGGGAGATCAGCTAAATAGGTGCTTTCCTGTAAAAGGGTTCAACTCCTAGAAACCAAAATAATTCATTTAAAAAAAATTTAAAAGAAAAACTACCGCTCAAGGTTTCACCACTTCTCTCATCTACTAGTTAGTGATCCCTATTATCTCCACTTACTTACTCTTTAGAACCAAAATCAGAACCTCAACATTCGTTACCTTGTCTTAAACTCCAACAATGTATTCATTCATCTTTGTAGGGGAAATGTTTGGATCAGAATATAGCAAAGCATGGGGGAGGTGAGGTAGTGGCTGCCGGCAGGGGAAATGGTGGTAGTCGCCGGCGGTGGTGGATTTTCTGGTGAGGTGTAAGAAGAATATGAGAATCCTTTCACCCACCTAGGAGTTAGGAACATAATGAGTGAGGGGTATTCTTTTGCATTAACAAATAAGATGGAAAGGACATTTTGGTCTTTACACATTTCAAATTTGAAAACTTAACGGTCAAGATGTCATAAACTGATGTTGGATTCTTTGTAACATTTCAAGATCACTAAGTGAGCAACCCAGATTTGGGCCACACTTAAGTGACCAACATGAAAAAACTCTTTTCATTTATGTTGTGCTTTCATTTGCTTAAAGGGTTTTAGTAAGGATGAAATTTTATAAATGGAAATTTTGTTTTCTATTTCTATAAACAAATTAAATATTTTAAGAATATTTCATAATCCTTAAACTGTAGTAGGTTTATTTTATAATCCTTTGCTTATCATACTATCATACTACTATTATAAAAATATGAACTCAAAAGGACATGGTTACAATTTGTTTCCCTCCAATACCCTTTTGTATTCAATCAATTAGACATTTTTATTAGTAATAAATGATGTCTATAATAATCAATTAAAATATTTAAAATTATTTGAATCAGTTAAATTTTCAAATTTTCCACTTCTCATTTTTCAAATAAACCATTATCACCAAAGGAAATATGAAAAGTTTATCCCGAAAACTAAGAAATGTTATGTTAATTGAAGAATAAACTGCATTAAAAATGTTTAATTACAATCACGCATCTAAAAGATAAACTTATTCGAAATTCCAACCTTAACTGTTGTTAAGAGGTTCACTCATACATAGGCTATTCAACTTCCATGGCCAATACATGGTGATTGATAAATACTTTGTGCATTTGCACGTGACACTTTTACTAGTATTTTTCAAAAGTATATTGTAATTTGTTATCTTTTTTTTTTCCTTTATTCATCAAAAGGAAATTTATTTAAAAAAGTTTTGCATTCTAATCCTCTTATCTTGGGTTTAATTAGATGTGACCTCTATTATTACATAAATCACGATCTAAAACCCTGCTCTGTCAAAATCCATTAAGACCGTTAGTAAAATTCAAACTGAGAAGGGTAATTTCTGTAATTTTCTATTGCCCATTTTGTAATTTACTTGAACCATGGGCTGCATTTTATTTTTCACGGTTTAGCCTCTTTGAACCGATGCCATGCATTGTTGGCGAACCGGTGCTATATAGTATGTTTTGGGGTTGGTTCATGTTACTGTTCATTGGGTCATTTTTTAGGGAAAGAATCACAGAGGCGATTAGGGCTTGACGCTTCTTCTCTCTCGGTGGAGGATTCCGGCAATTTCTTGGCTCAGATTAACCTGTTTTCATGGGATTTCAAGGTCTAATGGCTAGATTAATCTTCGGTTGTGTTTCTTGAACAGGTATTTATACTATATCTTAATATCTCATAGTGATATCGAACTACACATGAGCTTCGGAGATGTAAACAACATTTACTGAACTCCGGCAACAGATCCTCGTCTGTTCTTCCTTCTCTTGTGTTTTATTGTTTAAATTTTACACCGGATTCATCACCAAACCATAACAATTATGGTTGAAAATTGAAATGACAGATCGTAGATCTAGAAGGAAAGGATATTCCAATTTTTATCCTATTTTTAGTCACTGATGCATTTTCCATGAATATCCGAAATGGAATAACAGCCATTGGTCGAAAACGAACACACACCATAGGAAAGCTTCAGCAAGACTTTATCTTTAACTAATTGACATTATTATTGATGTCGCTTCTAGCTTTTAGATTTTGGTCAGATGGATAGAAATCAGAGACAGATGGATAAGATGGTTTTGACAGCAGAAATGTCACGGTAAGTGACTTTATTCACGAGATACATCGTCCATTAACCCAATTTCCATCACTGGCTAAGCAAAGTCAGTCTTCGCGTGTGCAGAGATCATGATGGTGTTTGTCTAAGTTTGGATCTTTCTTCTGTGACTTGTTTCTCTTATTTCCCTGGAATTTTAATATTAACACACCATGAAAACGACTCTAGATCATCACGACCTCACCCTGACAGGAGTGCTCCCTTACACTTCTTACTCACGAAATTAGGTCGCTTACGGACAAAAAAGTAAAACAACAATTCAGAGGAAGCGGGACCCACACTAATATCCTGTGGCCCCCAATTTTGTGGTACGAAAGTGTTCGACCAGCCCAAAGTACTCCCCCATCAGACTCTGAAATCAACTTTCTTAGCCACAAAATTAGGTAGGAATCACACGAAATGCAAAAAAAAATTTAGAACAGGTGGGACCCACATTAAATATTTCCTATCTCATGTATAGAAGCATTCTGTGTTTTTCTACCACAAATTATGTAAACTAATTATATAAAGTTTACAAGTAAAAATAATAAAATATTTTCTTAAAAAATACTCATCACTTTAATCCTCTGGTTCTCTTAAAATTTGTGGTTAGTAGCTATCAAGTAGCACAGAGTGTTCCCAATCAGGAGAGACGATCATGTTCTTGCAGTCAGAAAGTGTTCGAGGAGCATAAACTGCTCTCCATCGGACTCGGAAAATAATTGAATTTCAAATAAAATTTAAAACCCGACTCAGGATGTAGCTGATCAATTAATATTATATATATACTTTTTGGGTAAAGTTGCTCATCAAATTCAGTTCTTAAAACATTCAATACAATAATGTATAACTGAGCTTTTCTGAAAAAGGACCGATTCAGACACAGCTTGGCTGTATTGGTACTTTGAAGTTTCCTGCCAAAGATAAAGATGAAAATCTTAATTGTAGATGAAGGGAATTTACCACTGGAGGTGGTGTTCTGGTGGTCCCAATCTCACCTTCAAGTGGTTTGGTAGTTTTCATGTCTGAAGTTTGAATCTCATTTTTTCTGCTTCTCAAATGAACAGTTGTGTATTCTTTTAGCTTTGGCATGGAGTCACAGACTAATATCCAGTTCATTTCTGACAAGGAAATGGAACTGGATCAGGCGTAAGGACGCCACTACTGCATCCCCTTTTTTACTTAAAAATAAATAAATAAATAAATAAGGAAAATCTAAGATTTCTAGAGTTAGTTGAAGTCAAGGTTTGAAAAACCAACACAACCGTTCTTATTGTAGCTATAGTTAATGTTGGATTGATAATGATAATGGCCATAAATTGATTTCAATTAGTTTCGGCTTTAGTTGGATTTCAGGTTCTTTTCGTTTTATTGTCATGTTTGTTTATTTGAGTTTGTTTTCTTATCAATCAAGCTAATTTGAATCTACTTTGAAATGATTGGAACCCAACATGGACTGAGATGTGCTTTATAGATGCTTATTAGAGTTTAAATTGTTTGTGTAATGTTAATGGGAGTAAGTAGATGAAGCTTCATGGATAAGAATCCTTACTATTAAAATGGCAAAGAGAATCACTCAACATGGTTTGCGTTGCAAAATTGAACCAACCAAGTTCTCAAGTTCTTAGATTCTTTGTTAAAGCACATGGATATAAATCATAGAAGAATAAAACTTTTTATTCTATTGGAAGTCATAATCGCAAGGTCATTTCTCCAAGTTGTTTGTTTGGAATGGTACGTCGTTTTCTATTTTCTCTTTATTGAATAGGATAAAACAACTCCTTTGAAATTTTCGGATATGTTTTACTTTTGTTCATACACATATACCCCGAACAAGGTAACTATCTTAGAAGAACATAGCCATATGGATATTGCTTATTGGTTGGTGCTTCTATCCATTTAATCAACCTCCGGTACTTGTCAAGAAAAGTTCAATTGAGGTTCTTTGATTTTTTATCACAAAAAGTCTTGATTACGGATAAATATATGAATTTTTTTTCTCTTTTTCAACACTTCAACCCTACAATGAGGATTTTTTTGTGTGGGAACAGACTACAATAAGGATTAGCTAGTAAAAAGAAAATGTGATATAAGTTTTTTTTTTTTTGTATGTTAAATATAATTACATACGAGTAATACTTTTGGTTTATTTTAAATATTGTTTGCTGCCATTTTTTAAGGAAAAAAACATGATAAAAGCACATGTAAGGATGAAAAAAAAGTGTGTATGAGAAATTACCCCCAAAAAAAAAGTTTGTATAAGAACTATAAAAATGAAGGAAGAGAAATCTTGCATTCTTTTAGCCCAGCCCACGGCCATGAACAGGTCCAGTTAATGTCATTATAGTAAATCCAATCTTTGCCCATCAAGCCCACTGCAACTTATAGAAGTTATTCATTGGGCCAGACCTCAGAAATCGAAATCGAAACCAAACCATATACTCCGATAAGAAACTAAAAACAATTTCTCTTCCCCCCCCCCCCCCCCCAAAACCTCATCCCAAATTTGTTTGTTATAAAGAGCATACTTGTCTTTGAAGATTTCATAATGCTTTCGCAAAATGAATTCAATAGCTAATTTATTGGCTACATCGACCGTTGATGAGCACTCTTTGTTGCAAGTATCCAAACGGCCATAGAGCGAAAATGGGATACTCCATGCAGTATGGAGTGGAGGGAAGTCCACAATACAGATTCTTGGCATTAGAAGTTGTTCCACTGTGGTTGAGTTCTTAGTAAGCAAATCTTTGAGGGTTGTCATAAAAAAACGAAAATGCAGTTTGCAGGGCGGAGCCAGGATTCAACATTCTCCTTATTTTAAAAAATAAATAACAAAAAGCAAAATCGGGTAAGGAGAGAGGGGGAACAAAAGAAATAAGGCCAAAATGGTAAATTTAAATTATTAATAATAATAAAAAAGAGGGGGTATTTTTTTCTCAACATTATTAATACACGTGACTAATTAAAAGAAGAACAAAACCATTAATTCACTATTCAATGATATTTCTCTAAGCCATAAGAGCAAGAAACAGATGCAACACAATAGTTTATTTAACTCTAAATGAAATATCAAACCAGCATGAAAAGCACAAGAAAATAATAAATGTCAATATACCACAAAAGACAGAAGAATCGTCAATACCTAAGCTTAATTTATCTTTAATTTTTTTATTATTTAATAATTTCCACGTGGAAAACAAAATACAGAATTTGAAGCAAAAGTCAAATTTCTAAGTGAGAGCCTACAAAAAAGAAACATGAGGCCTAGATTATCTAATACATCAACCTAAATACTAAAACGATGGGGGAGAATGGAATAAAAAATTAGCTGCTTTGGTAGACGAAAAAACGCATTTCGTTAAAAAGTTTTACCTAAAAAGAAAAAAAATAAATAAGGTAAAGATTGAAAAAGCTAGTGTTAGCACGAAAGAAAACCTTTATAACATCATCACTTACCTCAACAAGTCGCGTGTCTAAATCGGGTAAACCTTCAAGATTTATTTTTTAGAAATAAGATTACAGAAAATGAAGGAGAAACAAAAGGAAAATTAAGCATCTCCATCTCATAGACATTATTGAGATGATTTTGATGACCAGGTTTGGAGTTTACTATGGAAATGCCCCACAACCCTGAAAATCATAAATCTCTTTTGGCGCAGCTGTGCTCAAGGCATAGCTACAGGTCAAGCTATCAAGATCATAAACATTCTTGTTGACCCTGATTGCAAGATTTGCAGCAAGAAGACTAAAACTGCTAATCATATTATCCTGGACTATGATCTAGCCAGAGCAGTGTGGTTCAGCTCCCAACTTTCCTTCCTTATTCAAGGTGAACGAGGGTCAAAATTAAACGAATGCATCCTCAGTTGGAACGATATCAAGAGAAGGAACAAAGAGTCAGCAAGTAAAGGATACGCAGTGTTCGTTTTTTGGCAAATTTGGTTAGCAAGAAATGAATTTACCTTTGGCCATAAACCATGGCAGCCTCTCACCTCTGAAAATCATCAAAGCAGCGACCCAAGCATCTTTTTTTGGTAAACCAGATTATACAGCGAGACAGACATACGCCGGGGGGCCCGCTGCCTGTGCTTGCCCTCCGCGTGTCCCATCTGATGTCTCCTGTGGTGCTTCTTCGCGAGCTAAGCATCCGGTGAATTCAACTAAGTTGAAAGCTTGAAAATCCCTAATTCGAATTCCCACTCAAATCAAACGATCAACTTGAAACATAATTGATGAATCCCTCATATAGATGGTCTTATCAAAGTAAATGCTTATGTGTCCTTAATCCTAGGAAGATTGAGCGGAGGTATCGGCTACTTGGGTCGAAATAGCCAGGGAAAGCGCAAATTTGTTGAGTATGGCTCATGCTTCACATTATATTGCCGACAGATACAGAGTCTTGCTCCCCAGTGAGCGGGCGCAGGTCCGGGGAGACCTCCCCGGCGGGGGTGTGGGGGCAACGCCCCCATAGCCTGTAGAATGTCCATGTTTTTGTGGGCCTCAAAGTTTCATTGCAGTTTGGGCCTATTAGGAAACTCTACAACGGTGGAACTCTTGGGCCCATGAATAGTCGTGGTTAAGGGTTTTTAAGCGCCTATATATATTTTATTGTAACATAACATTGTATGTCATTGTTTTCAAGAATAATATAGTGAAAAACCTAATGTTGGACGTAGCCTCACACTGAGGTAAACCAGGGTAAAATCTCTGTCTCATTTTCTTTCTCTGTTTTCTATTTGATTGTGTGTGTGATTGATCATTCTAATCCTAACAAAATTCCCGGCTATAATCTTCTCTACAATCACAAGGGAAGCTCTAGCCATCAAATCAACGCTACTCTTTATGTTGGGAGATTGTGTTGATAGGGTAATTAGAGATACAGACTGCGAATATACTGTTTCAAGCATCTGAAACCCTTTATGCTCTATAGCTTCGAACATTATTTTGATTGTTGAGGATATATGAATTGTGAAAGCTTTGTGAAATTGTTTTCTTCCTAGGAAGCTTAATGACATTACAGACTTCCTTGCTAGGAAGGTCACTTCTCTTTACAGCGAGAAGTGTTGGCCTTTGTCCACTCGTTGAATCTAGCCCCTTCTAAATGCTTATCCCTTTTCTCTAAAATGAAAGTCCTAGTTATGCCCCCCTCAAAAAAAAAAAAAAAAAAAAAAGAGAGATTTACATTTCCCCCTTGTTTATAGAGAATTAAGATTTGTTTTGGCCAACTTAGGGCCGGGACGGCCGGAGACAACAGATTTCAAACTAGACTTCACTGGGTAAAAATTGTGTTTGTGGGACCATCACAAATTATTTGACGCGTTTGAGACATGTAGCTTTACTCATCACCCCCCCACTCGTCCCTTTCCACGTCGTTCCATTTCCCCTGACCGGCCGCGCCACGCCCTAGCACTTTGATTACATTATCAATGAATCTAGATTTATTAAATATAAAATAGAATTTTATCTCATGTCTGAAGGGCATTCAAATTCTTAACTTCATATTAAGAGGCATTGATATTTTGCCAACTATGCAATCCATCGAGGCTCAAGATATTCAATGGTCCTCCAAATAAGCTTCATTGGATAATGGTTTTCATTTTTTCTTATTAAAAAAAAAATATATATATATATATATACAAATTGACATTGGTTGATTACAAAAAGTATATACAAATAAAAACTGACAATGGTTGAAAATTTGTCAGTAAAATTATATAAAATAATTTTGTCCCCATTGTCTCTTCTAGAGTTAAGATTCGTTTGAGTCAGCTTACGTGCATTTTGATTACATCAAGGTAGTTTTTACCTATAATTTAAATATAAGACGTGATTTTACCTTGTCTCCCTTTACCAAAAAAAAATAAAATAAAAATTTACCTTGTCTCGAAATGAATTCAAACGTTGATAACCAAAAAAAAAAAAAAAAAAAAAAAAATAGAATTCAAACGTTCGGACATCGATCTCATACTATAGCTGAAGAATTCATGAACAGTTTCGTTTTCGTTAAGCAAACAGTAGTGCCGTGAGTAAGAGAGTTGTTGTTCTTCCCACGGTCCCACCCGTTGACAAGGACAGATTCGATCCATAACACCGGGAATTTCCCGAATTGAGCTTGTAGCTCACATCGATTTTTAAAATTCTCAGCTCGATTTTAAAGATTCGTGAACCAATTTCCTTGAATTCTTCAGGATTGTTCTGTGCTTATGAGATAATTAATGGTGAATACGCAGAACACCTGACACTGTAACACAAGTGAAAAACAGGGGATCATTGATCTCTAAATTCACGGTTGGATTAGAATCTTTCATATCAAGATTGGTGTCAGATGTGACGTTCTGCAACTAGTAAAATTAAAAGATACCAATCCAAGCGTGAGATAAGGTCTGTAACAGATCTACAGTCCACATCTATTCCTTTGGTTCCTCTCCTCCTCTCGCTGGCTTTCTCTTCTGTTTGGATCCTTTTTCCAGCTTCTTTCACATTTCTCATATATCATCAAAACACTTTGCTCAGAGTTTATTTGAAACCCTAATTTCGATCGATCCACTTCTCGAAACCTGAATACAGAAGGCTTCAATTGGTACGTTTTCACGTATTTTTGTTTGGTGTTCGATAAGCTTTCTGAAAATCCGTATCCCTTACCTTACACCTGGTGGTGGATTCATTCTTACCTTTGCCCCAACATCCCTTTCCCACCCGCCGGGCGTTATTTGTCTCTGTAACCTGGTTTTTGATCGGACTGTGTTTCTGATCCAGGCCTGTTTTTGCTAGGATTCGTCGACATTGAAGAAAATAGAGTTTGAAGGGTTACTGGTGTACCATTTTAGTTTAATTTCTCATCGAACTTTGGAGGTGTTGTGGGCAGGGTTTTGATAATTTTTGGCTGGGTTCAAGACTGGTGCATTTGATCTTATTAACTTTAGGGTTTCTGTTTCAATTAGTGTTCCTTCTTGTTTCTTTTCCCCATCATTTTGTGGCGTTACAGGAAGACAACGGGGGCGCTGTTCCAATAGGGTTCCGTATTCGATTAGGAGCTTCACGACTTCACGGAGACTGCTCAATTAGGAAGGTGATACTAGACGCAGCAATTTCTTGACCTTCATTTGCTCTTCCTTGGTGTTAACGTCGCGTCCAAGGTTTTGCTGAGGCAGCTTCTGATTCTGACATGGTTTATAGTTTCATAACTTTAATCGAGGGGATTGATTGTTAGCCATTGGACATTGGTAACTTCTTTTTTTGGGTAGAAGACATTGGTAACTTCTGCTTTGCATTTGAGTTTGGAATTTGGTGGGGAATTGGTGTTGTGGCTGAAAGTTTATTCTATTGACTACTAATCTTAAAGGGCTTAAGGTGATTATTCCATTCGCCCCATTTGGTGATTGGTAGAGTTGATTCACCTTGCGCATTAGTGGGCAAGTGTGCTGAAAGCTTGAAGCAGAAAAGTTTTAGAGCTATCTCTGTACTTCTGTCACCCCCTCAGCCTCTCTCACGGGAGAGGGCAGTCTTTTAGACAGCACGGGGTTAGCTACGGGTTAGTCTTGTATGGGCGATCATGCTGGCTGGGCGCAGCCAACTGGCCTCTTGCCAAATGGCCTCTTGCCAAATGAAGTGGCATCCGTGCCTCGGGTACTTGACCCAGATAGATGGTCTATAGCTGAAGAGAGAACTGCAGAGCTGATTGCCTGCATCCAGCCCAACCCACCTTCTGAAGACCGAAGAAATGCTGTTGCAGATTACGTCCAGCGGCTCATTATGAAGTGTTTCTCCTGTCAGGTTGGCCAATGTTGCATTTATTTTCTTTTTTCCCTCGTATCTTCTGTGCATTTTTCTGTGTGTATTATTCATTATTAGTGGCAACTTTATTTCAAATTTGTGTTCTTGTGACTGAGCATGGGCCGGCAAATAGGGAGTCTAGTGACAAGTTAAAATAGAGTTGCATCAGCTGGTGTATTGGATGACTTTGTAGTCTCAACCTGATGTTGGATTTCCTTTACATTTTGAGGCCCATTTCATTCTTATCGACAAAGAATTGTTGTTAATATTAATTTCGTAGATTGCCATTTTCCTGTCAAACCTGGTGAGCGTATGCAACTATTCTGGTACTCTATGTACACATTTCAATTTTGTATGTAGGTTTGATCTAGAAACTTCAAAATCTTCCATTTTAGAGTCGTACAAATGAAGTTTTTTTTTCAATCATTTCATGGGTGTCTATATTTCCTTTTGAGGATGGCTGCTCTAGTGAAGCCCACTGGGGGCCTTGGGCTGTAAATAGTATTTACCCTAAAACCAAGTAACATAATGGCAATGATTCCTTGATCCATCTCTCAGCAAGTTGATTTCATGTTCATTTTATTGGTTCTTTAAATAAAGGTATACAATAGACATGTCGTATTATTGGAGGGGCATTCTTGTCCTGTTTGAGAAATAACTTGTGGCTAGGGGGTCTACTTGATATTTTATTTGTTTTAAGGTGAGATTAATTTTAGGGGTAATCTAGGTGGTGGTGCCGATAATTTCCCTAAATCACTGCTCCCTCAAGGCAATTGCGCTTATTGATTCTACTGAAAGAGTTATATGGATGAATTCAAATAGAAGAGAAAAATGTTGATAAAGTGTATCCCAATTTGTTTACAATTACTGATCAAATGTGGCTTTATAATGGCTTGATCTTGTAGTCCAGAAAACACCGTACCATGATGTCTTACTGATGCCTGGTATCTTTCCACTCCTTGTATTTTTGTGAATGCTTGCAAGGACTGGTAATCAAGTATTGTGTGTGTGTGCGTGTGCATGTGTGTGTGTATCTCATATGGAAAGGGCTGAGTTTGTTGTTGCTGTTGTATACGTGCATCATAGGTGTTGGATGACTTAGTTTGATTTTTGTAGCCTGGCCCACTTAGTTGGTTGATCGCTCTGACAGTTACATTGCTGCTGTTAGTTTATGAACTAAAGAGATGCTGCATTTTTTCCTGTTTGCAAGAGTGCCCTGGGGGTTGGGGTTGGTGAAGCACCAAGGTTGTTAAAACTGAAAAGCAGGAACATTCTCACATGAATATATTTTGCAACTGATTGCTAAGACAGTAAAACGTCTCACTTTCCGTACTGTCAGAATGTCCAGAGCTGGAATGTCTTCAGCTGAGGCTGGTGATGCCTGCCTGTTTAAATCACAAAAAATGAAATGGTTCCTAGTATCCTCTAGGGGATGCTATTCAGTGCTCTTATTGTTCCTATTTTTATTTTCTTAGAGTTCAGTTGATGAGAATTCATGAAGAGGGGACATGGCATAATTTGGCCATCAGAAAATGTTTTAGTACTCTTTTTCCCCTCTGGGTAGTTCATTCTTGCTTGAGACCTGTAGTATTCAGTATCAAAATCCTCAAAATTTTCAGTGTAGATAAATGACTTCTGCTAGCTTAAATACCATGCAACTCTTGTGAGATTCAAGAAGTGGCATTTTAGTCTCCTTTCCCTTTTACCATCCTGTCTTTGCATGCAGAATTGTCCTTGATCTCCCTAAATAATGAGGGCGAGGTGGCATTATGCGAAATTAAACACTATCCCCTGTAAAAAGTTGTCTGTTGGCTGTATCTTTATTTATTTATTTAAACTGTGTTTATGGATGAATACTGTTGGACTTTAGCACTTCTTCTTCCACTTCTTTATTGGCATTTAAAAGTGGGACTGATGACCATGGCATTCTACTAAGAAAATATTCTTCTAGGCTCTAGCATACCTAATAATTTGCTAGGGTATATTACAAGTTCTTGGGAATGTGGGGCTTCAGTGTCCTCCTGGGATAGTTTTTTTCGTTACAAAATTTTGTCTGTCTTTTTCAGTTTCAATATGCTTGTTGATAGCTTGTAAATATCTTGATTTACTTCAGGTGTTCACCTTTGGATCTGTGCCTCTGAAGACCTACTTACCAGATGGGGATATTGACCTAACTGCCTTCAGTAAGAATCAGAATTTGAAGGATACCTGGGCAAGTGAGGTTCGTGATATGCTTGAGAATGAAGAGAAAAATGAGAATGCTGAATTCCGTGTAAAAGAAGTTCAGTACATTCAGGCAGAAGTAAGATATTTTGATCACAAATAATGTTTATATTTTCTCTGGACACCATATCTCTGTCTTTTCCATATTCTTCATAATTGGCTCTGATCCAAGCATCTCAACACCCTCCTAGTTAGTTCTCCCTTCTTCTTCGCTCTTCCCCTGTCTTAACTTTTTTCTGTATCATCAAGAAACTTGTATAAGTAACTGATTTACTGATCCCTTTTTATTAGGTGCTTTTATCCATTTTTATTTATGGTAACTTGGATTCCGTTAGTTTGTTTCAGACTGATCTGTAGTCTTGTAAGTTGTGTTTGTCGAGTCCCCTTTATTCTTATTATTAAATATTGATCATGTTCCTTGTGAGGGTCTGTATACCCAACCCTTTTATGTTGGGATAAGGCTGAAATATTGGGATGCAGAATCCTGATTGTATTGATTTCCTTTTACGTGTTATATGTCTGCATTCTCATTTTTCTCATGAACTTCAAATTTTGTTTTCATGTAATTTTTTCTTCTGAATTTTCTGTAAATATCTGCAAACCCCTGGGTGCCCACCCCAGGGCCCTTTCTCCTCCCTTTTTTACCTCCTTGTGCAGCTAGAATGAGTTACGAGGTATGGATGTGTGTGGGATTTCAGACATGGATAAGGTTGAATCTCAGTAATAATGAAACTGGGAGAAATAGAGGAGTCTATTTATATGGTTTCTATTATCTTTCCAAGAAACTTAGGCTTTGAAAGTTCACTTGACAAGGACCTTCTGATGGAATACTGTACCAACTACCAACAGCACTGTTCAATCATTCTAGTTGCTGAGAAATGTATAGTACAAAGATTTGTGACAGAGTTGGACGAATCCTGAGAGAGTTGTGAACCCCCATATTGATGTTGCCTTCAAGGATTAGTGAGATTCTTTAGTAGATAGAAAAGCCTTTTCGGTGAAGGCAAAATTTCCCCTAGGGCCTTAAGATCAGTGGCAGTGCTGGAATTTTAATTTTAGGTCTCTATAAAACATCTGTGCCTTCAATTTCTTGAAAAGCCAAACAAACTTATCCAAAGACAAGTTAACAGTGACAAATTAGAGCTGACCACCCATGTGAGCTAAAGAAGCTAAAATTCCAACCACAGTATGCTGATAATATCTTATTCCACCGTCAATTCCTTATATCCAAGACTGCAGAGTAAATGACTGAAAATATTTCATAGAATTTTTCACACCTGAAGAAGTAACTTGGCTTTTCTTGCTCGGTTGATGTTGCTGAAGAGAGCTCGGTCTGTGATGTTTGATATGTTCACTATGTATAGGAGACTGAACAATGAGAATTGAAATCAAATGTGCTTTCATTTCAATGTATCTGTAAAGAAAGGGTTGCTTCTCATCTTGAATCTTTTTTGGTTATTTTTCTATGAGATCATTAGATATCTTAGGATTGCTTGCTTATTCATCCTGGAGGTGAACACTGTGGTTTAGCCCTGCCTCCCTGTATCATGTGTCCCACTTTCTCCTCCCTCCGCTGTCCTTCAGAAATTTTGCCTTGATATAGCTGTATGTGAACATTGCTTTCGCATTTTTCTTTATCATCTATTTGATTTGTCATTATGAATTTTGAACCAACCTTCGAAATTTACTTTTTCTTTCCTTTCTTCAGGTGAAGATAATAAAATGTCTTGTAGAAAATATCGTTGTAGATATATCTTTTAATCAGCTTGGTGGGTTATGTACCCTTTGTTTTCTTGAGGAGGTGAGCTTTTCTGAGCATGTGGTCTCTGGACGTTTTGCTTGATTCATGAACTTAAGTTCTTGGTGTATGCTCCCCTGAAAAACATCCTTTTACACAGGTTGACCATTTGATAAATCAAAATCATCTATTCAAGCGCAGCATTATATTGATTAAAGCATGGTGTTACTATGAGAGCCGTGTGTTGGGTGCTCATCATGGACTTATTTCAACTTATGCCCTTGAGACATTGGTTCTATACATATTTCATGTTTTCAACAATAATTTTGCCGGTCCCCTTGAGGTACTTACATGCTGCACCTTCCTCATTTCTGCTTCTTTATTTTGAACTTCCTAGTTAAAAGTCTTCTCACATCTGCAGGTGCTCTATCGTTTTCTGGAATTCTTTAGTAAATTTGATTGGGATAACTTTTGTGTGAGCCTCTGGGGCCCAGTGGCCATTAGTTTGCTTCCAGATATAACAGGTATATCACGGATCCATATGTACTATTCATTCTGTGAACACTTCCTGTAGTTTGTCATTAGAAAAATATCTTCCAGTTCACCAGTGCTTATTTTGTTTGGATGTCTTACAGCGGAACCTCCACGAAAGGACAGTGGAGACTTATTGCTTAGCAAACTCTTTCTAGATTCTTGTAGCACGGTTTATGCTGTTTTCCCTGGTGGTCAAGAAAACCAGGGCCAGCCCTTTGTTTCCAAACATTTCAACGTAATTGATCCTTTACGTACAAACAATAATCTTGGACGCAGTGTAAGCAAAGGTATTTAAGTTCTTACGTTATATTCTTCATTCTGTGTATTATATGCCCTGTGAAATTTGTGTGTTTTTTCATTGACGATTGAAATAAGATGCTGGGAAACAATGAAGTTTGCCCATCTAAGTTTTTCTTCCTAAATCGGCTATAAATCATAGGTTGCATATGTGTCAGAATGCTTTTGAGTAAACATAGGTTGCATATGGCCTCTCTCTCTCTCTGTTTGCATAATAGTATCTTAACACTTTTAAGATTAGCTGAATGCTGTTGCGAGATCAAATTCAGCCTCCTGGATATCAGAAAATGGGAATGTGTTTGTTTTTGTGATGGAGTTACTGGGACTGAATTCTGTGGATACAACAGTTAGATTTGAGTTAGACGAACTAGATTCAGTTACAAAGCAGTTGATCTCACCAGAGTTTTACTGTAATTGATTACGGCTAAATTGTTGACATGGATGGTTTTGTGGTTTCAACATGTGATGTATTTTCAGTGACAGAGAGAAGTATGAGAAGGGCAGTTTCAGGTTTGTAGTTACTGGTTAAAATTGGGAGTTTGACTATTGAAAAAGGAGGGTGAGGAAGAGAGGAGTAAGCCATCCAATTTTTGTGCCTTAAAAAAAATGGAATTATTTTTGAGGGGAGTTGAACCAGGGGGGGGGGAGGGGGAGGGATGAAGTGGCAAGGGAGAATTGAAAGAATGAGACGAGAGGAAGAACAGGGAGCTTGAAAAGGGTGTCAATGCATTACTTCATGATAGTAGTAATTTGGAGTACAGGTGAACCTTGCATTCTGTGATATTGAGTGGCGGATCTCTTTTAATAACTCGCGCAACAGTATACAGTATAGAGGGTGATGTGAACAAGGTTGACCACCTTTTGGCCAAAACCCTAAAGTGGGCTTGTGACCCTAAAGTAGGGGTGTAAATGGATAACTGAAATCTGCTTCTGAATTTGTATCCCAATCTGTTTAGGGGTATCTGAATCTGTCAAATTACTAATAGGATGCGGATATGGTATACCCTTTCCGATTGATTATTATCCATCCTATAAAATTACCTATTAAGTTTCTTATTTGGATTTGTTTTCTTATTTTTATAATTTTTTTACTTGAGATATGTGAATATTTTTCTAAATTTTCTACTAATATAAATACCAAAGTTTTTAAATTCTTAAATTTCAAACCTAACTCTTACAAATAAAATGGTAAAGATGTCAACGGGTGGTCAAAAATTTGCATTCAATCGGTATTGATACCCATTTAGGAGAATCTATTTTAAAAGATAATTATCCGATTATTATTCAAATCCGACGGAATCCGTCCAAAAACCGATAGGATATTATCCGAATATAATAGGATGCGGATATGGTATTACCACTATCTGATCCGTTCACTCTACTAAAGAGGGTACTTTGGTCAGAACCAGCCCTAATTTTTATTTTTTTAAAATTCTCTTTATTTTCTGAAGAGTTTTCGTTAGTTAGGAAGTCCAGTTTGAGTCAAACAAGTGTAATTGAGTCTTTGGTTTCTTTTTATTCTAGCACATCAATTAGAGTTTTTAATTAAATAGCATTTAGCATATCTCTATTAGAGTCTTTAGTTAATTAGGATCTTATTTCAGCATGTGTCAATTTAATCCATTAGATCTTTTATTATTTATTATGTTATTTGCTTGGCTGTGATTCGATGTAATGGGATCCAAATCTGTAAAGGAGTCGCTCTTAGGAGTAGGTTATAAATAAGCCTAGTATTTCTTTGCAAAGTTAAGTTTGATTATTGAATAAGAATATTGAGGTTGGAGGACTGTGGTTCCTGTTTGAGGGGGCACAGCGAATTTTTCAGTCAAGCTTTCTACTTCAAGATCAGCAACTCTGTCTAGCACTCTTCTTCAACAATTCCAGCAAGTGTTCAAGGTTTTTCAAGTACGTTTCAGCAATCCCAGTCCCTTCCTCCTTCTGGTCTCCCGTCGCAAGTATCACCCACCTTTTTCCCATCAATCGCAGCCCCTCCCTAAACTCTGGCAAGCCCTTCCCCTCTCCTCCTCTGTTCTGCGCAGGTTCCCACCCCCTTCCCCTGCTGCCGCACCTTGGCAGCAGCCTTCACAGACCCCCACAACATTCCAAGTCCCTCCCTCACCCACTACGATCCTTCTAGCCCATTCCCCTATCCCACCCTCCTTAAAATTTCTCAGCCCCTCTCTCTGCCTCTTCTTCCTCGTGGCAGAATCAGGAAACGGAGAAGAATAAAAACAGAAAAATAAAAAAAAGAAAGAGAAAGAAAAGAAGAAAGAAAAGAAAGAAGGAAAAAAGAAAGAAAAGAAAAGAAAGAAAAGAAAGAAAAGAAAGAAAGGGAAAGAAAAGGAAGGAAAGTAAGAACAAGGGAAGATAGAAAAGTTCTTGTCAACCCATAAGAAATTGTTTAGCCTAAAATCTTTTCCCTATTCCTTCCATCTAGTTTTGTTAAACCCATACTCTACCCATAAACTCTAGAGTTGGATCTCCATCTAATAAATTTTCCCTCCCATATTATTTTGTTCATCCCATCATCTCATAAGAACCCATTTATTATTCCCTAGTATTGCCATAGAATTCCCATCTATTTCAGAGCAGCCCTTAGGTGTCTCATGACTCATATAATTATCGATTTAGTTGTTGGAAGACCCTAGGTAAACCCTAAATTTTACAGTTCACAAAATCCCAACCCTAAAATGGGTCCACAGAGGACACACCTGGGGCGGGGCCTTTGTGGTGTCTTTGGGGGGGGGGGTCGGTTTGATTTTGTTCTCTTTTCACACTTACTGTGGGTAAAATATGTCAGGAACATGAAGAGATGTCATTCTGGAAATGGCCTCTCTGTGATGACAGGGTAACGCTGCATACCTTATGACCCTTCCTAGACCCTGCAGGGGCCTCTTCGCTGGTTGGACTGCTAGGATTTTCAGATTAGGATTGTTGAAATTGGATCTGAGTATGAGCAGTGATTGTTTCTTCTTGAACTTAATGAAAGGAAGATTTAAAGTACGTTCTTCACACCGTCAAGGATTCTGGACCAGTGCCATCTTCAAACCTATCAGGCATTTTCCTCTTCAAAGAGTTGAATATCACCAGTACCCTCAGTTTTGATCTAACTTGCTGAAGTAGATCTCTCATGAAAGGGGTCAGAAGGCAGAAGCTCCTTGAAAATCAATTTGAATAATTAAATGTGTTATTACAAACCTATATAAAAAGCCCAAGAATAGATGCCTACACTGAAAAGGGAACGCCCAATCCGGTTCTTAACCTATTTGGTGACTTAAATTGATTAAAATTAAAATAGAATAAAAAAAAGTCCTAGTTGCATTTGATTAATATTAATTAGTCATGTGCTAGTCACATTCTTACTTCAATTAATCCATGACTTAAATTAAACCACTGGCTTAGGTGGCTAAATTGAGCTAACTAAAACAGTAAAGAAGCTGTCTTTCTAAGGCTGCCCATAAAACCCATGGGTGTGAGTTGCTCTTGTTGAGTCTGCATCTGGTTCATGTTATAACTGATTGGGATGAAAGAATTTAAGTTTTCGTACATCTTATAGTCTACACTATATTGAGGTAACAATTGACCCTTCCGATCAGCAGTTCAGCACAATAAAAATCCTTTGACACTTCATAGATACAAGATAAGTTATTAACGCCTGAATACTGTATATTCAGTTAATCCCATAAATCCTTTACTGCATGGATATGAGTGACCTTGTCAACAATCTGATGCTCCATGCTATTCGATAGATTCTAAAATCTGTCCATCCATGGCATCCCATGATATATTGGGTTAGACTATGTCAAGTGTTTTGAATGGCGTCGGCCAGTCAAAACCAAATTAACAATATGTTTCCATCGCTGAAAATTACCAGCCCTTTTTAACTAGATGATGAGTAGAAGACATCACTACTTCAACAAACTATATTCTTCTATTCACCCATATGAACAAATTTGTAAGCCTTGGCCATTAAAAAATTAGAAAGAAATGCCAAGAAAAATTGCAGAAAAAAGTGGAGACAAAGTGCATGAACTACTTCTGATAAAGAATGGTTCTACTCTGAAAATGCAGAGGCTACCACCAAAGAAAGCTGCCCAAAAATTGATCAAAGAATAGAATTCTAGAAATTGCTGGAAAAGAGCTGACATGATGGATCCAAAAGTCATGGGCAGCAACTACTCAGGAGATTGATCCAAGCTTGATTGATGTAAACTCCTCAAACAATCAACAAAGTATACCTGATAACGGGAAGACTAATTCTCTATCTGGACCATGCACTAGTCTCTGAAAAATCCAATAAATAGCTTCGGGCGTTCTACCCCTTTAAAAGAAGCTGAACAGAAGCGTGAAACGGGTTATTCACCAACAAAGGAGATGAAGAATTGATAATGAAAAAGGAGAACAAGGTGTAGGATTATGTAGCAGTCATCAACAATCTTGCTGTAATGCTATCTTGTTTATAAAATGTGGAAATGTAGTCGTCGTGGTGTCTAAGCAAGCAAGGCATCCAAGGGGGGGGGGGGTAAAATGTCATGGCAACCAAGCAACACTTGGATGTCTAGGCGCTAGTGCCTGAATGGTCAAGCAGCGCCTTGTTAACTGTGTAATAGATAAGAGGAAAAAGAACAGAGTGAAGAAGAAGAAAACAAAGTTGGCTGCAATTGCCGGACTTCAATAACCAGGAAAGAACTCCCCGATATAGTCAATATTTGTAGGTTAATTGTACAAGGAAAGCAAATGAAAAGGACAACGGTACCCCTTCCAAGAGGGTCTTGGTATTACTGCTAGGCCAATATTGAGGATGCTTCTAACAGCACACAACTTAACTACCCGTAGTTTAGCCCTATAAAATGTTTTACCATATAAGAATCCATTGGATAAAAGGCCGAACTTGTACACAACCCAATCCTCAGCTATAGCTTTACAATGGATCTGTGTCACAATGGCTTTCAACCGAAAATATCTTTCATTCAAGAAGCTCTAATCTGAGGTCTCATTGCACAGGTACATGTACTTGACTGAATGAAACCAAAACGAAAAGAAAACCTATTCTAAATTGGAAACCAGATAAAAGAAGCAACAGACGAAATAGAAACCCAAGAAGACTTCCTACATATCTGCTCGACTACCAAAATTAAGAGAATTTAATAAACTAACTATAGCATATTAATCCCAAATAATCCCTACTAAGTCTGATATCTAGCTGCATCAACTGGATTGCAATGGAGAAACTTTACTGTTGCACAAAAACCCACAATAATATTTATTCCATGGCTGTCAGATGAATTGATGACTATTCTTTTGAATTGGCTCTAGTGGCAATTTATTGACTCAAAAGTCAAAGCTTCATTTCGAAACATGCAAATGGAAAGATTTACCAACAAGGGAACAGATGCTGGCATGTGTGCATTCATTAGTTCCATGAAGGTGATGTGTTTTTCGTCTGTTCAGTGCAAGCAAATGGAAAGATTTACCAACAAGGGAACAGATGCTGGCATGTGTGCATTCATTAGTTCATGAAGGTGATGTGTTTTTCGTCTGTTCAGTGCATCCTGTGTTTATACATCCTCTTATATTCTCTGCAGGGAATTTCTTTAGGATTCGTAGTGCCTTTGCTTTTGGAGCTAAAAGGCTAGCCAGATTACTTGATTGTCCAAAAGAAGACTTGATTGCTGAAGTCAACCAATTCTTCATGAACACATGGGAAAGGCATGGAAGTGGTAACCGCCCGGATGCACCAAATTCTGATTTGTGGCGCTTGCGACCATCAAAACCGGATCAAATGAATGGGTCAGAGAATCAAAGGAACTATTCAAGCAGCAAGAAGAAGAGTGAGAGTGCAAGTGGTCATGAATCTGAGACTGAGGGGAATAACACATTCCATGGAATGCCCTCTCAACAAAGTGCTCACCCTTCAGAAGCCATGTCTAGGAACAGCCAGGTTTCAGCAGTTTCTCGTAATCAAAACCAAAGGACTTCTGGCAACATAAACAGATCAAGGATGACTGATCAAATTTCACGGAATAATAGTGGGAATGAGAGTGCACATAACGAGAAGAGTCAGAGGAGTTCTAGTTATTTGGGGAATGAAGTGCAGGGAAGATACCATTTTGCTAGGACACGTTCTAGTCCGGAACTTACAGACACTTCTGCAGAAATTTCAACACGGGGGAGGCATAATAGGGTGTCAGAGATGGTGAAAAACCAAATCATTTCTGCCAGACAGGATAATAACAGGAGGAAGAATTTGGTCAGTGAAGTTTCAGGAAGTCATAGTGCTAGATCTTCGAGTGATGATCCATCATCATTGCAGCATAGCTCATCACATCAAAGCCTTGATGCTGCTGCTGATTCAAACAGTGTTTCAAATAGTTACCATGATGAAAATGGCATGGGTACCATGAGTGAGGGGCTCTCATCTGTTGCTGAAACAATGGAGATGCATCAGGAAGAGCAAGACCTTGTGAACATGATGGCATCTTCCAGGGTCCATGGTTTCAATGGACAAATGCAGATGCCAATGAATCTAGCTTCTACTCACTTGCCTCTTTCTATTCCATCATCTGTTCTAGCTTCAATGGGTTATGGTCAACGAAATTTGGCTGGAATGGTTCCAACAAATATACCCATTTTTGAGCCTCCCTGGGGCTCCAACCTCCAATTTGCTCAGGTTTCTTCACCATTCTCCCATTATTTCTCCAATGTTGGGTTGGCTTCTAATCCAGAGGAAACAGTTGAAGTTGGTAATGAGAATTTGGATTTCTCAGAGACAAACCAGGAGGATAGTGATCATGGTTTCTGGCATGAGCAAGATGCAGGTTCGACTCGAGGGTTCAATGCTGATAATGGAAATTTCCAGGGTGTACCATTGGATGAAAAGCATCAACCAACTTCTGTAGGAGTTAACTTTGTTCCTTCATCTCAGGTTAATAGCTCTGGCAGTTCATTTGTGAGACCTCAGCAGAAGTTTGTCAAGGAAAGCAGAGGGTTGACAAGGGAAGATCATGGTGATAGCTTTCAGCACCAACACAACAGAGGCAGTGAGATGTACTCCACTGACAGAAATTCTAATTTGAGGTTTTTACCTTCTTCACAAACTAGTTCTTCAAGAAGTAGACCGTCTTCTGAGAGTTCTTGGGAGTCATCGTCTTTGAAGGTCTCAAAGTCAACAAGAGAGAAGCGTGGGAGGAAAACAGTAACCTCTGCAGCTCCAGCTACAGCTACTACTTATGGTAAGGGAAAAACTGGGTGGCAACATGAGGGTTTGTCAGTTGATAATGCTTCTGGTCAGTCAGATGAGGATAACAGAGATTGGATTCCTCTGTCAACTGTGAGTGATGAAATTGCAGAAAGAAGTACGGTGTCTACATCTGTGGCCTCTCCACATGTTCGAAACCATCAAAAAGCTGGTTATGAATCAGGACAGATTCCTGGATCAGATTCATTGATACCAGTAGCTCCAATGCTTGTGGGTTCAGGTTCACGACAGAGACCCATGGATAATTCTGGGGTGGTACCTTTTGCATTTTATCCAACAGGACCTCCAGTTCCATTCCTAACAATGCTTCCGGTGTACAATTTTCCAACTGAGACAGGAAATAGTGATGCATCCACAAGCCATACTGATAGGGAGGACAACCTAGATAGCAGCCGTATAAATCAGTCTCATCAAAACTTTGATTCAGCTGACAGTCTTGCTCATTCAGAGATATTCAATAATTCTAACTCTATGAAAACTGTTGACCCTGGGGAGCTTACTGAGGAGCACAAATCTGATATTCTTAACAGTGACTTTGCTAGCCATTGGCAAAACCTGCAGTATGGCCGATTTTGCCAGAACCCTCGGTTTCATGGACCTGTAATTTATCCTTCACCTGTAATGGTGCCACCTGTATATTTACAGGGACATTTCCCATGGGAGGGTCCTGGAAGACCTCTTTCTGCAAATGTGAATCTCGTCACGCAGCTTATGAATTATGGCCCTCGTCTTGTTCCAGTTGCACCACTCCAACCTGGCTCTAGTAGGCCTGCTGGTGTTTATCAGCGTTATGGTGATGAGTTCCCCCGATATCGTGGTGGTACAGGGACCTATCTGCCAAATCCTGTAAGAAAAACCTTAAACAAGAATTAAATTTGCTATTCAGTACTGTAGCTGCAATTTATTTTTATTTTTGATTACTTAGGGTTGGTGCGTAGAATAGTAGTGCATGTAGTATATTCAAATGTCTTATGGGCATGGATAATGTACTTTTGTGGTCTTTGACATGGAACTTATAGCCAGCCTCTGTTAGCTTTTATAGTTTGTTGATCACATGTGCAACCTTGAGGTTAAAGGCTCAATGATTTTGCAAATGCTTGTTTGCTGATATGGATCTCATACCCTTTTTAAGGTTTACTCTTTCCTTTATTTATTTATTTTTAATTTTTTGAAAAAAAAAAACTATATGGGATCGAATCATGCATGTTAGACCTTACCCATTCCAATGAACTGTTGAGCTTTGAACTTTTCATTTCCTAATGGCAGCTAACTCGGCTTATGTGGAATTAACTCAGATTATACTGTGGGCTTGAGCATGATGGCAGCACATTCTCATGTTATGCTAAAGTTCATATTTTGGCGTCTGATTTTGCTAGTTTCCAATTGTGTGTATTGGCATATTTTGTGGTTATGGTTCTTGGACATCCAAATTTGAGTCAATGTCAAAAGATACCACTCCTTTAGTAAAAGAAATTAGGTAGAAAACAACATGATAGAGAGCAAAGCCAACCCCTAGAAGAGACTAGATCAAAGGATAAGGATCCAAATACAATGATTTTCTTCAAACCTTCCTACTAAAGAATCAGCAAATCTCATCCTCTATGAAAAGGAAAACTTCCACGTACAAAGGATTCTTGCTTTCCTGGTGTGAGAAAGCAATAATAGATACCTGGCTCCCTCATCTGAGTTGTTAAGCTGCTGAATAACCAAGTCTTTCACAGTCCCAGCTGTCTCAGAATTAGCAAGAGATATTTCCAGCCCTTGAATGATCGCCTAAACTTCACACTAATTGAGTCCGTCTGATCCATTGGATCTCTGAACAAGAATATAACCATGCTCAAATGATTTCTAGAGACCCCACATTCCAAGTTGGCCCTGATTCCGAAAAGAATTTGTTGTCATTGTTAAGCTGAATGACACTAGAGGGTTGTGTTCTTTCTTTAGTTTTTTTTTTGGTTTCCTTTTTTTTTTTTTTTACCTGGGGGGTGGGGGGGATGGGTTGTGATGTAGGTCCGGTTCCAAATTGGCGAATTACGCTTGGAAATCAACTTATAGTTGATAGATATGGGTGTTGGTCCATTATTCAGCGGGTTTTTCTGGTCATATACCTATCTATAGGCCTATTAAGTTTAGTTCTTAGGTCAAGCCGTCAAGTACGAAAATAGGTTTTTATTTTAGTTTAATTGGTTTAATTTGTAAATTCATCCCAACTTAAGTTATAAGGGCAGCATAGTCTTTTCATGTTTTGTTTCATTTTAAGTAATGTTTGAGTCAGTCTAGGATATGATAGGGAGTCTTTTTAAGTTCAGTTCTAAGAGTTCTATTGGATTTGGATTAGTATGTTGAGTCTAGGAGAGTCGGTTCTAAGTCCAAATTTCAGTAGGACTTCTTATGTAAGACTATAATCAAGGCCCAGGGCATGTAACAGAGGACAGAATTCAGAATACAATTAATAGAGTGTTTATGCCTAAGACTTAAGAGAAAGTTGTTAGTAGAGGTTTTCATCAGTGGTAAGGGATCTCAATGTGATCGAGTAAGCAACCTAGGGTTTTTCTTTGAAGGATTCGCCTTTGGCAGTGCTTACAGCCTCCCTTCACTAATCCATCTCCATCTCCATCTCAGCCCGTTACCAGACTTGCGTTACTTGTAACAAGTCAGCACTCAATTCCATTCCCCTCCTCATATCATCTTTCTTTTATATTTTCTTGAATTTTTGGACTTTTCAAGTTCAGATTTATGTCAATCTAACCATTAGATCTGTCCCAAGCTTTAGGTACATCCTCCTCCCAATCCTAGCAACATTAGATCCCCATTCTAGCCGTCCGGTTTTAAGATATAAAGTTTTCTTGAGTTTTCGTACTCCCTCGAACCCCTAAAACAAGAGCCCTTGTATCTTCTAATTTAGCCATCTAAACCCAACCAAACTTGGTGGGTCATATCCCAATACCATTTACATCCCCTCCAAGTTTCACCTCGTTTCCATAAGTTTTCTTTCCACATCTTAAGAACCTGCCCCATCTCACCAGGTATTCCATCATTTTAAATTTCTCCAAAACGAACACCCTATTATCCTTGATATTGCTCCATACCAATTAATCCTACCAAGGAAATGGACTAATATCCAGTCCATTTCTGACAAGGAAATGGACCTTCCATTTTCTTGTAGATGTGTGACATGTCACAACATCACATCAAAAGGTTGAGATCTATTTACTAGTCACATCATTTTTTTTCTTAAATTTAATCACAACTTTTTTATGTGACTTATAAATGGATTTCAACCATTTGATGTGATATTGGGACACGTCATACATCTATAAGGAAATAGATGGTCCATTTCCTTGTTAGAAACGGACTGGATAAATTTCCTCAAGGAAATATAAGCACGAGTTTTGAGTCCAGTTGAGGTCATACCCGTAATCCATCCAATATTCCATAACCAAAATTTCAAGAAACCTTTTCTTGATCCCATATGAGTTGGTCTCTTAAAGAAGATCCTGGAAGAACTGACTCTCATTCACTTGAGGCTACATCAGGTTGGGGAGTCATTATGGAATCATGTTGAATCCGATTGTGATTCACATCCAAAGAAGCCATGAGGCCCCAGTGTGTAAAGTGGATATAAGTCCAAAATGCTCATCTAGCTGCTTCTAAAATCATCATATCATCTCTGTTGGTTCTTGGTCTTGTCCCTCTCCTTTCCCCAAGTATGCATTCAAGTGTGGAAGCCCCCATCCCCTCCCCCATGAACCAGAAAGGAAAAAAAGATAAGACCCTTTGGCTTGATTCTGTTAATGGCACTTTGTCCACTTACTTCAGCTAGGGATTTCACTAGGCTTTATGCTTCTCCATCCCCTGGTCCTGTCTAATCTGGTTCAAAGACCATAGATGTTCCCATAGCTTCTTGCTGTTTCCTTGGGTTTCAACATCTTCCTTATGTGGTAGTGAGTTTGCATACAATGCTAGAACTCTTCCAACCCCCATGGAGTTTTGGTATAAATTTGTTGTCCATAAATAAACAAATCAATAAGGTAATACATAAATGAACCGCACAAATAGATCTATGCCAACATTGAACATCTTCACGCTCTACTTTTGACTTGTTTATTTTGAATGCATGGGGTCTTGTATGAGACATCAATGGATTTTTTTTTTTGTTATTAGTTTTTTTGTTTTTCCCCCTCATAAAACTTTAAGCTTTTAATTCCTAGCTTTGGTTAGAATTGAATCATCTGATTTCTGTTAAATTTATTAGAAGATTTCATTCCGGGACCGGCAAGCAACTACTACCAGAAACCACAGAGGGAGTTATAACTATGACCGAAATGATCACCATGGAGACAGGGAAGGGAACTGGAACGTAAATGCAAAACAACGGGCGACTGGGCGTAGCCACAACCGAAACCAAACTGAGAAGCCATCCTCCAAGCCAGACCGCCTGTCAGCTGCCGAAAGTCGAGCTGACAGGCCTTGGGATTCATTTAGGCATGATTCATACTCCTCATATCAGTCCCACAGTGGTCCATACAACTCCTCCTCGTTACATGGTGGCTCAAACAATGTAGCGTATGGCATGTACCCCTTACCGTCTGTGAACTCTAATGGTGTCTCACCAACAGGACCTGTTGTCATGTTGTATTCTTATGATCACAACAGTGGTTACGGTTCACCTGCTGAGCAGCTTGAGTTTGGTTCTCTTGGGCCTGTTCATTTTTCTGGTGTAAACGATGCATCACAACTTGGTGAAGGAGGATCAGTTAGGGGTGTATATGAGCAGCAAAGGTTTCAAGGAGGATCTACTGCACAATCCTCGCCTGATCAGCCATCCTCACCGAAACTTCACAGGTAAGTCTT
Source organism: Hakea prostrata (assembly GCF_041222555.1). NCBI lineage: Eukaryota > Viridiplantae > Streptophyta > Magnoliopsida > Proteales > Proteaceae > Hakea > Hakea prostrata. The sequence continues at coordinate 71,327,030 of NC_142600.1, read as the reverse complement.
AACTGTCCCTTGCTTCACCTGTCCTCCCTTCTATGTACTCTTACATTTTATACATCTTGTAAATTAAAAATAAGATTCGCCTAACTAGGAAGACACCAGACACATTTTCGAATTGAAGAGTTCCAGTTCTACTTGAGCCTTGGCCTTTACTACATCAAATGGGCATCAAATGGGCCATTGATTTAGCGCAGTTGTCCTTTCTCCAGAGATAGCACAATGTTGCCGAAAAAGTTGCCTTACTTAAAAATCTGTCTGAACACCCTTATGTACTAGTTAGTTGGAGGTTGAATTATAGTGACTAATTGATGACAGATTTGATTGTTTTCTTAACAGAATGAATTACAATATTGACGAGCATGCGCGTTGCAATAATATACCTGAGCCCACTTTGCTTCTCTTTTACTGTTGAGCTTACCAATTATTTTCTTCCTATTTGTTTACTGGGATTGCTTGTGATGCTGTTGATGTATTATCTTAACAGGAGGGTTTAATTATTTTGCCAGATCGGCGGTCCAGAGGAATTATCAATTGAAGGATGAGGATTTCCCACCTCTGTCATTTCCAAACCAGGGAGGTAATGGTGGTGGGAACAACTATAATGGCAAACCTTCTCATTATGCCTTCTTATTCTCACCTCACTCCTAAAAAGGAATCTGGGTCTCATGCTTTAAGGGGTTTCTCCCTGTATATTTCTCTCATATTAGTGGACAGCCTTTCACATTAGGGTAGTTTTTGTATGTACACTACTAGTCAATTTTTTAACCTACACCTATATTACAGCACAGGAAGGATGATGGGGGGGGGAAAAGGGGGTATTTTTATTAATTAGTTCTTCCCGCCCACCGATTTGTTTTGTTTTTCCTTCTCTGCACTGCTTAACTTCATTTTTCTACTTTGAGATCCTTCAGGTTTAGAGTTAAGTTGTTTTTTCTCCTCTTTTCTTTAAAACCCTTTTCTCGTAGGTGAGATATGTGATATCATCGTCAATTAGCCATCTGCTTTTTCCCTTAATCCCACCCCCCCGGGTTCTGGGTCCTCTGTGCATCTCTTTCCTGTTGTTCTTTCTCCTTTTTTTTTGCTTTGGGTTTTAGGATAATCTCTTTGCATCTGCTTTGTTTTAGCTTCTAAACTGTAGCATACTAATTTCAATGATAAATTAGATGACGTAGAATTGTGGTGTTCCCTACTGACATATTGTACCACCAATTCCATCTGTACTGTTGTGGCTGCTGCATTGGGTGTTTGACTGCCCCAAAATCTACTCACTGTTTTAAGCTTTGTAATCCTTGGCATTATATGCTACCAGGAGACACTGTAGAAAGTTGCACTAATTAATCAACATTTTGCTTTTGAAACTCTCATTTGCCTCTCTCAAAATCCTTTTCTGTAGGTTTTTATTTTTATTTTTATTTTATATATATATATATATATATTTGGTTTACAGAAAAGACAGGTAATTAGGCATATTTTGATTCCCATCCATATTCTTATATGATGTCCCAAGACTCCCTCCAAAAAGAAAAGAGGGGGAAAGGTGTGGAAAGTGGATGGAAATAGAAAGAGTTTTCGGATTTGGATTTCAGGAATCAGAAATGTAAAGGCTATTGAATTTAGTCTCTGGCCCTGTAAACGTGAACCAAATCTTCCAAGGGGAGGTTATGTAGACCATTAATTGGGTTTTAGTGTCAGATAAGATTTCCCTTATTTCTCGATTTGTGCATTTTTAATGTCTAACCTCATGGAGTGGTCCATCTTGGCCTAAAGTTCACGTCTGTTGGGGGTGTTCAAAAAGGATTAAAATGTCAATTTCGCAATGTCCAATTAGGTCAGGTAAAGCAGGCGAGATCCTCTACTTGTACTGTTAGAGAATAGAGAATTGTTCAATATTCTTCTGTGTTCTGCTTCTTTTCCTCTTTGGTGCTCTCTATTTTTCTTGGTTGACCCCATTTCTTTCCTTTTAGTGCCAAGATAAATAGGGGCTATAGGATTAAAGCATTCTCCCTTAAAATCAATAGCTGAGATTTTTCAGGTAGTCACAAAAAACTCTATCCAATTAGTTCACTCCATTCTCTTGCCTCGTGTCTTTATTCCGAAATTAGTTTTTTCAGACTGCAAGTCTAATAAGACATATTTTTCAAGCAAATCGTCATTAAAACAAAGAACAGCATTCCAAGTTCCAACATAGAGACATGAGAACATAGTTTTACACAAAAACGGGTCTCTCATGGTAAAAACATTACTAAACACCCGCAGTTTCTGAGGATTTAAACAAATCGTAATCGAAGCCTCTTCAATGACAATATAATTGTTAGGTTTCGAAAATTTTCTACCAAAAACAAGGTGTAGAAATAAAGTGATCTCCCAGGGAATGACGACAATTGTGGCATGGAAATTCATCCAACTCTAGCGTAAACTTCAATGCGGTGAAAATAAAATATCATTGAACTAGGACAAATGTGGCATACAAAGGAAAAATAGGGACCAACAGATTGTAAGAATTTCAACATTTGCCTAATTACAAGTGAAATTTAATGCTCTACTTTAAGCGAAGACCAGGGACATTTTTGAGACCCATTTTTCCAAGGACCATTTTTGTTATAGCGGGAGGATTGTCAAGCCCCATACTCCTGCTGAATTCATTAGCAAGCTCCACAAGGTGAGACTTGTCCCGTCCTACTGTCTTATTAGAATTGTAGTAGCCAAGCCATGCTTGGTATGCTGCTTCTTTGTTCTTCAACTCTACCTGAGACAGCGCCCTTTCAACCTGCTCATACAAACAGTCACACAGACAAATCAAATTTAGTTCCATGATCTAGTAAAGAATATCAGTTTTGACAGTTGCTCGACTCGGCAAAGTCACCATATTGTGCGCATTTCTACCGTTTAGTGGATTTGACCAATTGTCTAAGTTTACATGTTAGGAATCACTAATTTTCCTCTTAGCAGTTGAATGAATACAGTAACCTCACCAGGCAATGATTATATGTTCACCTTGCTTGTCCAGGTGATCTTGCAACTTGCAAGTACCCTTCCAATTGTGGTCCTTGATTTCCTTTTACAGGATGTTGGTTTCAGAATGGATGCTTACACTAAACATAATAGCGACCCATAGCGTAAGGCAACTAGTCCTCTGACATGATAAGGCAGACCATCATCCTAAGATTTTATCTCTGGTTTTCTAGTAAGCAAATCACCTACAGAGAACTCATACCTAATCATTTCCAGCTTGTCAGAGTTAAGTGGAAAAACACTCATATCACCCCCAGCCACTCAAGAAGTCTACAACATTTGATGATTTGGAAGTGAGGGAAAATAGTTGAGGCGAAATATGGCTCTGGAATCACTTACTCTCTTTATTGTATCTGGGTCAATTGAGGGTGCTGAGGCCTTTTCTATTGGCAAATCCTTGACACTAGATAAGAAGAAGTCCTCCCATGGTGCCAGCAACAATATACCCTTCCCTTCTTTTCCTCTGCGACCAGTTCTACCAAGTCGATGAATATACTGTTCTCTATCAGATGGCACGCCGAGCTGCAATTACAACCAACGGTTAAAGTGGAAGATACAGAAAGAAACAATGTAAGTAATCAATATTAACAAACGGACTTACAGAAAAACACATCACACTCTTAAGTAAATTTTATAATGATTAAACATTTAATTGATCACCAATTTGAGGAAATTATCCACAAAAGTTGTGAGGGATCCTCCAGCCAAGTAGAAGGTGCTAGAGTAGAGGACGATGAACTTTAGGTGCAAGGTCATTCGCTACCTTTTAGTCAAACCAAAGGGCTGTAGACCTATATTACTATCTTCCCCTGATTAGTCAATTGAATATGTTTATCCACTACATTTAAGCATTGGCTACATTTTAACAGCATAAAATTCCAGAATAGACTAAACTACTTAATAAAGATTTTCCAACTTTGCAGTCAAAGAGATAACAGCAAGTACCTGTACAACAAGTGTAACATCTGGATAATCAACTCCACGTGCAGATACATCTGAAGTCACAAGAATGAGACCATTTGACTTCCGGAATTCATCAGAAATCCTGGTTCTATAACTCTGTGGCTTTCTTGAATGGATTTCCCGTACATTCAAGTTCAATTCAGTAAGAAGATTGGCAACAAGTCTGGTGACCATTGCTGTCGTGCAAAACACTAGAACCTGCAATTTCAGTGCGAATCAGGTATAGATAACATATTCTTGGAAGAACCACCATACAGAGAACCATGGTTCAAATTTTAGGTTGAAATACTAAATTTCAGAAGAAATATCTCAGTTTCAACACTAGCGGGATACGAATTGAGGGGTCTTCAGTGTCTCGATTTTTTCACCGAAATGGACAACATTTCAGTCGTATACATTAATCATTTTGGTCATTTCAGTACCATTTTGATTTCGACATGATGACAACCAAAAGTTTTAACCTTGTAGAGACTAGATAGTCAGATGACATACGATACTGACCTAGGATTAGTTTAGCTCCAGGAGAAGAATATTCACATATCGTTAATTTGTTATGAACAGATTTAAAACAAACCATTGTTTATTGAAAAATCAACCAATTTTGTGCTTTTTAACTCGCCCAAATACCCTATTCAACATTCCAGAGAACAGTATTTGAAACTGGATCATACCTTATACTCAACATCCTCAGAAATATGCTCTTTGAGAAGAAGATACAGTAGAGAAAACTGTTTGTCTAGGGAAGCAATTAGACGCATTTGTCTGACCTGAAAGAATACCAAAGTTAAACATCCGTGATGTTAGTTAAGTTTTAAAGATTGTCGCAGAAGTGGAAATAGTAGACAAAACATGAAAGAATGGCCCACCTGAGAGTGTGTCTCTGCACTACCCTCCTCAACTGTGTTAATAAACTCATGGTCTCTTTTCAATGCAATATGGCAGATTTGACGGACCTGGATATGCATCAGACAGCACATAAAGAACTTACAATAAAACTACAAGATGTTTTGGAATATGTGGCAAGGAGGGAAAGGGACCTCTTGTGGGACAGTAGCTGAAAATAGAAGTGTTTGTCGTTGTTTTGGAACAGCACCAATGATTCTCTCAATGTCTTTCCGGAATCCCATATCCAATAGGTGATCAGCTTCATCTAGGATCAGTACTTTCACTCCCATAAGACGAGTTGCAAAGCCAGCAGTGTTCTCAAGATGATCTTTTAACCTTCCAGGAGTGGCTACGAGAATCTGAGGGTGTCATGAATGTGAAAACCAACATAGTAAGGTTACACATCATAGATCATAATCTCACTTTGGCAAGGATAAAAAGAGAGTAACAGAATTATAAGAGAGGAGTCATATCAGTTTCTGGTGGAAGGACTCAACTTTGGCAATGGAAGAACCATGTTGATATTTTACATTTTCTATCAACCCTTGCCTTGGGTTAACTAGGATGATATTCCAAGTAGATCACCTGATTTTTCCAATCCACTGAGTCAAGGCAAACCTAAATAGACTGAGTTAACAGGACAACTCAACCAAATGATGACTGGCACTGAGTGGTTCAGCCCATCCCAAAGATAGAATATTACAATCAAAATTCGTCGTCAGATGTGGCATATTTGAAGAAATACAGCTTAGGATCAGACGCATTCTGCCAAAAGAGAAGGCAGAAAGAATGGAATCACTAAATAGTCTTACTAGTCTAATTATCTGACCTTGTCTTGAGGAGCAATCTTTCTTAGGTGACTGTCAACTAAGCAAAACCTTGGATGGTCAGGATCAATAACTCTGGTCAGCCTTTTCATGGACTTGGTTTCTTATAAGATTTAAAGGGCTCCAAGGTGGGATGGAGACTGACCGCATGGATGTTGAATTTGGTGAGTAAGTGGATGTTAACTTTCGTTTGAACACAATGGTAGCTCACCTGACAAGGGTTTGCTTGCATGCGTTTCTGTTCTAGAGCTAGCCTGGTCCCACCAATTACAACCTGTGCACCAATAGAAGGATGATACTTCAACAGGGTCTTAGCTTCTGCGGCAGCTTGATTTGCAAGCTCTCGAGTTGGGCATATAACAAGCACAAGGATTGGGGGTCTCTTTTGATCATCACCAACAGCATGTGATTTTACAACTTCTTCGATTGCAGGAAGCTGAAACCAAGAATTCACCATAAGCATCAGGAAACTTCTGGCCAACTAGACAACAAACTGTTAATTTAACATCCCAACATGTGTCTTTGAAGCTCAAAATTTGCTTTACCAGAAAGGCTACAGTTTTGCCAGTGCCTGTCTTTGCCTTGGCCAGAACATCTTTACCTGGAATACAAAATTGATAACAGTGAACACCATCATCAATCTAGACTACTGACTATAAGTGATACGGTGGCATTAAACAAGCTGCATGTGTTAAGCAGAAAAGAAATAGTATACTTGTAGAGAATTGTGACTAGCTAGCCTAATGAAATTAAGGCGACCAAACCCCTCAAAATAAAAATAAAAACCCTCAAAAAAAGAAGCCAAATATGGCCTACTGTGCAGCTCTAAGATATTTTCATATAATGGAACACAATGGCATCCAACATATATATAGATAGAAGACAGGAAAATATTTAACTTTATGCTCATAAAAACACGTGGATATCTCTTAGTAACATCAATATTTGAAGCTACCCAGGCAGCGTTACTTCTGGAGTAATCCCTCCACCGTTATCCCACCAAATTCATAAACCATGCACAATTCAACCATAGATCTAAAATTTAATGACTACCACCAACCCAAAATGACAGGAGAACGAACCCCCCCCCCCCCCCCCCAAATATATATATATATATATATATATATATATATTTGTGTGGGGGGGGGGGGTTCCGTATCACCTTTCTACTCATGCTGTGAATATTAGAATTACATTTTGCCAGTAAATAAAAAGGGCAGAGTAATACCTCTTAAGAGGGGTTTTAGTGATGGTATAGTACTACAAAATACTCCACAACACTATAACCCCAGCAAGAAATTCTCTTAAGCTCAACACATATGTCACTGGGTCACATAACAAACCAGAACTTGAATTACATCCCATCTTCAATACATATACATAACTTTATGGACAATATCATCCTCAACATCTACCTTTTCATGGACATTCCAAGCAAGAACTACAATGCCTCTTCTTGTATACCTTGCCACCTACTACACAGTCTTAATCCGACATTCATAACAAGTTCACGTCCTGAAGCATCCGTCTTAGTTCTAGTTTCAGCATCTACCACCAAAGTAATTTCTCCAATAAAAAATTATATAATTTGCCGGATTTTTGGCTATAAACCTCTTTGTACATAAACAATCTACACACCACCTAACACCAAACATTAAATTTTGTAACATGAAGCAATGAACCACAAACCAAACTTTAATTTTTCTAACTGTTAGTGCATTGAATTACAATTCAAGGGTTGTGAATAATCATAATTCAGTAGTAAATCTCTACAGTCCATCAGCCAAAAACTAATTAACAACTATTACTCCTTTTACTGTTATGAAACATGCTTAAAGAAATCAACCTTTCAGAATGACAGGGAGAGTTGCCTCCTGCACCATGGTCATTCGCTCATATCCTGCATCCTTTATTCCTTTTAATGACATGGGGGAAAGGGAACACTGATCAAATCTACAGAGACACAAAATAAGTCAATATTTAGCTAACAATATAAGAAAGCCCAAGCTAAGAAAGCAGAAAGCAAATCATGAGTTTTCCACGTGTTGTTAGAACTTAAATCTTAGTTATCCAAACTATAATTCTAACTCTGAGGAGTGTTAAATGTTCTCTATTTAAAGTGAAGAATATGAGGTGCAGATGGAACACATTATCCTTTTGCTCTTCTATAAAGCATAAACAGAGCGACGACAATATGGATTCTCAGCCAAGTCTAAAGATCCTGGCAGTCATCTTTTACATCAAATGTTGTCTTATGTTTTATATCCAATATTGACCTAAACAGATTAACTAAACCCAACCAATGTGTGTGAAAACTCTCTTAGTCCATAGTTTCTTGTGAACCTAGGAACAAGAGAAGACGAATAATTAGGGCCATTAGGCCACAATTTTTTTATGACCCTAGGAATATGAGAAGTTGAACAATTAAGGCCATATACTGCAGTACACAGGTAGTATTTGATATGAGGAACTCTGATGGTAGAATGACTGTATTTCCTGTTGTTGGTGGCATCTGGCTGAAGCAAATAAAAGGTTCATGTATTTGCATATCCAATGCTGACACACATAGCATCTAAACTCAGAGGACAATATCAAGAGTCTGCAAATAAACTTGAATGTACAGTATGGTAGTCAAGAATGTGTGGCATTGACGACTCACCTAGTCTGACTCAGGTGAGAGTCGGTGGCTGAGGCTCCGGTGGTGCTCCGAGGCACTGGCTGCAGGTTGACTTCTTCGGCTGGTCCAGGTAGTGAATTTGCAATATCATCATCATCTTCCTCTTCCTCGCTATCTTCTCCACTTAGCAAATCTCCAATACTATGTCTCAAATCCTCAGTATCTTCGTCGTCTTCATCCTCTGAAATTTTAACAGGTCGCTTTGAAGCTCTTCCCCCAGAGTTCAAGTTTGCATCCTTGCGTTCCTTTCCAGAATTGAAATTAGAGTCCCATGCACCTCTTTTAGCTTGAGAAGAAACTGCACCTCGAAATTCACGCCCCCTCATACTTGGAGAAAATTCTTCACTGCTGTCTTCCCCAGTATCACTCCTAACTCGTCTCTGGAAATGCGACCCAGTCCCGCTACGGGAACTGCTCCCGTTCCTTGCAGAGAACCCATCCGAAACATTGTTTCTCCGGGTCCTTGAAGACGTAACTCCACCTCTCCCGCCTCTCTGGTTCTTCGTCGAGGACCAACGCTCGTCTCTTTCCTCCTCCTCTGTTTCACTATTACTTATTCTCTTAGAGGAGCTGCTGCGATTTCTAGTGGCGAAATCATCTGAAAACCTAGAAGACATAACTCCACCTCTTCCACCTCTTCCACCTCTTGTAGAGGAAAATGAATTCCTACCCCTACTCATATCTCTGCCATTATCCCTACCTCTACCCTTGTTCCTATCCATATCTGAATCATCATCACTCTCGCTGCTACGATTTCTAGCGGCGAAATCATCCGAAAACCTTGAAGACATAACTCCGCCTCTTCCACCTCTTCCACCTCTTGTAGAGGAAAATGAATTCCTACCCCTACTCGTATCTCTGCCATTATCCCTACCTCTACCTCTGTTCCTATCCATACCTGAATCACCATCACTCTCGCTGCTCACCCGAAAACGAATAGAATCAGTCTTTATTTCACCGATCCAATCACTGAGCTCGGCTTCATCCTCGACAAGACTCTTTGCCTGCCAACCTCTCCCGCCAAAATTCCCAGCTCGAAATTCCCCTCTCTCCGAGCCTCGACTATGCGAGAAATCCGATGACCGACGAACAGAAGAACTCCCACCATTTCGAGGACCAAACGAGCGAGTTGAAAACCTACGGTTTTTGAACTGGTCACTCTGCATTTCGTATTTCAATTTGAAAGGAAAAGCTCGACTGAGAATCGAGATTCCGTGACACGACTGGAAGCTTGAACTGTCGAGTCTCACGGAGGATAACCCACGAGAGGAGACAGTAACGTTGAGCAGGCGAAGGCGAAGAATTTGACCAGGCATAGTAAATAAAACCTAGTTCAGTGATAAATTTAGCATCAACAACAGAGAAATGGTGGAGCGGTAATGTATAGCTCTCAGGTTCAATAATCGAACAAAGGAACCGAAATCACCAATAAGACTTGTAGGGGCTGTGGATTATCGTCTAGTCTTCGTAACAAGAGAGAACGAAGGCCGCAGGAGAAGATAAGAGGAAGTCACCTCAGCTAGGGTTTTAGCGAGGTTTTATCAGCTCTCCACTTCAAAACTGGTTTTTATGTCTTTTCCTTATTTGCTAAACTTGGTACTGAGGTCCATCCAGGCCAACTTTCACGCACATTGATTACATCCTTAGAAGGAGCTTTGTGATCCGTAAAGATCGAACCCATGACCTCTCCACTGAGAAAGTATAGATCTTACCACTCTTCCAACTCTGCATTGACAACTTATAAGCATTTGTTAAACTCATTTATGTTCATTTGGTTAATAACTTCCTATAACATTTGGAAGATTAGGAACAAAGTTGTCCTCATAAAAAATGCAATCTCTAATCCTATGTTAGTCCTTAACAATATTAATAAATAGATGCAAATTTTAAATCTTTGTCCTCGCAGTACCAATGATATCTTTAATCTGGACTATAAACATCATACTCATTTTGGATTGTATATACAGGATAACAAAAAACTTGAGAACATGAAATAATTCTTATGCGTGTAGGATTCTTTTCACCCACAACAAACCACACTGGGTGTGGTTGGGGCCTAATCAACAAATATGCACTTGGAAGGGGCGGTCGCAATCTTCAACCTTGAGGAGGATGCAACCAAAGGAATCATTGCCGGTTTATTAAAGGGTATGAGGACAGCACAAACAAAGGAAATACATGTCACAACTGCTAACAACTAGAGAACTGGATACCAATAGTCAAAACAAGATGACCCCATAACTGCGGCGAGTCCGGATCTGCGAGTGGTGATGGAAGGGTTTTTTTTCTTCTTTTTTTTTTTTTTTTCATATTTTCACTGGTGGGCCCCACCTTTTTTGTGGTGGAAAACCCGACGGGGAGGTGCTCCCCGTCGGGGGTGATGATCTGGATTCAACTGCGGCAACTAAACTTGTACAATTGCGAGCACTCTTAGGAGATATCAATTTTAAACCTTTTAAATGTGACACAATACAATATTGGCTTAACAATGTATGTCAAAACACTCTCATCATTGCACATACTACTGATTGGATGTATCTCACTAGTTTGAACATCTGTAATTGTTAATTTGTTTTGTTTTCAATCAACCGAAAAATAAAACTTTAAATCATATAGAATTAAAAAAGATCGTTTTAAGTTCTAACACCCCAAGTACAAGACAGAGGTTTTACAACATTGAGAGTCCATTTATAATCTTTGAAAAATAAAAATATCATCTCGACTATCCTCTGAATTATTTTGAGATTACCTAAATATCCTTGTAACAAACAGGAAAAAAAAAGAAAGATTAAACAGTATTGTCAAGTGAGTCAACTTTTTAAAAACATGTACTTACACTTTTTATGTACAAGAATAAAAGGAGCCATTGCAAATTACAGACTTGCAAGGGTCAAACCCATGATCTCTCCACTAAAAGTATGGATCTTACCACTCTACCAACCTTGAATTGACAATATATTTCTCATGTTGTGTCTTGTTCATATGCTTTAACATTATGAGATGAGAAATGACTATTGCACCCTAATAGAAAAGCCAAAAAAAAACCCTAGAGTTGTAACGATCATCACATTAGACACTACCATGACAAAGTATTATGCCCAAATAGCATTCTCTCTCCTTTATGTTTAATACAAACACAATATAGTTTGATGAGCACATTTATGTGTGAAATCTTAGGGCATAAAACATACATTTTATACACTTAGAGTGGAGTTACTTTGGGTTTTATGTTGTTTTTGCAGATTTTAGGACTTTTCAAGATTTAAGCAAATATTTGGAGTTTTAGGCTTGAATCATGCTATTTTACACGTAAAGAAGTCCATTCAAATTCTCAAATGCGAAAATGGGCCTGATCTGGAGCATGATGGGCTAGAGATGTGTGATTATGGGCCAACTCCGAAATATTGAAGAGATAAATAAGGCAAATTTGATCTACGGCTGCGATTTTAAATCAAATCTACAGAGATATTATTGAGAGAGTCCAAATGGAAAAGAGTCCTTGCATACCTCAATATTTTATCTCCTATCTTGGATTTAATTAAATAAAGAAAATGAGGAAAACGAATTATATTCAGAAAGAAAAAGAGGAAAAATCCCGTTTCTGAATGCCTCTGTCCAGTTTCGATCAAACCCTTCATTGAACGGTCATCCGATGTCCGATCGTGCTGATTTTTGGAGGAGAGCTTCACGACTACTTAAACCTCATATCCAATGGTGGAATTATGCATCTGATCTCTCTAAGTCGGCGCGATTAGTACATCAAAACCCTAATTGGCTAAGTCAGATAGAAACCCTTATTCAAATTCAGCCGTGCTTCATATATCATGTAAACTCTATAAAAGGAGAGCATACTCCATCAAAAGAGCAGGTGTTCAAGAGCTCAGTAGAAGCATTCTTTCTTCTCTCTTCAGTTTATTTAGCTTTCTTTAGTTTTATTTGCTTGCATTTGTGAGATTTAAATTTTTAGATTCAATGTTTAGGTTTAATTTATATGTAATGCAATTTAGTTCAAGTTTCAAGTTTCAAGTTTTTAGATTTGTTTTTCTCTGGGTCTAGCAATTGCAGATTTAGATCATTCTAGATCTATATCTGGTTGTTAGGGTTGGTTGAGATTCGAATCATTTGTTCAATTCACAAGTAAGTAACCTTCTTTATTAATCTTCTCTCTTCCCTCCATTCCCGCTTCTATCTACCCCTCCATATTCTTAATTTAGGATTTACTTTCAGCATTATTTATTGTTCTCCCTTCCCCTGGATCCTTGATCAGAGATGCCTACAGTCGTGCCTCTCTTTGGTTAAGGCTTCCTTTTCATTTTATTGTTTTGTTTATTGCTTTGTTATTTACTTTCTGCCTATTCATTCATCATCTCGGTCCACATAACCAGAGCAAGCCTACAGGCGTGCCTCGCTTTCACGTGACGGGTGGTGTTGCATCTGCATTTTAGCTATGAACTAAATTTCTCTGACTGCTTTAAAATACTAACTGGTTTTACTTTTTTTTCCTTTTTATTTTTATTGTTCACATTTTTTTTTTTCTTTGTCTTTTATTTATGAATTGATTGTGTTTAATTTATTTTTCGTTTCAATTCGATTGCATTAGATGTATAGATTAGGATCGTTTAGTTTAGTTAATTAGTTAACAAAAATAGAATCATTCCACTATGACATTACTATTAAGAAGTTGAATTCTAAGTGGTATATCTCCTTGAGATCGACCCACTAGCTACACGATAACGTGCGCTTGCGGTTATTTTAAAATTTCACAAACATAGTTCAACACAATTTTATCCATATCATATTAATGGTTGGTAACAATTTAACAGAATAAGCATACCTAATGTACTTAATCCTTCAATGACTGGTAGAGGATCCCAACTCTGTTACGAAGAATTTTCTCCAACCATTAAAGTAACATCTGTACTGAAAACCGAAACATTCTTCGGCTATAGACCGCAAATAAAAATACAATGTTTTTACAATAGAAAAAGTGTGAAATACAGGGTACAGTACAGTAGGATCTACATTGGAAACTCTACTCTTTCTCTTACCCAAAAAAAACTCTACTCTCTCTGGTTCATGTTCTTGAGAGTTGAGACCAAAGAAACTAATCTTTTGTATTAGTAAAGGTAGAAAATAAAAAGACATCATCCCTCACCTTCTTAAGCGACTCCATCCTTCAAAACCAGTGTATTATTCACTATTAAGTAGCTAGAACTTCCCAGATCAATTCTGGATCATAAGATGGCAACCTCGACAGAGAACAATCACCATTAAATTCCAAGCCCTTCTCCTCTGCAATCACTGGAGGCTTCATTGAAAGCAGAAGGTGATGACTTGACACTCCTTAAAACATCCTCTTCAGAATTAGAAGGTGAGAACATTTCATCACACCATTTCTCACCAGGAACGTATGAAGAGGACGAAAATGGCGAAGACGAGGACTTTACCTTTCCTTCTTTCTTACTCGCTTCACCACTATCACTCCCACCACCTTCATCAAAATTGCTTCTTTCATTACTGGATTTCTTTTTCCTTAGTTTCTGATAGATGGACTGAATTTTGGCATCAACAGAAGACCTCAAAGCACTTAGCTGAGCAGAATCTGGAAATCCAAACTTAACCCCATCGTGTCTGAGGTTAGGAAAATTCAGGCGAGCGTACTCACCACGTAGTTTATACGCAGCGCGGTCGTAAGCATATGCAGCTGCTTCGGCAGTGTCGTGTGTTCCCAACCAGATCCTCTTCCTGTTCTGTGGGAGTCTAATCTCTGCAACCCATTTGCCCCAGTGCCTTTGCCTCACTCCTCTGTAAAGCTTCTTCCTATATGAAGATCGCCCAGTACCTGTAATTGAGCAATTTTGAATCCTGTAATCAGGAAACGGGAAGGTCAATGCTGTTCGACGAGATGCTTCAGTGGACCTGCTTTCGTTGCTGAACTTTTGCAGTACCTCCTTCTGGCGAAGATAGACAGAGGAACCCAATGGTTCGTGTGTTTCACTGGTTACAGGGTTTGAAACTGGGAATTTTGAGAAGATTGAATCTAATGGGTTTGTTCCGCCTGAGAGTAAGAGTTCAGACAGAGATGAGCAGATGTCAGTACCAATCTCGAATGACAGTGGAGCTCCTGCATCTGTGTTTGTTTCCATTTTACGAATAAAGAGACAGCGGAAGAAAATGTGCAGAAACTGAGAGAACTAAAAAAATCACTCCCTTGTTCTGCTAATGAAGACTAGAACAAAAATAATTTCACAGAATTACACGATGGAATGAAAAAAGAAGGACTGAATTTGGAAATCTAAACAATCTCAAGAACCCAGATATGAGATTTGAAAGAGAAATGAAACGATGAAGGTGGAAGAGAAAATAAGGAATGAGGCTTCACCACTGAATCTAGGTTTGACATCCATGGCTAATATATTTATAGTTATAGCTCACAAGGCACTGTTTTCCTCCCTCAGTAACATGCGAAGAACAGTTCCCATTTGCCTTCGGTTTCACAGTCTGGTTACAGGAATACTGAATTCCCGTTTTCTCTTTTCTTTCTTTCACACACACCAAAAAAAAACCACAGTTTCCAAATTAGTCCATTTTATAGTTGAAAATTCAACAAAAACTGATGAGGAACATTTTACAAAGTCGATAAACACCAGAGATAACTTGGGGTATTAATGGCTAATAAAAAGTATCATTGACTATACCTGAAATGATTTGGATACAAATATATATTTTTCAGTTGTAGATATGGACAATTAATTCTATCATATCGTATTAACTAAAGAAAGAAATGGTCAACATTAAAAAGTAAAAACAAAATCCCACAAATAATAATAGAGATGTTTTCAGCCATTCAAAATTTCAATAACCTGATGTTTTAGTTATCATTTCACTTGATCCTCTCCGTGTGGTCCCCCTCCACTATGACAATTGACTTAGTATAACGCCGACTATAACGTGAAGATTCTACCCAGAAAAAATATAACGTGAAGACAAAAGGCTACTTTTTAAATTTAATATGTAAGACCCTAAAGGTCAAACTCTGCTACGTGGTTTCTTAAACTTGCATATTGGATTGTAAATTGGCACGCAAACCAAAAAAGATTTTGTAAATTAGCACCCGCGATACTTCAAGATATATATATATATATATTATTTACCTAAAATAAAATGTACAAAGATGGTATTTACAAGCAATTAAGAAAGTATATTATTAATCAATTAGCTAGCTAATATAAATGGTTTTTGTTTATCAATCAATTAGCTAGTAGATTGAAGGGAGCAAATAATGTAGATTATTTTTTAGTTTCAATCAGTTAGTAGCAAATTGGAGGGGCAAATAAGGTAAATTAGTAACTTGAGTTGTCATGCTAAGACTCCCCCTCAAGTTGTAGTGTGGAGATTTCAAACACCGAACTTGAAAATAAATTGATCAAAGTGTTCATGCCCAAGTGATTTAGTGAAAACATCAGAGATTTGTTGAGTAGTGGCAATTTTGACCGGCTGAATACGAACTTGTTGAAGCTTCTCTCTTACAATATAGCAGTTGATCTCAATGTGCTTTGTACACACATGGAAGACAATGTTTGCAGCAATGTGGAGAGCTGCTTGATTGTCACAATGCAAATGAATCGGATGGCGATCAGGCAATCCAATGTCACGTAATAAGTAAAATAACCAATTAAGTTCACACGTGGCAACGACCATTGTCTGATATTCAACCTTAGCTGAAGAATGGTATGTTGTTTTTTTATCTTCCACAAAATAAGACTAGATCCAAGGAAGATACAATAGCAGTTGCAAATCAATACGTCATTGGTCAGGTGGCCCAATCTGAATCACAATATGCTTGAAGGTGAAGTGTCGAATTAGCAGGAAAAAACAAGCCTTGATCAAGGGTAGCTTTAAGATAACGTAGAAGTCAATGAACAACATTTAAATGAGGCTAATGTGGCTAGTGCATAAATTGACTAAGAATATTCACCGCATACACAATGTTAGGCCGAGTAATAGTTAGGTAGATCAACTGACCAACCAAACGTCTATAAGTGCTAGGATCAACAAGAATATCACTCACTGAATCAGTCAATCTAAGATTTTGCTCCATTGGTGTATTGGCGGGACGAGAGCTAGTAAATCCACAATCAGATAAGATAAATAGGACATATTTTCGTTGACAAAGATAAAGTCCCTTGGTAAAATGGGTTACTTCAATACCCAAAAAATAGTTGAGTGTACCAAGGTCCTCAATGTTAAAACGTTGGTGAAGCATGGCTTGGACAGATTGAATCAAATTATTGTTAGAACCAGTGATGACAATGTTATCCACATATAAGAAAACATGCACAATATCCTCTCAATGTCGTAGTGTGAACAAAGATTGATCCGCTTGGGAGTGAGAGAATCCAAATTCGTGTAATATAATGAAAATCTTAGTAAACCATTGTCTAGAGGCTTGGTTGAGTCCATATAAAGACTAATGTAGGCAACACACTAGGTTCTCCCCCTTTTGACAATAACCTAGTGGGGGAACCATGTAAACCTCCTCATCAAGATCTCCTTGGAAGAGTGCATTGTGAACATCCATTTGGTGTAAAGGCCAACCACGTCCTGTAGCAAGAGCAATGACACCTATAGTTACAAGTTTCGCCGCAAGGGCAAATGTGTCATGATAATCCACACCTTCAAGCAATTAAGAAGGTGTAGAATCAATCAATTAGTTAGCTAATATAAATGATCCTTTGACTATCAATCAATTAGCTAGCAAAAGGGGGGCAAATAAGATAGATTAGTGATTTGAGTTGTCATGCTAAAATGTTTCTTTGATAAAACCTGCATTTATTTGTAGGGACCCTTTTAAGTTTGCATAGGAGAATCTACTTCTTAACATTTAGACAAAGAACACTAAAACAACACAGTGAATTCATCTTCGAAGGTATAACAATCGCACCCTACTGTAGGATTTTTTTTTTCAAGGTAGATTTCTCTCATCATCCATCAACAACTCAACTCAATTTGGGGGATATATTGTCATGCTCCACTTAATTTGCATTCTGCTAGTGTCAATAGAAAGATACCTAAATAGAACTAGTAAAATTATTGAGGAAGCATGCAAGATGTAGGTGTCATGCACAAACCCATCTAATTGGTATAATGTTCAACTGAGTTCAATTGGTTATCTACAATAAGCAGGATAGGACAGAGTCTGGATCACCTCCCGTCAAGGCGGAGAGGTATACATTCTCCTCACGCTTCCTTGTCACAAAATAAAGGGTGGGGGCTCACGTGAGTCTCACTGGGGTCCTATCTCTGATTCATTTTGTCAGTACTTAGAGGTGGATTCTATCCTTATTGCATGATGGAGAAGCATGAAAGAAGCACATAACTCTACTACCCATCAGGATTGAGAATCTCGACTCAGGATAGGACACAGCCGATGTAGTGAAGCTAAATGAAACTGAGCTACATGGCACTGACAGCATTAGCTATGAAAGAAAGGTAGAACCAGTGAGAACAGCACAAGAAGGGTGTCAGCTTCTACGAGCATACCAATCAACCACCAATTCTATCTAAGAATAAATGCAGGAGTAGACTTTTAGCAAGTATAAAGTTAAGAATCACATCAATAGCAGCAGGAGGGTAGGGCACATGTAAGCATTAATGCAGAAAAAAAAGAACGATAGGGACATCGACGGTGAGTCCAGGAAGACAAAGACGAGTTCAAGGACGACCTGTACCCGTGGATGTAGGCCGACCCAGCTGAAGCACCAATGCCGACAACCTCTATTTTCTCTGCCCCACCAGTGAAACCTTTGCAATTAATTACATAAACATAAAGTACTGTCTTTTGACTCTTTCCATTCTGCATTACATGTGAAGCTTTACCCAACTTTTCCTCCATGAATCCAAAGTCAATAACGCTCCTGTCATTTCATACATCCATTTCATATGTTCTTGAATTCGCCAGTTCTCTGACTTCATGATGGAAATTTCACTCTCTCATGTCTTCCTTGCACATGATTTTGTAGAGATGCAATGCAAACCAAAATTCATCAGGACTCTTGGCGAAGTGTCAAGAGGAAGAGATGTCATAGTATTAGTTGTTACTTTTACCTGGGCATTAGATCGAACATGTTTTGGGCATTGCATTTTTCATTCATGTTTTGAGAATTATAACGCGCGCATTAGCACCCAGAGAAGCAAATTCCTCTCCCACCCTTCTTGCCGCTAACATAGATTTAAAATGAAAACTTGGGCTTGTGATCAGGGACCGAAAGCCAAAGTCGGTGTGAGGTGAAAGCTTGAAACTCCAGTAAGGATGAAGACGAAGAAGTCAACGGCAGGGGAGGAAAGAAAAAAAAAAAAAAAGAGGCACCAACGAATCTGTACTAATTGCAGAAACCTTTCACCACAAATTTTGATCGAATTCAATTCTTCACAGGTCAGATTTCAAATAATGGGAAAGAAACATTTTGGAAGTGTCTGAGACGTCCTCGTCAGCTTCTCTTTCGGGCAATCGGGTTGGGAGGTGGGTGGTTGTGGAATGTGGGTTCTATAGGGTTCTACACCAATGTAAGAGCGCACTAAATAGGCCGTTCTGTATAGGCGAGAGCGCATCTGTTAGGTACCCTAGTTAACAGGTGAAATCACCCAAAACCAGGTATCGAAAATCGTTAATGCATGATTGGTAAAGTGGTAAAATTCATATTTTTCAGTGGAGAGGTCATAGGTTTGACCCTTGCGGATGACAAAGCTCCCTTTGAGGATGTCATCAAAATGCACACAAACTAGCCCGGAAGAACTTTAGAAGAAAAAAAAAATTTGTGGGTTTCAATTTAGATACCTTCTGTAAATTTTGATCGGAGCCAAATTCGATCCGTTTATAAGTTAATTTGTCATATAAAACTAAAATATGTATGAGATTGCATTAGGTCGTGGTTGAGGGTGTAAACAAATCGAATAGTGACTACCATATTCATAACATATTATATTTGGACGGATTCAAATAATATTGTCTTAGTTTTTGACCAGTCCAGTTAGATTCTAATTATATTCAAATAGTTAACTTTAAATTCATTCTTCTAAGGATGAATACATGACAAATACAAGTTTTTTGGCTAGCAGTTGACATCTTTATCATTTTATTTTATTTGTGAGGGTTAGGTTCGAAATTTAAGGAGTTAACAATTTTCTTTTATTTTTTTATACTCATCTTAGTATTTGTTTTTTTTAAACTTTTTAACTGTTGATTTACTTTTGTATTTATTTTAATAAAAATTTGAGAAAAGTATTCATCTCAAGTAAAAAAAATTATAAAATAATAAAATAAATCCAATAAAGTAACTTAATTGGATAACTTTATCATATGGATAATAATCGGTCAGAAAATGGTACTGTTATATCCGTATTCTATTATCAATCGAATGGATTCAGATATCCTTAAATGAATACGAATTCAAACTCAAAAACCGATTTTGGTACTTCTTCTTCTTCTTCTTCTTTCCTGACAACGACAAGAGACTAGTTTCCAGGGAGTTAGCAAGATAGTTCGTCTCCTTTGAAATATCAATAAACTCACAAATATTTCAATCATCCATTCACACCCCTGTTGTGTTGGATTAATTTGGATTTTTTTTGCTTGGTAAACTGATTAATATGGAATTCAAGTTGAAACAAAATAGACTAATTGGATTACTTGGTCCAAGAGAAATGTTTTCCTACTTAGTCGGTTTGATTGGGTCCACTGTTTCCAGTGTTCCCCATCTGAGTCTAAAATTCCAACCATGAAGACCTTTAGGAGCTCTAAAGCATCAATTATTGGGTTTCCTGAATTTAGTTGGGGACACCTGCTCTTGGAGAAAAGAAATGGTAACGACTTGACTCATTCAAGAATTAATACGATCATCCTTTTGTGAACATGAACTAATAAGCTTTGGTGGCATCTAGATGCTTCCCCACTGAATTTAGACTCTTTTGGCATGATTTTCATTTAATTTTTTTGTAGACTTAATACTATAAGGCTCTCTTTTTCAATGAATGTTGATGATTTCCAATAGCATTCTATCAAAGTAAGGACAATGGGTCAGCCTACTTGGACCTTAGAATTTTAAATGTTGTGTCTAGAACTTCTTGATGTCAATCAAGTAGTTGGACGACCTTTTGAGGGCTTCTTCAACATGACTTGAGTAGGTGTAATACCTACACTCATAAAGAAAATTAGAGTGATCCGACCTTGTGTTGGTCAGGGGACCGCTTCCGATACTTAAGTTAGTCTAAGCAACAATAGAAGGCTCTATAAGGGTTCTCAAAACATAGAGAATGATGGTGAGTAGAGTCTCATATCTTTGTCCATCTTATAATGGAGTTTATACAATGGTTACCTAGGGGCGGCCCCTCCGTCTATTTCAACCACTAATTGAAGAGTGGGGGCGAGTTACCTTAGGAAAGCACATTCCTTTTCTTAGTGGGACTAATGGAGCCGTTACTCCATCATCCACTTCCCCACGTTTCGGAATGGACATGATGGGTGGATATCTCTAACTGACCCTTTTGACTTGATCGTCTTCAACGTTCCTCTTTGGACTTAGTACCAAGCATTATCTCATTGCCCGAGCGTATCTCGAGTGATTTTCAATGGATTCTCTGGGGGAGAGGTTCTCCAAATTCCTGAGGGAGTACTTGCATATTCCCCGAGGGGGGAGGTTCTTCAACTTCCTTAGGGGGGTTCTCTATACCTTTTCCGAGGGGGAAGGTTCTCCATGCTTTCACCCGATGAGGGGGGTTCTTCAACTTCCCTAGGGGACGTAGGTGGTTTTTCCCGAGGGGCTCTCCATTAGCCCAAGGGTGTGTAAGTGATTCTTCTACAAGGACTCTCCATTACCCCAAGGGGGTGTAAGTGGTTCTCCCCAAATAGCTCCCCATTACCCCGATGGTGTGTAGGTGGTTCATCCTGAGGGGTTGTCAAGTTGACTACCCTCCACAACATTAAAGGTTGGGTCTAGGCTTCAATATCTAGATCATAATTATTTAAATCTTAAATAAATCATAATTATTATTTTTTTTTTTTTTGGGTGGGGGGAATAATATGATAATTCTGTTTAAGATCTAATCAAAAGACAAAAACCAAAAGAAAAAAAAATTGACATAATTTCAAATAACATCTAAAATAATTAATTAAATATCCTAAATGATTGATAATGCTAACAAGATAATTTAATATTTCAAGTCTCTACATAATTTAATTGACATTCTTTTTTATAAAAGAATAAATCCTGAAATAGAATGCTATTTCTCTGCTTATTCGATATTTTTTTCAGTTGAATTCTTAATTTTATAGAAGGAATGGTTCCAAATAATTCCCCATCCGAATCCCATTTTGCTAATTATAGGCCCAATTTTGTGTTTTGATGGACTTGGGCTAAGCTTGTAAGGAGACTCATGGTTGGATTGAGGTTTAAGAAATACGGCCCAAGGAAGAAAAAGAAAATTTTCTACCCAAAAAAAAAAAAAAAAAAAATATATATGTTTTCCATCCTTTTCAAACTCTTCTAATTAGTATTATGTTTGATCCACTAAGGATTCACATCCTCTACAATTCTCACCCCTACAATTCTTTGTAATTCATATATAGGATTGTGACATGTGGCAGGTAATAATCCAACGGTCACAAATAAAAACCAACTAATAATTGAATCTAATGTATTCTTAAAATTTATCTCAATTTTGTCTCTTTTTTATCGAGGCAAAATTTTAGGGATTTATTATTCAATTTTTAATTAGGCTATAATTCTTATCATTGGATTATTAACTGTCACGTGTCACAATCCTAAATACGAACTACAGGATGTGGATCCGACTCATATATGGAGAGGCAAACAAAGCTCCTAATACCTACACTTGAAGCCACATGTGATATTTTGGTACTATCAGGTGGGAGATTATTAAAAGCTCTAGTTACTCATAGTTATTGCATTAGATCAAAAAATCTCGGAGCAATGAAATTAATTCAAAGGCTTTGGAGTTGGATATAGAAAAATGGCAATGGTATTATTGTAT
The DNA here is from genome assembly GCF_041222555.1 of Hakea prostrata. Classification (NCBI taxonomy): domain Eukaryota; kingdom Viridiplantae; phylum Streptophyta; class Magnoliopsida; order Proteales; family Proteaceae; genus Hakea; species Hakea prostrata. The sequence goes on along the minus strand of NC_142600.1, from coordinate 71,304,620 downwards.
TCTCCATGTCCATGTATATAGGGTTCGAATGAAAAAATTAAGAGCCAAAAAACTCAAAACTAAGAGAATTTTAGAACAGGGTTTGACATAGAACAAAAAGGGATTGGAGAGAGGGCATTAGATTGTGCTTAATACATCTTCAAGTGGTCTTAGGATTCAAAATTTTTCATTGCAAGGTTTGAGTTAGATCCATGATTTCAATAGTAGGCATTCTTTCACATATTTTGGTCTAGGAACTTAAGCAAACTTCTACTAAGAAATAAAAGAGAAGGGAAAAAAGAAGAAAAAAAAACAATGAATCATGAATTATGGACATTGGAAAGATAATTTTCACTTATTATAGGTTATTTTGGTTATAAGATCACTACAATACTATACTTGCTTCCAACTTATGAGGGCATGAATTAATAATTAATTGGACAATTTTGTGGCTGGTAATCTAGCAAAGGTAGCCTTGTTGAACATGTGTTCGACAATTTAGTTAAATACCACTGTGGTTGGATGAATTAATAATCATTTATTTAGGAGGCCAATGATATATATGTATAAAATAAATGGATAGTTACTGTTGCACCTGTACTACAGCTTAATTATTACTTTATCCCATGTACTTTTTTGAAATTATTAAGCTAACCTGAAACTTCATCTGTAATTACTGTTGCCCCCTACTGTTAAATGATGATGTGGCAATTTTAAGTTATTTAAAAATAACAAAATAACCTTAAGGTTTTATTCTACTTATTTACACTTTATAATAAATTACATTATTATCTTAGTAATTAGAAGAAAAAAATAACCATAATTAGGTAGCTCCTTAATAATAATAATAATATTATTATTATTATTATTATTATTATTATTATTATTATTATTATTATAAATTATTATAAATTATTATAAATTATTATTATTATTATTATTATTATTATTATTATTATTATTATTATTATTTACTTTTTAATTTGGTGTTGTTTTTTAATTTTTGTTATTCAATTTTCAATTTGATGTTATCAATTTTAAGAACTTCTCATTCCCATTAGATTTTCGTTTATTTACCATCTTTTTTTTTTTTTTTTTCCTTTTTTCTAATGAGGATCCTATTGTATTTTGACTTTAATTTTAGAATGACAAATAAACATTAAACATTCAACTGTAATGGTCTTTTTACACTGTTAAAAGTGAAAGGGGCAACACTAATTTCATAAAATATAAAGTTATTTTGATAATTAAATTATAATAAAGGGGACAACAAGAATTAACCCAATAATAAAACTTAGAGCAAATTGCACTGGCACCCCAAAATAAAGACCTTAAAGCAATGACACCTCACTTTATGTTTAAAAAGCACAGAGTCCTCAAAATTAAATTTTCATTGGATATATTGGTCCAATTTGTCATTGAAAACCTTTTAGACACTGTTTATTATGGAAAATAATTTTTAAAATAAACAGTGATATAATTGTTTTTAGTGATAAATTTAACAAATATATCCAATGAAAATCCAATTTTAAGTCTCTATGCTTTTTAAACATAAATGGAGGTGTTAGTGTTTTAAGGCTTCTATTTTGAAGTATCAGTGCAATTTGCTCTAAAACTTAATAGCTAAAAATGGAATTACACTTTATTCTAGGGCGCATTTGTAAATTAAATTATTTTCTTCTTAATGAAAGTCATATACAAACCGATGCACATTACACGGCTTTCCAAAACACTTTGTATGTTTGTTTTTATTTCTATTTTTCTTGCTCTTTTGTTTGCAATCCAAGTGTTAGGTGTGACAGAAAAACACATTTGTTTGCACACCAGATTGTCAAATCTAATTGGTTTTTTTTTGGTCAAAAATCTAATTGGTTAGTTGGTGGAATATGTGCTTTCATGGAGTGAAAACAGAAAATTTGATATTAAAAACAAAAGATATTGAACATTGATTGTACGAAATGCTGTATATGTGTACGCTGATGGTTTCTAAAGTTGATTTAAGACATTTTTGGTATCAATTCTCATTCTCTATTATACTTATTTAAAAGAAATAAGTTTTAAATAAGTACAATAATTTAATTATTAGTTAATAATGAAAAATAGTTTAATGAAATTTATTAAAAATAAATTATGGAATGAAAAATAAGTTTAGTATATCAAAATAAAAATTGATTAAAAAATTATAATGACGAAGTGAAAAAAGAGAAAAATATAAAATATATATATATATATATATATATATATATATATATATATATATATATATATATATATATATATATATATATATATATATATATATATATATATATATATATATATATATATATATATATATATATATATATATATATATATATGATTTTTTATAAAAGAATGTGTTTGACTATTTTACCTTTACCTCAAGTATAAAATTTTAAGTAAACATTTACATAAATGAAGACTTGAAGAGAATGAAATTCTCACCATAATGCATAATAGACTTTCGCATATTATGAAATTTGGAAGCTTTTCTATTATTTTAAATGAAAATAAAACTGATAATAGATGCCAAACAATTAAAATTAGGGATAATTACTATTGCTCTCTTGTACTTTGGTTTTATTACTAATCAAATCTCTTTCTTTATAAAATTACTGTTGCCCCCATCACTTCTAACGGTGTTAAATGGTTGTTAACACTAAATATGTAATGTCTATTTTGCCCTTCATTAAAATTAAGAAGTTAAAAAATATTACATTACCTTCATTTTTATAAATTATATTGAATATCAATTATATCTTTAAAATCTTATATTTTACAATAAATTTTGGCTTTGGTGGGACCACACACTTTGTACAATGGTTAGCATATATTAAGAGATTTTCAATTTTCAACTTTGAATTACATTTGATATTTCCTAATATTTTAGTTTATATTTTAAGTTTTATTTAATCACATATTTCCTTTATTCGACAAATTCTTTATATGAAAGAAAAATCAAGTCTTTTCTTTATTCCGTAGTTTATTTTTAGAAAAGAAAATTTAATTTAAAATTAATTTTATTCATAGTTAATTAAGGATAGTATTATAACTTGCAAAATAGTAATTAAGTAAAGAGATAATTGTAGGGTTATTTTTGGGTTTAAAAAAAAATATTGATGCCACATCATCAATAAACTAACTAAGCTTAACGGAATGGAGCATTAGTAATTTTAGACAAAGTTAAAGGTTGGATTAGCAATTTTAAAAAGTAGAGGGGATAAAGTAGTAATAAAATCAGAGTACAATGGGGCAATAGTAATTATCCATTTAAAATAATGAAAATTTATCATAATTGAGAATGATAATTAATACAAAAAGAGCCTAAATCTCATCGATTAAGTTAGAATTTACTATCGATATAGTATTGTTCATCCACGATACTATTACAAGATTAACTTTAAGTTTATAACTTAATATAAGGTTTTTCTTGAAATGAGAACTCAATGTAAAAGTCAACTAAACTTACTCGGTTGATAAACACCTCTTAATGAATAAGTCATAAGTCGAAGTCCTCGTGATATTTATAATATGCATATATAAGAATTTCCTGTGCCAAAAAGGAGATTGGAATAATGGCTTAACAAAAAAAAAGCCTTGGTCATGAACACGATTTTCTTTTAAGTTTTAATTAGGAAAAACCAATGGCACTTTTGCCAATGCAAAATTGCTCTAGTGTTGATACTAGATGTTAAGATTAGAGCGATCAATCACATACAATCGAACAAAAAATAATGAAGAAAGAAACACTTATTTTACCCTAGTTTACCTCAATATGAGGCTACGTTTAGCATTAGATTTTCACTCTATTATTCTCAAAACAAACTAAAAGAAATTTTGAGGCTCAAAGATAGGGGTGTAAACGGATCGGATTTGGATCGAATAGTGGTATATCCATATCCGCATTTTATTATATTTGGACGGATTCGGATAATATCCTATCAACTTTCGGACGGATTCTATCGGATTCGGATGATAAATGGACATGAATATAGATTGAATACAAGTTTTCGACTACCTGTTTACATCTTTACCTTTTTATTTGTGAGGGTTAGAGTTTGAAATTTAAGAATTTAACAACCTTGGTAGTTATTTTAGTAGAAAATTTAGAAAAATAGTCACATATTATTGGTAAAATTTATAAAAATAAGAATAATCAATCTAAATAAGTAACTTTATCGGATAATTTTATCGGACGGATAATAATCGGTAAGAAAATGGTACACTATATCCGCATCCTATTAATAATCGGACAGATTCGGATACCCCTAAACGGATGCAGGAATGAGAATTCGGAAGCGGATTTCGGTTATCCATTACACCCCTACTCAAAGATATGTGGTTCTTCTACAAGTTTCGAAGGTGTTGTCTACTCATCGAATAAGACCTGTGTCTATTGACAATACATTGTGAAGCATGACCTATATCCAACATTCTAAAACTCATGTCTTCTAGTAAAAATTTTGTAGGTTGGACTCTTATTGAGGTGCGCATAAACTAGCCCTGAAGCTCAAATCCAAAAAGCGGTACACTATTTGCTCAGCTCTGTGCTTACCACACGGCAGCATGAAAAAGGGTACAGCCCTTATTAGAGGTTAAAACGACATGTCATATGTTGCTTTTCTTGTGGGTCCCACGCTTGATGGGAAGGTTTCTCGCGCAAGACGAAAGCGCCAGCGTCCAGACAACCAGCAAAAAATTTTGAAAATCTATAGGAGCGTCAACATGTCCCGATAAACGGCCATCGAATGACCACGCTTCGCCGCAGCAGGTCTGACACGTGTACCAGTGCTGCCGAATGGTTCTTCAACAATCTGACGTGGATGTCAGGATATGTGGTCCATGATCATTGGGAGGTGCGGTTTTCGGGATTCATCTAATACACGTGGCAATAATTATATTTGACCGTTTATAATGATTTCCATATTCAACTATTTCAATAAATAAATATCTCAGAGTATTGTGTACTTTTCTCGCTCTGCAATTCTTTTATTATTATATTATATTATATTGTAATTAGAAAGCTTTTTTTTCCTTTTTTTTGGGTTCAAATTAGAAAGCAAATCTTAGTACTATATAAGAAAGGTTATCTTCGATTTTCTTAATATTTTATCTCGGCAGGTTATTTAATGAATTTCACGAGACATGCTCACAGCCAAAGCCGGTGAGCCCCACGCTCGGCGCGTGATTCCTCACGAGGCATCATTTTGTAGCGCGTGAAACCTGAACTCTTTTACCGAAAAGGGCAAAGATTTTCATATATCCCGAACTCCTTAGATTTTTTCTTTGTTAGGCTAGGGCATCATTATTAAATTCGAAATTCTATCCGTAAAAATAAAAAATCTTTCTGAAAAATAATAATTAGGAATAATTACTATTGCCCCCTTATACTTTGGTTTTATTACTAATCAAACCCTATTCTTTGTGAAACTACTATTGCCCCCCTTCATTTCTAATGTTGTTAAGTGGCTATTAACATCAAATATGAAATATCTATTTTATCCTTAGAATTAAGAAGTCAAAAATATTGCATTACCCTCGTTATAGAAACTATATTGAATGTCAATTATATCCTTAAAATCTTATATTTTAAAATTAGTTTTAGATTTGGTGAGACCACATACTTATGATTGTTGAAACTTTCACATTCCACTTAAATTTTTCATTATCACCATGCTGGAAATTTTACAAACAAATTAGCATATAAGATGCTAATTGATTTAAAATTTGGTAATATATATTACGGTTATATTAGGTGATTTTCAATTTCCAACTTTGAATTAAATTTGATATTTCTTAATATTTTAATTTCCATTTTAAGTTTTATTTAATTACATTCCTTTATTTGGTGATTTCTTTTTAGAAAAGAAAAATCACATCTATCTTTTATTATGTGGTTTATTTTTAAAAAGAAAAGTTAATTTAAAGTTAATTTTTTCCCATAGTTAATTAAGGATAGTATTATAACTTGACAAAAGAGTAAACAAGTAAAAAGATTGTGAGGTTATTTTTGGGATTTTGAAAAATATATAGTGCCACATCGTCAACTACGGGTTTACGGTAGGGGGCTTAGTAATTGTGCGTTAAAGGTTGGTTAGCAATTTTAGTCGGGATGTGTATTTGTCTGGGGCCATTTCCCTAAATAATTATTAAATTCGGAAGCAAATGACATAAATTAGAATTGAGATCCTTTGAAGTCCAAGCCTATCTTGATGTGTCTGTCCAACAAATGGGTGATGCGTAGGGATCTTGCTTGAGTAGTGTATTTGACGTGATGGTGTTTGTGATATTTACCATTTGATGAATGCCATTAGGATTTCATTAAATTCAGTCATTCAAAACACCATGTCTACAGATAAAAAACTTAAATTAATAAAAAAAAAAAAAAAATTTTTTTTTTAAAACGAGTCTAACAATGTTTTTAAGTAGTGGGATTTGATGAAATCCATGTGACATGCAAGTTAACATGGGTACCCCCGTATTACTTGAACCATACGAAGGGGTGGCTGACACCGAATGGGCCATACCGGCTCATTACTCAATAACAATAGCGAACGGCCTTGAGACCACTTGGATTTGAAACTTACATGTAGATGTCAGAGGAGATTTTCAACCTTCTCAACAAGGTCTTTGATCCTCAAAAGGGGAAATAAGCGTGGGCACTGTAGTTCATGTTATGGTGTGCTAGCCCAAGGATTCAAACCTGGAACTAGTCGGATGGAATATAAAATTTCATTGTTGAAATAATAAAAAAATATTTTGCACCATCTACATCAGCATTGTAAGCAAACCTCAAGATTATTCTAACTATATTTAGTATCATATATGTAACGATCGTAGTATTGATTGTTACTGTCACTCTTAGACCTACTCCGACTCACGTTGCCCATGCTAGATTAACGTATTCTAGGCTAGAGCAATGAACTTATTTGAAGTGCGGGTCTCCAAAACCCAATGTTGTAGGTTCAAATCCTACAAAGAGCAATTCCGTTCTTGTTTGTTAGGCCAACGGTGGGCACCGCAAACATTACCACATCAAACTCAATGCAAAGGCACTCTATTTGAAAAATGAAACACATCTTTTGAAACGGACTGCTCTTGTTTCAGTCTTTGCATCCAATGGTTGCCATTCTCTCCGACCCCATGTCGCTTATTGAATGATCAAACAAAAGGCTTTAACAAAGAATAACTTATTTCTAGACAAAACAAAATGAAATTTAGAGGAGATAATAGATTGGAAGTTGTCTTGGCAATATTATATTATCATGCACCAACAATTGATTTACTATTTTATTACCGTGATTAAATTTTCCTTATTTATTTATAAATATAGAACATTGATTACATTCTCTAAGTCACTCTTAATTTAAAGTTTTATGCCATTTATGGATCTTTGAATTTTCATATAATAGAAAATTTTGAGCTTCACATAAGTTATGTCATGACATGTCATTATATTATATTATATTTTTTTTGGTCAACACATTATATTTTATTTATTTATAAGGACAAACCTCGGATACAACCATTACAAAGATTTTCATCTAAAAGGATTCAGGACAAAAAAGAAGGGGATGAACTATGTATTTGAAGGCTTATTGGTTATAGTGGCCTTCTTCGCTAATGCATTTGCAGGAAAATTGGATTCTCTGTGAGTGTGATGGAAGGTTATGACTTCAAAATGTTTTGAAAGTGCAAGAATGTCCCTAATATTAGGGAAATACCTTCAAAACCATTTTAACCGGATGTTGGCATAGAATAGCGATGAGTACTTGAGTATCACTCTCCACTTCTACATTACACATTGCAAAATCAATAGCTTATACGAGCGCCGCCTTAGTGCTAAAGCCTCCACGATTAGTACATCTTAGGAATGAGAGAATCTGCCAAACACCATAACCTGCTAACAATTTTTCTTTCATGACTGATCCGGCCACATTTATTTTGTCGAGTTAGCCTTTGGTGATATGTGAGAAATGTGTTAGACAATCGGCACATAGTTTGTAGAGTTAGGGGACTGCATTTTAATCTAATGTCAATTTTTAGGAAACCTTACAACGAGTGAGACTTTGACGGTAGACTTGTAAATGGATAGCCGAAATCCGCCTCCGAATTTGCATTCGTATTCGTTTAAAGATATCCGTATTCAAAAAATTTTTTACCGAAAGATATTTGTATCCGTCCGCTAAGCAACCGGATTCGGATAATTGTTTATCGGATCGGATAATATCCGAATATAGTAAAGTGTTCAACATTTTTTTATCTGACAATGGATGATACCGGTAATCGGATAATCGGAAATAAAAAATTAAATTGAAGTATTAAACATTTTTTTTCTTCTAAAAAATTGGCTAATAATCGGATAATTATTGGATTTCCGATAAAGTTTCGGATTCGAATTCGGATGTCTTCTCTAAATCTCTACCGGATTTAGATTCGTGGATATCGGTTTTGTTAATTGGATTCGGATACTGGTATATCAAAGTCGAATCTGATCCGTTTATAGGTCTACTTCACGGTCCATTTACAAAAAGTATGTTTTTACACTTTTAAGAAACGGACGATTTGCAGCACAGTAGCCTAACTCCTGTTTTTAACTATTGGACGTGCCGATCACTGTAGCAGGATCAGGCAAGATTCGAATGGGTTTGCTAAAAAGTAAAAACACGGTTTGCCCGAAAAAGAAAAGAAAAGAAAAAACAAGCACTAAAGCCATGGCACGAACAGTTTTCTTTCTGTCTTCTTTTTCAAGGGTTAAACTTAAAAGCAGATAGGTGAACTAGTTCCCAAAACCGTGGTGTATTGGCCTATCAGAACTGACAAGTGACCTCCACCGAAACCGAAAGGGGAAAAAAGGAACACTAGGGTCCGCTTAAGAATCTGCTAGACACGAGCCGAGGGAGCTGAAGCCGTCTGGTACGTTGGTAACGGCTCATTAAGCCGTCCATGTAGCAATTTGGTAAAATTACTGGATTAGACAAACATATTTAGAAAACTAGTCAAACTAGTCAAACACACATTGCCTAATGCCCAAGACTAGACCTGTAAATGGATAGCTGAAATCCGCCTCTGAATTGGCATTTGTATTTGTTTAACGGTATCCATATCCAAAAATTTTCGTACCGAAAAATATCCGTATGTTAAAAATATCGGATTCGAATTCGGATAATTGCTTATCGAATCGGATAATATCCGGATAAATTTTTATCCGGATAGAGTTAAGTATTTAACATTTTTTCTTTAAAAATAAATGATAATTGGATTCGGATATCGGTATTCGATAATCATAAATTAGAAATTTATAATAAAAAATGTAAAAAATTGACAATTATCAATCAATAATCGGATATTTTATCAGATCGGATTATTATCGGATATTCAATAAAGTTTCGGATTCGAATTCGGATGCCTTCTCTAAATTTTTGCCGGATTCGGATTCGGATAGCGGATTTGCTAATCGGATTCGGATTTGGATACTGGTGTATCTGAGCCGAATCCGGTCCATTTACAGGCCTACCCAAGACCTCACATCTTTACCAAAAAAAAAAAAACCTCACATCTTTAGTGTAGAATCTCGGCAACGATTGCTAGGGTGGTTTGGATTAATATAAATAACATTTTGTTCAATGGTAAATCCTTTTCTCTTCTTGACTCTATAAACTCTTGTAACAGATTGCTTTGTGATGTGGAATTGGCCAAAGGTGATATTGTGCAGGTTTATTCTTCTAATCCGAGTGATGTTTATGTGGAGTCTCCAACCCCCGAACCCAGCTTTAGCATGTTTTTTTATGCTGCTTGGGACTCTTCTTCAAAGCATGCTGGGAGAAGTTGTATTTTGTGAAGCCCTATGGGCAAATTTGTAGTTGCAAAAACCTTGTTCTGCTTTGGTTTCTCCGCTCTTATCATGGAGCTTGAGGCGATTAAAGACGTCATTTTTTGTATTTTGGATCTTAGGATCACCCAGGCAATTATTTTTTCTGACTGCTTGCCTGCCGTTAAGGCCTTAAATGGCCAGGTGCAATCGTTGGATTGGCCAAGTAACGGCATTATTCTGGATATTTTAAAGCTTTCAACTGCTTTTTCTTTTATTATATTCAATTTTATTAGTAGATCCTTAAATGCTCAGGCCGACTATCTTGCCAGGGGCTCTAGGGTCTTTCAGCTTAATAGGTCCTAGTGTTCATCCCCACCAACTTGCATTGTAAACCCTTCTTTGCTTGCTTCAGGTCTTCGACTTGAGAGCTTAATATAATTTTAACTTTGTTAAAAAATAAAAAAAAAAATCTAGCTTTCCTTGTAGTGAACTCTATGTCCCAAGAACTTCAAACAAAAGAGGGAGCAAGGTTTTAACATATCCCATAATAGAATGTGACATTAGTGATCAGTTGATATTGTATCCACATTGAACACAATAGATATAATACAGATCGATGGTCTCTATATTGGATTGCATTAATATATATTAGTTAGAACGATAGAGTACTTGTTACAAGATGATACATATCTTCAAATTGTCTGACTAATATGAAACTCTATACCAATACTTTAAACCTTGAGAGGAAGATAAAGATGAAAAATTGAATCTTACGAACTCAGGCACCAGGTTCTTAAATGATGAGGATGAGAGCATAGATAAGTCGGGCGGTGATTGCTAGCCTTATGTATGACGCTATCGTTTGTTCTTCTTCGAGATCTATAGAAAACTCCTTTGAAGTCTAGAACACATGATTTCAAGATTTTGAAGCCTTTGTTATTATTGCACCTCAATTCCCATTTTTCTCTTAACCGTGAACTAGGAGGGGAAAAAATGAAAGAAAGAAAGAGATATTGAAGGAAACAACGACATAAATTTATTTGACAAATTAGGACTACAACATCCAATTTCGCAAATTTAGTTGTTTGTTTGATGGAAACCCATAGACGAAAGAAGAGAATAATATTAATAGGGGGCAAACAAATGAAATCGATGGAGGAAGTGGGTGGGAAACTCCGTCTAAATAGGTATTTATTTAGGGTAGATGTCTATACTCTCCTCTCACTTCAATCAGGCTGCATTTGTTTGCTAGAATAAAGATACAGTGGAAAAATTATTGAAAAATCAAACTTTTCCTTTAAATCCTAAAAGTGTAGTTTGTTTGGTTGTTTGGGGGCGAAAAAGCTAGAGACGAAAATTTCCCACCTCAAGTCTTTTCAAAACCCCACAAAATGTGTGGGACTTTGTGAAAAAATAAAAAATAAGACCTACAATTATCATTTTTCTACAAAATTATTCAATTTCCTTTTTTTCTCCTTCACTCCACTACACATGGAGTTCACATATTTTTCTCACATAATAAAAAAAGACTCAATTATGAGCACAAACAAAATAAATTAAAGATTGAATTTTTAGTGGACCCACGTGTGTTTTACTTTTGCGTTGGGGTGAAAAAGAACGAGGGAAGCAAGATTTCTATCCAATGGATAAAAGATACAGAACTTCTTTCTAAACCTAAAACCAGAACAGTAAACTTGTTTTTTTTGGTCAACCAGAACAGTAAACTTTGTCAGCTGAAACCAGTCGTGTGGCTTCTTTTGTAAAAGTAAACTTGAGTTTATCTAATTTTGTAATTTTCCTTAGCAATCAATTTTCAATTTCCATATTAAGATTGGAATTCTATCAAATTCGGCTTACTTGTGGCTATTATGACATTAATTAGAGGCTCAGAAAGAAGTATAAAACCCAAGAATGATGGCGTCTGGTGAGATTTTTAACTCTGGACTTTCTCGTGTCGCTGCCATTTCGCTTTTCAGCTGTTTGGAGGAATTCTTGCAGCATCAATTGTTCTATAAAGTAAAAACCCTAGGAGTTCCGAGTGCTCACAGGGGAAAAAGCGAGCAAAGAAGAGAGGAAGAGAGAAGGGAGAATCATTTTATAGATTATTAGTCGAAGTTCCGAGGATTCCGTTTACAGAAGCATCTATTTTTATTCATTTCATTTGATATAGATTCAGACAAATTCTGCAAGGCGATAGCTCAGAAGCTGTAATGCAGTAGAACTTTGATGTTGGATGAGTAGAACAGCAGTGGAGCTCGCTGTCTAGACTTTTAGTGTTTACTATAAGTTTCTATTTGGTTTTCCGCGGATTCTTAGTTCTTAGTATTGAAGATACTGATTTATCTTCAATGTTTTGCCGGTCGGGAGTTCAAACGAGTTAGATTTTCATAATTTGCCGACATAAAAAGGTTTATTTAGTTTGAGATCTGAGGAGCTTCTTGAAGGTAAATGCTTGCTGGTCTTGTGTCCCTTGGATGCCTACTTTTCTTATTCTACTGAAAAGTTTGAATTATGTGTTCTGTAGATGCCTACCTTTCTTATTCTGCTGAAAAGTTTGAATTATGCGTTCTGTAGTAATCTATGGTCATTTCATCAATTTCTTTGTATTTATGTTTCTCCTCGGCTAGATGTAACTTGTAAGTTCGTCTGTGCGAGCTCTGTGGTTACTATGCCACTTAAACTTTGGTAGTCGCAAGTCTTCAGTTAGTAAATTAGCATATTACAGTGCTTTGTTAGCTGATGAGCTTTACTTTTTTCCTTCCACTTCCATGATATGTACTCTCTTAGTTTGTTAAATCTGCTTTCGTGCAGTCCCTGTCATCGTCCGCCCCTTTCCTTTTAGAAACGTCCGATTCCATCATTCGCTAGTTTGATAATGGACATCTATGTTTTTGTAACTTGTATATTGTCTCCACTACTGTTGATTCAGATTTTGTGATTGTTTTACTTCTCATCCTTCATTTCTTGTGTGATGAAATATAATCGGATTTAAAAAATAAATAAAATTGTGGTTGAATTTACGTGCTAGCATTTCATGTCTTTTTGTGTAATTATACTGTGAACATATTTCATCTGGTTAGCTCCTTTTCAGCATTGGAACTTTGTCGTGTTGGAGCCTTTATTATTATTATTATTAATAAATATGCTTCCATTAGTTTTTCTCATGGTTAATTTATGCCCTAATTTATCTTCTTTGTCGCTAGTGTTATACCACAACAAAGTCATGTTAGTCATTTACATGATTAGCGGGGATGTACTAAGTCTAATTCCACCTAAAATCCTAGGAATTTGCTGATAGCTAGAATATATTGATAAACCTGGTTGGATGATACATTTTAGTAGTTTCATATGGTCCTTTCTATTCTTTATAGGTTGTAGGGTTGAAATCTAGAAAGAGATGTTGTTTTCCTGGTGGTCGCTCACATTTATGATAAAACCTCGTGCTAGTGTTTTACAATGTTTTCAGTGGATGCTGTTTGAACCATTTCATTTTATTCATGTCAGCATTTTGTACAGAAGTTATTCTGTCAGCAATACTTTCTCTACCCCTGACAAAATAGGGTTATTGGTGCCCCTAGTTTGGTTTGATCAACATGCTCTGTTTTAATGATTCATTCTTATGATGCAATTTTGAAGGTAAAGTGTGAGACATAATTGAGGCAGTAATAGCCAAATTCCTTGACTCTACTAGATGTGTAATTTCATTGTTTACAGTCGTGCCTGTTGGTGTTTAAGGGAACTCCTCTCCGTGTTCAGGCTGATGCTGCACCTCGTGCGTGTGAATGGGTGTGATATATACTTCTTTCTCCAGCACGTGACCATGCAAGAGTGAGCAGGCATGGTCTTCTGAATGTCCAACACCCAGTGCTTCTCGATCTGGAGACTATTCATTTTAGTCCTCCGTGAACTCAAAGAAACAGAATAAGAATAGTCTCTTGCCACTCCCATTCCTAGAAAGCAGCTCAGAATGGCTAATTCACCCCCCCACCAATATTTGGTAGTGTATGCTTGGAGATCCAGAGTAGGCATTACCATCATAGCTTCAACCACTATATTCACTTGTTCTTTTGGCTTCTTCACCTACATAGACCTAGAAGAGAGCAAAGTGTTGGCTCAGGTTTTCACTAAAGAAACACACCATTGTGAGCCTTTTTCTCATAGAAGGACCAGACAGATCAGAAGATTGAATCAGATGAAGGGGGACAGATAACTACTGTTATTGTATTGAAAGGAGTGAGAATTGGTGCTCCTCATTTCTCGTAAATAGCTTTAGAAAATCCCATTGTATAATGTTACTGCCTCTTGTCAGGATTTGCTGTTTCATCATCTTATTTTGGTTTTTCTGGTATATCCAGTGTGTTCTCTGCAACTTTAATTTGGTGGGTGGGGGTTAGCTAGGTGGCTTAGACCCCTATCACTACTGTTCCTGTTCCACTTATATGGTAGAAGTCGTTGACCTTTTCCTCCTGAACTGGTGGTGCATATATATGGGTTAGGGGATACCAGTTGCTACCCTTGATTCAGATTGCTCTTTGGTGGTCTACTTAATGTCAATGGGAACAAGCCACTTGCATCATAGACATGTGCTTTTCAATAGAGATCTGATAGGTCAATGCAATTGTCTTCCCACTCCAGAACACCTGCCCTCCAACACCTTCCCACCCTTCCCCCCCCCCAAAAATAATGTAGTTGCAAATCTCTCATATCTTCAAATGGTCTAGCATACCCCTGCCTTCAAACAAACACTTCCAACATGAAAAAAGGGGGAAAAATAAGCAAAAGATACGTAAGTGGGTTCTCGTGGTTGTGATCCTTGGCTAGATCCATGACCCAAATTTATGGGACCTAAAAAGATCTACCGACCCTAATGTCCCACATGGATCCAATAAAGAAGCTTTTGAGTTTTTAGTCTTAGATTTTGAATTTAGTTAATATCTTCTATATTTAGTTTGCCAACATACATCAATAGATCTGGAAATGTCTATAATGTACTTGTATATACAGTAGGATCTCACTTTAGTTGGCTGCATAATTTCATTTTGCTTTATAGTAGGAATAGTTAAGAACAAGTTTGGCTGAGTTTAATTGCAATTCAATTAATGGAAACAAAAGTAATTACCAGGCTACAGAGTCCATTGCTGGAGTTTGAATTTGATATCCTTCGATATATCACACATTTATTACCTTAATGAGCAAGATCACTCTCCTTTTACAAGCTTGTACACATGCTTTTATGGCTAATCAATGCCATAGATCTGAGTTGGAGCAGGAGCATGCCAAACATGAATGCCCCCAGTTGCCTCAGGTAGAACATCTGGTAGAGAGACCCAATCTTGAGTGAAATAAATACCATGGCTTAGAAGCACCAGCAAGCGCAACTTATTTAATACTTCCTCCAGCATGTTTTTCTAATATAGATCATTATTATCCTGTTTACTTGAGTCTCTGATTCTGGTATTGTCTCAGAAGAGCTTTTCTTGCAGAGTAGGTTGATTCTTTTTCTTTTGGGATGGAGGCTCCTCCACATCTATATGGTGAAATTTCATAATTTAAGTATGCAACCCTTATTCCATGTGTGTTGGTAAATCTTGTCTCCACCTTTCCAGGTGAAAATTGCCTAATCTATTTGGTATCGTAAGTAGCATTAGCAGAATTACGACAGAGCATGGAGAATGCTGTGAGCGCACATTGAATGAAATGAAGACCATACAGGTGCAAGTCTCATACTGTTATATTAATCTTCTTTAGACCAATTAACTTTTCCAGACTTAAACATTTCCTGTTTCTGACCTTCTCTTTTTGATACATGAATTACCTGTTGAAGATAATGCCATATTATTCTTAAGGAATGAGGAATAAATGTGTTACTGGCCCATCTAAAATTGAGTTCCGATATCAATATCTTTAATTTCTGCTAGTTGGGACCCCATTTGCTGCAAGCAATAGTCTGGTATTTTTTAACATGACATCTTGATAGAAATTTTGAATTTTGATGTTCATAAAAATTGTAGATTTTGGTTCTTAAATTCCTCTATGACCAGAAAAATATGATTTGTTTGACTTAATATTCGTGTTGGATGATATAGGCATGCTTTCGAACCTTGTTAAAAAGGTTTATGCTAATCTGTATTTTCCTCCCCATTTTATCATTTTGTTTAAACTTATTTTATTTCCTTAACTCTGTGCCTCTAAGTTGAAGAGAACTTTTACAGGATTCACAGAGCACACCAGAAGTACAATCCTCAACTCAAGTGTCACATGAGTCCCACAGTGATCAACAGAATAATCCAACAGCTGAAGCCCCCACAGCAGACTCAGGCTCAGTATCCCTTTCAAGTAGTGATAACAAGAAGGTTTCACGTCAAGATATTGAATTTGTAAGGCAACATGTTCTTAGTAGTCTGTCAATGATTTCTACCTTGTAATTTATTTTCAAGGTGTTTAAATCAATTGAGCTGTTGCTGCCATGATTCAATTTGACTGCCTGAAATGGTTATCGCAGGTCCAGAATTTAATAGAACGGTGCTTACAGTTGTATATGAATAGAGATGAAGTGGTTAAAACCCTATTGCATCGAGCAAAGATAGAGCCTGGATTTACTTCTCTTGGTAAGTTGGTTGGATTTATTTCTATTCAACGCAATTCAAGCCTGAATTGCAATCGTTACCATTTCAACAATTCATTCCAAAGTCAAGGAGCCATTATATGAAAGAGTTCTGATCCTTTATGTGTATGAACCGTGAGCGGTAGTGTGTAACTTTGCTCCCTATTGATTTACTTATCATTGTTATGTCTCTGGAAGAGTTCTCTGGGGAAAAACAACAAGCTGTTTTACAGTGTGGTTGAGCTCTCAAATCTACTTAAATAATTAAGGAATCTTCTAGCAGTGGCAAAATTAGCCTATAATATATAGAAAATAAATATATTTTTGCTCTATTTCTTTTTAAAGGGTCGAGTGGTTGAGGTGAGGTAAGTTGGAACTACACGAGGGGAAGCGGGAATGGTTCATGGATCTCAGATGTTGTCTGTTCTGGTTCATCTATCAAACAGGAAGAAGGGCAAATATAATGGTTCCCTGGATTTCATATGTAGTATGTGTTCCTGTCACAAGATCAGCCTAGTTTATTTCTTAAATTTAAAAGGAACCAGAGGACGAAAGCACCATGCCATGTGGTAAAGAAACCCCATGCTTTTTTGTCGTTCTTTGAATATGAAAATTTTATTTCTCCAATGCAATGCTTGATTATTCTCCAGTGGGGCTGATTTATTAATTGGGATTCACCATATAACTACACACAACCAATCCGAAGGGATATAAGAATAATTGGAAAGGGCAATGTTGCTGGATCTTTTTTTGGCTAGTACACCTGATTATAACTAATTTTTTCTGCCTGTGACAACTTTCTTGCATATTTTCAGTTTAAAGAACTTGTCTGAACTCTCTCTAAGGTATTCTTTCTGGTGTTTATTCAGTATGGCAGAAATTGGAAGAAGAAAATGCTGACTTCTTCAGGGCATATTACATTAGGCTCAAGCTGAAAAAACAAATCATCCTGTTCAATCATTTACTTGAGCATCAATTCAATCTGATGAAGTACCCTATCCCTTCGAAAGTTCCATTGGCTCCGATACAGAATGGGATTCATCCCATGCCTGGTAAGTTATCATTTCAAATTCTCCATCATCTAGAAAAGCTAAAATTCTTTAAGAGATTAGCAATAACTTTTCTTAATGTAGTATTGTATCTAAGGTGGCGTTTGGTTCCGCAATTCCCTGGAATCCGCTTCCGTGGGGAATCATGAGTCTGTGGAATTAGGTTCTGTAGAATCATATTCGTAAAAAAAAACTGTTTGGTTACCCTGATTCTGGAAAGTGAATCTGTCTGAAAAAACATTTGGTTACCCTGATTCTGAAAGTGAATCTGGCTGAAAAACTGTTTGGTTACCCTGATTCTGTGAGTAGATTCAACCTGAATCACTTTGAACAACCATTTATTACTGGGTTGAGGGCTACTGAGATGACAATTTTTTTCTTTAATTTGGATTAATTTTTTCCCCTGTTAAGTGTAATATATAATTTTATATAAGTGTAACTACATAATATAAAACATGGCAAGACCAAAACTTTATGAGAGTACCAACCACCACCAACAACAGCTTGAAGTACTGGATCCAATGTTGCATGATCCTATAATTGAAGATAAGAGGTTTGACGAATACCTCAGTTTAATTAGGATCCCTTTCATGCACCTGCTAATGTCAACCTCTTGGATCTCTTTCTATTTATAGCCAACTTGCCATTGGCTATAAATCTAAGGTCCATACTTTGTTATTGGCATTGCAACAAGTGTGCAAAGAATTAGGATCATCCTTCCTTGCCTACAATAGCACAATGGAGGCTGTTGTTCCATTCCAGGTGAAGTTTGATCTTCACAATAGTAACCACCCATCACTTCACTTGTAAAACAAATTCAGTTGGTATATATCAAATAAAGAATACTTTAAATGGAGAATCTGTAGGTTGTAAGTTGAAAATATATTAAATAAAGTTTTTGATGTTCTATTTTCTTAATAGTTAAGAGCACATAAAGATAAGATGACTGGTTCCATCGTTCAATGCTTAGTGGTTTGAGAATGCTAATCATCTGATGACTGGACCATTAGTTCTAAAGATTGTTAAAGAATGAAGAAGGCAGAGTTAGATCCTTTGAAAAATCCCTAGTTAAGAACAAAGCCCACAGAATTTACCAACAGAAACTTGCATCCCAGATATTGGTCAATCAATCAGGCTTGTCAAGAGCAGTAGAGAATAATAAAAAAATACGATGAAACTAACCAGGCACTATAAAAGTTATATAACCATAACATGGGCAGAAATATATGCTGATCCACAACTCTTGTCACAAAGCTAAACATAAAAGAGTTCTCTAAAAAGTTGAAAGGAAACAAAAAAGCAATTAAATATCAAACGATCACACAAAGAGGAATCAAGATGAAATATTTCAGACTATAGTCTTCAAGACTAAAATAGAAGGCAAAGTTTGAGACAAAGTAAAACAAAATAAGGTGCAATCCAACCTCAAACTCAAACAGTTGGAGTCATACAAATTGAAGTACATTAAAAATTTAATCATTTGATTCTGACTCAGTCTCTGATCCCATGTCTTCATCATCTGCAGCATTTGTTGTTGCATATGCATTCCACATCTGTATTGCCAAGTCATTCCGGAATGCTTTTGCATCGAATGACTCTGCATGGTTCTCTTCATCTTCATCAGAACACTACTTTCCTCATCTTCCTCCAAGTGTGGTGAGGAAGAGGAAGTTGTTGTTGGCCTTGACCCCTCCCTCGACTCCTGGGCAAGCCATTCCTCCTCTTCTTCCAAAGAGTCGTAGTTTAAAATGTGGTTGTGAAGCAGTACACAAGCTATCACAATCTTAACTTGAGTTCTGAAAGGAAACTCCGCTCGAGTTGCCAATATCTTAACGCGACTCTTCAACAAACTAAAAGCACCTTCAATGACGTGGCGTAACCTTGCGTGCCTCAAGTTAAACAACTCCTTTTCATTTTTGGGTCTTTGATTTCCCCTCTTCCATTCCTTCAGATGGTACCTAACATTTGGATATGGCCTCAAAAAACCTCTTTGGTTGGCAAAACCAGCATCAGCAAGATAGAATTTACCATTTGGAACCACTAATCTTCCATCTCCGTCTCTATGGAGAGCATCATCCAAAATGCGGGAGTCACATGCAGACCCTTCCCAACCAGCAAGTATATACGTGATTTTTTTGTCATGGTCGCATGCAGCTAAAATGTTTTGTGTAATAAGACCCTTCCTATCTCAAAACCTCCTATGTTTTTCAACAGGTACCCAAGCTTGGTATATGAGATCTATCAATGGCTCCAACGCAATCTTTGACGAATGGGTAGAAGCTGTGATGGTTACCTGCTATCTTCGGATGTGTGGTGAGACTAGGGGGTTTTAAAAGCAATGGGTGCAATTTCATCATTGCATTTAACACTTTATTAAAGTGTCGACTCACTGTCTCCCCAGAATGCCCAAAACGGTTCTTTAAAGTCGAATTCTTAATGTGGTGTCCAAGACAATGTAGAAACATCGTTACTTGTTCCTCAACTAACACCAATTTGTTGTCTTCTAAGAGCCCCCTCGTACGCAATAAATTTACCAAGTTGTAAAAGGATCTTTGGCTCATTCTTGTTTCCGAACGACATGTATGCTCGATGCCACCAATAAAACGTTGGGTTTCAAGAAACCCACGTTGGGCATCTACTTGATATGGTTGCCTCTCAACGTATGTTATTCTAATATATTCAATGATTGTGAGAACTGCTGTGGCCACCATAAGAAGTATCAACTCATCGTCATTCATGTTGATCTAGGTGAGGGTGCCTTATCTAAATTTATGCCCTGAAATAGATGACCCACCAACAAGATTGAATACCTTATTAATAGCAAAACATACAGATTAATAAACCATTCAATCAAGATCAACCAATCCACCAATGATAAACTCATATAGCCCACAACATTGACAATAAAACCATCCTTCCATTCCCCCCATCAATAAATAAGAACTGAAACTGCATATCCCAATTACAATGAAAGAACACAAGTCATTCGTCTGATTCCTGAATTTCAAATTAGATATAAAACTCTAAGTCTCACCCCCAACATGTGTTACTACTAATGGTCATATATAGAACTTTGCCTCGATTACTGAGAACGATTTCCTCAGCCATGTCTTCTAAGGATCGAAAGAAACTTACAAATAGGAAGCACTAACAATTAACAATCAGAAAATATCATATTAGGATCCAATGCGATATGTACCCATGTCTTCTAAAGTTTCCAAAGTCAAAACATGATAAGACAATACAATATACTATTGATTAGAGTCAAATTTCAACTATTTCAGCATATGTTTCTCAAATCAAGTTTAATACTATTTTAAATCCTTCATTTCATTTTCATATTTACTGAGAATGCATAAGTGGTAGATGAGACCATTAGACATACATAGAACAACGTGGACAAAGAGAAAAAGCAAAAGAGGGCAAGATGAGACCTATGAGACAAAAACAGAGAGCGTTGTTGGAGCTCCATATCTATCACAATCTTATCATCTAATTATGATTTCATATATATGGTCCATTAAGTGTAGCTCTGTTTTTCTAAATATATGCTAAGTTAGAAAATATATGCACCTAGTACAGGGCATAGATAGTTGTAGCTTTGTTTTCTACCATTAATAAGGTAGATAGTCAAACAAGGTCATTCTATTAAAATATGCAGAGGAAGCATAAGAAGTCAATATGGAATGTGGAGAAGTCTTCAACAACAACATAAAAAGTCAAGAAGCAGAGCAATCAGCTTTGCACAAACAACTATAAAACCTAAACTTGGGATGATCCACTGCATCTCTTTTTAACTCTTTAGTCATAGTAGGCCATGTTGCATTATAACTTAATAATTGAGATTGCCTAAGCAGTGGCTGTTGTATGAATTCAACCTACAATTTCTTGACATCGATCTCCATAGCCCATCTAAGGCTTTACATCAATGCATCAACCAGTACAATTTAGCATAATTAAATTGAAAACAGAAAATCAGGAACCAATGCAGAACAAAATAGTTTGTGAAGCCAACGCACCTAATGCAAAATCTACCTTGAACCAGGGAACCAGCCGAAGAATGACTAATAATGGAACTATGAAAAGTAAATTCTTATATGGAAATTCAACAGAAACCCATATTTCATTGCCGAACTACTACTACTTCAAGAATTTATAGAACTGATCCACACATATATATGAGGAATTCATGAAACGAACAGAACAAGTCTAGACCCAGAAAGGAGAAGAAGAGATCATGAAGAAACCATAGAAGCTAGTTGACCCAGTTAGATAGACTATCCAAACAGAAGAAGAAGATCAAGAAGAAAACCCAGTTGCAATTTGATGTTGAAGATGAGCTATTACATGTCTCTAACTTCAAAACAGTTACGATTCTTGACAACGATGTCATACATGTGCATGGACTTGAACCTAGTGAAGTCCTTAGGGAGAGAGACGAGATGAACCATGGAATGCTTTAAAGCAATTAAGATTACAAGAGTAGAGATGTTACATTTTTTGTGGATATCTTTTGTAGAAATGGGTGTGAAGCCAAATCGAAGCTCAAAAAACTAAGAATGGAGCTCAATGGACCAGCAATGGTGTAGTGGGACAACGATTTGCTCTTGTGAAGCCAAATCAAACCTCAGAAAACAACGATGGAACTCAACGAACGATTGCTATGCTCGTTCCCAAACTGAACGGAAACTTGCTCTGGAGAAGATGAACCCTAGAGAAACTTTTCACGCTTTGCGGAGAAGATGAACCCTAGAGAAACTTTTCACGCTCTGCGGAGAAGATGAACCCTAGAGAAAACGGAGAAGATGAACCCTAACAGAAAAACGGAGAAGATGAGCCAAGAAAGAGATGGAGAAGAAAAGCCCTAGAGAAAAATCACGCTTTGTTGAGAAGATGAGCCGTTGAGAAATTTTCACGTTAAAAGTGATCCTACGCGAGTCATCCATATTTATATTTAGGGTTGAATTAGGTGAGTCTCTTTGGAAACCACCTCTTGAGGTGGTTTCCAGTGGATTCAGTTTTTTAGTGTAAATTGTGGATTCTTGGTGAATCTTGAAGAATCTGGATTTTGACTCAACTACTCAACCAAACGATTTTTTTTTGGAGTCATGATTCCTTGGAATCAGATTCCAGGAATTGCGGAACCAAACGCCACCTAAGTGATCTAAAGAGTAACCACACTGAGAATGAATTCCATATTTGAAAGGTTGACTATAGTACAAAATCAGATTCAAAATAAAATTGAAACCTAGAGTGATATCATAATGATAACTCTAAAAACTATAGAGGTGGGCACGGAGTCCTTAACATCTTACT
Organism: Hakea prostrata; assembly: GCF_041222555.1. Taxonomy (NCBI): domain Eukaryota; kingdom Viridiplantae; phylum Streptophyta; class Magnoliopsida; order Proteales; family Proteaceae; genus Hakea; species Hakea prostrata. The sequence continues at coordinate 71,281,837 of NC_142600.1, read as the reverse complement.
GAAAGCCTGAAGCTCTTCAGGAGAGAACCGGTGTCTGTAGTGATTTTCATGTGATTTAATTAGTAGTAAGCTGACTATGGTCATTGCTACTACCACCAACACCACGTTTTCAATTGGCTTCAAAATCAGCGGGCTTGCTGTCTAGCTCCAACAAGTGGCTTTACTGTGCCGCAGCCCACCATAATGTTCATTCTTGACTGGCTCCTCAGTGGGTTAGATGAATCAGTAGTAGCTGTATTCGAACCAAGTACGGTGTATAAAGCAGATTGGTCTGCGGGGGAAGGCCGTAGGTTAGCTGTACGGTGGTTGTCCTACATATGAACCAATGCATAATATTGGTCTAGTGCAAGTAACAAATCTTGCTGAGATTATGTTTGCAAATCTGATCATATTTGACGGTTAGACCAGTCAAAAGATCATATACTTGAATTTTGAGGACTTGCTTGCAATAGGCAGTAATATCAGTGGCATTGGGGTTGATAGTCTAAGTGGTGATCAAATTCTTGCTAGCAAATCCAGAGCTCTGAATAATATTGAAAGTGTGACAGTGCCATTGTTTTGTATCATGAATTTTCTTCCTTGATTGATACACTTGAGCATCATTCCCAAGTTGACGGTTGGTGTCCCTGGCAGCCTTCTACTTTGGAACAGTAATGTCCAATAGAATAATGAGTTGCCACTTGCCAAGTCGAAAGCATGAGGGAGGAGGGGCATTACCAAGTAGTCATGTGAGATCCAACAATCCAAATCAGGACCTTCAGCTATGGGTGTAACAGCAGTGCCTGTAAGATGTCTTGTGAAACTCCAGCTAGCAAGATCCAGTTATGTAGATTGAGACCCTGAGACCACTCAAGGTAACAAGTTACACCCAACTTGATGGTAGTTGTTGCAAAAGGAATGTACTTACCATGACCAGGTGCAGCAGGCCAGATGAAGCTGTAGTAAAATCAGACATGGTGCCAGCCATAGTTGTGCCAGGGGAGTGGTTTTGAAACGAATAGCAAAAGCTTACCAGCATCTATATCTTCAATTTTCAATAGATTATTCATTCTTGAATGAGGTAAAGTGGAGGTATCAACTAGATCTTGAATAGATCACTTATAGTGCTGCCCTTGTGAGGTAAGGACTGAGAGAGTGAAAGCCGTGTAGAAGAAGGTGGTATTAAAAAGAAAAAACGAGTTAGAGTAGAATCGAGTGGGGCAGAGCAGAAGAAAGTGATGGAGGGGAGAGAAATTGTAGGCTGATTGAGCTCCGATGTCATGTTAATGACTGATAGGGCTGAATGCTTGGGTGATTGATGAGGTTGCAGAGACTTTTCTTTAGGAAGTAGGACCAAATTACAATATTGCCCCTTTTATGGTTGACTCTTTTAATGGTTCTTATGAAGGGAATTACTCAAACTGCCCCTGTGGGCTACATAATTCAACACTTTCTCTTTTCACTTATTGAAATTACCAAAACCATATCTGATTGATTCACAAAATGAAACCAAAACTGCATTTAGAAGACTCTTTAACTTATTTTCACTAGGTTTTGCATGAAATGATCTATATATGTAGGACAACATGACCAAAGCCTGATGGTTGTGCTGTGTGTTTTGCGCATTTATTTTGACAAATCTATACTGTGTTGTCCATTAAAGTCTTGACAGGATCTTCGTATTTGGTGTTCATAGTTTTATCCTTTTACTAGTGGTCATCTTATTCAGATTTCATAGGAGTTTTTGGTCTAGTGAAGTGATTATTCTGTTTGACTTTACTCATAGAGAGAAACACATTTATCTTAAGGATTAGGCCTTTGGCCTGATTGTTCCCTTCGTTTTCTAATTATGTGGTGTTTTCCTAATCTGTATAAATTTTGTGGTGTTCCAAATTTAAAATTTATTTATATATTCATTATTGTCATCATTATTCAACGCCAACTTGTTTGCAGTGCAGTTAACAACTTACCTATGGGGTATCCAGTTCTACAACCGCCTACGATTCCCGCAACAGGCCAGCCTCATCTTGATTCCATGGGCTGTGGGCTATCCAGCTGCCATGTGGTAAATGGAGTTCCTGCCCCGGGCAATTTCCATCCCATTCGAATGAATTCTGGAAATGGGTGAGAATTTATATTCATATTTGCCCTTCATTTGGTATTTCTCATGAATAAGATTATTCTAGCTTTTGGCACAATTCTTTTTATTATCATTTGTAATTTTTGAAGCATGAAAAATGTAATGTTTCTATATGGTTTCATAATGTTTGTGGGAATATGGGGGTAGTCAACAGTTATTGCTTCAAATATTCCATATTATATATTTATATGTTGGTATAATTACCTGTGTTAACTGTTAACTAAAGGCAGAAATAAAATTAGATGTAGTTATGTGAATTTGTAAGTTATCTGCATTGTCTTTATTTCATCCCACGAAGATGACCTAGTCCATCTCATTTTTATCTGTCCCATACCTCTTTCCGTTTCATGCATCATTTAATGGACTAGTAAGAAGTGGTACAGATTAGCTCATGCGTTTATTGCTTTGATTGATTTTAAAATCAAAATTCAATGAAATTACAATCCATAATGGAAGGGCAGCATTGAAATGAAATATGCGTGGAGTTGATGCTTTGAATACTTTTTTTGGGGTGTAAGATGATGCTTTAAGTACTCATTCTTGATATTTAGATACTGATGGGCATTATGCTTAGGTTAGCTTAGCTGTGGTCTAAAGTTAAAAAGAATATTGGCGTACTGGTGTTACAAGAAATCAATTTCGTCAGTGTTTCATGTTGACGTGTTTTGCTTACGTGCTTGGAATTTTAAATAAGGATGAGAATGTAATTGTTAGACTCTGGACCAAGGAAAAAATTTCGGTCGAAACAGGAATTTCAACCTTGAAAAAGGCCGAAATTTCCAAGTTTTGAAATTTGTGATTTTTTTGCTGAAGTTTCGAACTTCAGTTTCGGGCCTCATATGGAGTCAAAATGATTTGGATTCTTGCATACACCTATTTCAAGCATAATAAACACTATGGAATTACTAATTTACGAAAAAAACCCATTGAAAATGTAACATCCAAGTATATATTATATATGAGAAGAAGTGAGAATGTTACCAATTACAAGTCTACTCTATTCTATGTCTCCCTCTTCCATCTGCACCCCATACAAATGACAATACAAGTGCCATGATGTTTGCTACTCTCAAAGCTCTACAGTGCTATCCAATTGGTAGCAAATCTAGTTATGCCTGGCCTCACTAAGTCACCTTGACACTTGTCCCTCGTCGTCTTTAATGCATATTTGTGGTTATAGATGAAGGTGCTAACTTGTCGGGCTTGGTCCACGGTCCTCTTCACAAGCTTGACCTTTCTAATGTCCTTTAGCATTAAGTCAATGCTGTGAGCAACACATGGAGTCCAAAAGAGCCTATATCTATCCATCCATCAAGGCATCAATACATAGTTATAAAGTGTACATGTAATGTAAATATATGTATTTAAAAATGAAAATTAGTACTAGAAGTAGAAGCATGTTTTGATTCCTGGGGTTCCCCTACATCTTCAACCTAGCTTTCTTGTAGTTGGAGCCATTATCAGTCACAATTTGGATCACATTCTCCACTTCAACTTCCTTTTCCACTTGCTTTAATAATTTATAAATGTATTTTGCATCATTCTTTTCACCAGATACATCTATTGGCTTGAGGAACACTATCCTCCCATCACAATTTAACATGAAATTGATGATGAACTGTCTAGTGGGACCAGTCCAACCATCAGTCATCACAGTCACTCCATAATAAGCTCACATGGGCTTTAATCCATTAGTATACTCATTTAAATCCTCCTTATGCCTAGGCAAATAGACATTATATATCTCATGTGGAGTGGGTCCCTGTACACCACTCCCTGCCCTGCTTATCTCCTCAATCATATCCCTATAGTAGGGCCCTTGGGCTTTATGTGCTGGAATACTATGGTAGTAAGCCCATTTGGAGAAAACCATCTCTATTTTCTCCTTCACACTCCCCCATAAGTGCTTTAACTTTCTTTGCTTTTGCTCGGGCCTCCTAAATAGGGTCAGATCATTGTGAAGAAACTCCAGATCCGGATTTGTAGGATGTGTTGATGAAGTTCAACCCCTTGTTAGGGCCCATGGAATAAGAATCTCCTGCTTCACACTCTGACTCCTCCTTATAGGGACTTGGGAGCTGCCTGTGTCTCCCATACCTACTGGCTTTTTAGAGGACCCAAAACCCATAGACCTCTGTTGCCTCCTCATGTCATCAACCCGTTGCTACTTCCTACTTATCATCATCCCTCTCCTGATCTGTTCAGCCTCTAGGTCAGGGTCACATCCATACTCTCTTGGCTCCTCTAGATCATAATCCTATGGCTCTCGAAGGTCATCCACGCATGCATCCTTGAACTCCTCCCTCTGTGTTCTCCTCTTTCCTCTTTTTCTTTCCTCCACTCGTGTATGTGGCCATTGCTTTCTTGACCTCTAAGGGCACCTTTTGGCACCCTACTACATCCCTGTTTCTATCAGCTAGATGCACCTTCAGTCTAGTAGTCTCACCTCTTCCTATTTGTTTCTTGTAGTATTTACACTCACTCTTCCTCCTATCAGTTGCCAGTGGCCTTCCGTGTTGCCAAGCTATGTCTGACATATTTGAAAAAGTGTGTGATACAAGAAATACATACTAAGTATCTTGAAAAGCTCCACAATATGCTCAAAAAATTACATACATGCTTCTAATAATAACCTATTTTTAAATATAAACAAGTATTCTTTAATATGTAATAATTTAAAAAATATATAAAATACACGCTAATTATCTTAAAAAGCTCCACAACATGCTCTAAAAATTGCATAAATGCTTCCACTAATACTCTCCTATTTTTAAATTTAAAAGTAAAAATAGATAATTAGCAGAAAAAAAGTTCGATTCAATGCTATCACATTAATATGGTGTCTCAACTCTCACATACATTAATTTGAAGCTCATACATCTACTATATATATATATATATATATATATACATTTTTAACAATATACATAATTTAAAAAATAATTTTTAATAACAGAAAAATATAAAAAATAGTAGGAAGAACCAAAATAAATTTGACACAACAAATTTCATAGATCAACACTCTAAAGTAAACATACTTAAATTTGGAAGTAATCCAAGAAGATTTAAGGCACAAACAAAACAAAAATAAAAAAATGAGGAAGTTGGTTACTCACCCTCTTTGATTCTTAAAATCCCAATGGTGGAGGAGCAAGATTGGAGAAGGAATGCAAAGGAGTTGCTAAAATGAGGTGAAATGGGGGTAGAATCCAAGAGAAATAAAAAAAAATAAAAAAAAAAATCATAAAGAGGTCGAAATCTTTCGTAGGTTTTGATCGAAAAGAATCATTTTTATAACCTGAGCAGTATCGTTTCGGTGCGATACAAAAAGATACGAAATTTTGTGTCTTATCAACCGAAAATTCGTTTCGTTTCTGTTGATACAAATGATTTATATTCCTGTACTTGTATTTTGTTTCGTTTTTGAAAAACACAGGCATTTTGACCAAAATTGTCATTTATTTCCTATGCTCTGGACAAGGGCAGAAATATTTATTATTTTGAATTTTCAAGGACAGTGTACTGATTATTTGAGGGAAAAGGAGTAACTGAGCTAGTCATGTGGAACAAAACCCTCAATTCCCCCACTCAGTTGGGTTTCCTGGCGGTAGAAGCTTTCAGCTGTAATATCCAAAACTTCTTTTATGTACTGCAGACCACTGAATAGAGCTGAAGTGAAAAAGGCAATAGGAGATCAAACCTAGATTCCCTATGATAACTCAACTCAGAATCTCAGAGCACTGTTGCAAAATTGAAAAGGACTAGGCATGGCTCTTCAGAGCTGTGATTATACTATTTGACTGGTCCTAATTTCTGTCTGAAGGGTATGTCATTTACCTGGGTTGCAGATTGTTTCAACAGTCGGATTAGGAATGCTGCTAGTCAGCTGCAACTTTGGGTCCATGGGCTGCAACCTGTAGGGCATGTGATACAAAATCTGCAGTGAGTAAAATAGCCTTCATCAGGAATCTGCCACCCCTGTATTGCTTCTACACGTCTTTTGGACTTGCTTCTAACACCAACAGCCAAAGTGAAGCCACTTTGATGAACAAATGGTTTCTGTAATGATGCGACAGAAAGTGACAACCCAACATGCTGACCTTACAAGAGCCAAAAACACCAGCTCTACCCTTCTGTTGCTACTAGGAATAAAAGATTTCACGTTTCTCCATGTCACTGGTTCTACCCTGAATTTCCAATTTATTCTGGTAACTCACTGGGAAAAGCATCATGACTTGGTTTCTAGAAAATGGTTGGAAGACTGATAAGCGCTATGTTTGTGCATGTGCATGTAGGGGTGGACGGTTCATTAATTTTGTATTTGAAGTTTTCATTGGTAGTTTTCCTTGATGACCAATTCAAAGTGGGGTTGGTAGAGAATAGAGATAAATGATGGAATAGAGAAACAAAAGACAAGGAATTTGACTCTTCTTCTTCTTTTCTATTTCTTACATCAGGTTTCTCTCTCTATTCTTTCCCTTCTTAAAAATCCAAATGTTGCCACATCTCCTCTTGCCTTTTCTCTTGCCCCTGTACTTGTAATCCACTCCATCAGAGTGAGTGATGTAAACCAGCATCTAGGGCTAAGATAATGCTGTAATTTACCTAGGTTTATGGTTACCCAGGAAATTCCAGCAAAGAAGAATGAAATTTCTAGGGTTTCAGAGGGGCTTTCACACTTTCCAGCTCAGTTACAGTGTGAACAGGGTTCTGGTTTTTATTAGAAATCAAAGATTAGGGTTTTCAGAAAGTTTGGCTATGGTGGATTGGGATCTATCTTTGCTGGTTTTACAACTTCAGAACTAGGGTTCAATGGCTGAGAGGGTTTAGGAGGTCTGGATGATCTAAACTTAGGGTTTTAGAAGCTTTTAAAATTCTGCAGAATTCTCTAGGAAGAAGATGAAGTGCAGAAATTTTCCAGGTTAGGAAAAATAGGCTGAAGTGGGAAAATAGCCTTGGGATTTTATTCTAGGACTGGGAGCAATTGTAGGGGAAGAGAAACGGGTCTAAAAGGGGATGGGAAATAGGGTTTACCAGGGGAAGGGGACTGCTGCTATCGTGAGGAAGAAGGGGAAAGAGCAGGGGCTATGATTCCTAAGGGGGAGGGCTAGGGCTTGCTGGAATTGTAAGGGAAGGGGAAGAGGGTAAAGGTGATGGGGCTGGGGAGGTTTTATAGGCCTAGGCAAGAGAGGAGGGGGAAGGGAAGCTATGGTGGAAGAGGGGAGGGGTTCTAGGCTTGCACAGGGAAGGGAGAAGGGAGGGAAGGCTGCGGACGAGGGGGGAAGGCAGGGGTTGGGGGTGGGGTCTTCTACTTTCCTGGAGGTGGTTGATGTTGGCTGGAGTTGCAGGACTGAACTTTAGAACTTGAATAATGAATGCTTGGAGTGTAGAATACTCTCAATAGACAACTGTAGGGTCCCCCTTGAAGGGACCCTGCCAACCACCCAGTATAAACGCCCAATATTCTTTATTCATCAAAATTGAAAAATTGCATTGAACTAATGGACTATTTATAGCCTTCAAAAAGAGACTGACTTGGGATTCCTTAATGGGTAAGGATCCCAACTCTTGACCAAAACACTCAAAATAGATTACTTAAAAGACCACAACTCTAGATTTGGAATCTACTAAACACACATGCTTAATTAAACTTTAAGTTACCTTAAAAAGCACTTGCTAAATAAGATAACTTAGGACTCAGCCCTAACAACTTTAAATCAAAATAGACCTAACTCAACTTAACTTGGACTGAACTAAAATTCCAGAAACAAAATAAGGAGAAAAATGCCCCAAAATGCCCCCAAAAGGGGTTTGGCCAGCTTAGGGTGGTTTCTTGGAGCCATCCTGGGGGCCCCACTTAAAGTTTTGGCCAGGGGGTCTTTGTGTTCACATCAGGGGGTTGTTTGGTTATTGAGCTATCTTTGTGTACACATCAGGGGGTTGGGTTAATTGTAGTCTGACATGGATATGTCAATTTTCATGTCTCAAGATGTGTCCTCTTGGAATTCCATTTGTCAAATAGCTATGCAATCCCTTTCTTCCGCTCAGAAAAGTTTAGTTTTTATGCCATTTGTTGCCCAAGTTTGTGGTGGCAACAACCTAGATTCATTGTCATTTTGTCTGTTGATCTATAAGCCTTCATACTGTGCAAAGCCTACTTGATTTGGTCCCTTGCCATGTTTATACTTGTCTTAGGAGTGGGGTGAACATTTGAAAAATTCCTTAGGACAATGTAACCGTTTCTCCATAAATCTTGCACCACTAAAAGGCAAGCCCTGCTGCCAAAGGCTTCCTCACAAGCAAAGCGCACACATAACCCCCTCCACCCACAGGCCGCCGCCTGGGGTGAGGGGCAGTTCCCCCATGCAGCCTTACACAAAATTTCTTCTGTGAGGCTGTCTTGATGCCTTGACCTCAGGACAACTGTAGTCCACCGAGCTTTGCGCCAAGGCCTGCCCCTATCAATCTTGCACCATTTGTTGGCATGAATGTCATAGATTTTCAATAGCACAATGCATCCTTTTACACTCGTTGCACTGCTGGTTGGTGTTTTACATGTAAATCAATTTATGTTTCCATTAGTACAGTTTAACATTTTATTCCTGTATCTTGCACCAGTACTTGGTTTTGACATATAATCAATTAATCAAGGTAACTCAAAAAAAGAGTCTTTTATATGTCTGGTTACTGCCGTGATAATTAAGGAATGCATCATCTGGAGTGCGGCCTAAGGTGTGAGATAAATTTGACTTATCCCTCATAAAAAAATAGTGGGGTAATAAAAAATAGTCCTGATTTTCTGTCTATCCAGATGCTATTTGTTCTGCTCATTGGAAGCTATCTAAATAAAATTAATTTGTTTTTGAAGTACAATGATGGAGAATAGTGCAGCTGAAGTTTCCTCTGTTATTCCTCCAAGTAGTGCCATGTCTTCCATGTCAGAGATGGCTGTAAGTCCTCCTTCAGTTGCGTCTAGCGGTCATTTTCCTTTCACACCATCAGACATATCAGGAATGGGTGTGGAGGCATCAGCATTGGAAACTGCATTCACATCCGATGTCACAAGTTCAGTTGGATTGCAGCTAGGATCAGATGGTGGAGTTGGAAATTCTAGGGATTCCCTGCGGTCATTGGCTCAGATCCCTTGGAATTTCAGTCTTTCAGATCTTACAGCAGATTTGTCGAACTTGGGAGGTAATTTCATATACTTCTTCCATGTAGAAAATGTTACATGCTAATATCTGGTCATTTATACACCTTAGGAGAAATAGAGAGAGGTGGGTGTGGGAGGAGAACGAGAAGCAGAATACGGTCCTACTGGACTTCTTACCTTATTTTACTAGAAGGCAAGAATTGCTGCCTGGTCATGTGGCCCCTCAACCAGCACGGTGGCCAACATAAGCGTGTGCATGGGCAAGGCATCAACATGGGTGGCTTTTTTTAATTTCTTTTTCCCTTCTCTTTTTAATTACTTTCATGGGTATGTCAAGTGCTAATCTTGTGCTTCCCTGTGTCTCTCGGCACATGAACCATTCACCTGGATCATGTTCTTTTTCCCTTCGTAGATTATCATGCTTATCTGAACAATTGGTACATTTGTAGGATGTGGCTTTACCTGGGCTTGGCTAAAGGTTGACACACTGTATCTGACCATGCTCAATGGGACACCAGCCTTGGCCCAATTTTTAGGATAAGCTTTCCATGTTAAATTGTTGAATTGCTCACAAGAACTATCTTCGTTTTTTATATTGTGATTGCATTTACTGAAAAAAGATTTATGGATGTTAATCTTCGACACCCCCACACCTCATCCCCCCTTGTGGGGCTTCTGTGGTCCCGGTCTCTCCAGCCCCCCTTCTTTTCTTTTAGTTATGGTATTTGAAATTTTCAGCTTGATAGATATTATGATATACTTTTGCATTGCAGACGCACGTACCTCCCAAATGATAGAAATAGAACTGAAAATTCATAGATGTAAATCTCCCCCCCCCCCCCCCCAACTGCTACCTCTTGTTTTTTTCCTACCGATAACAATGTTGAAATTGTTTGTAGATCTTGGACCGCTTGATAACTACCCTGGCTCCCCATTACTTCCGTCAGATTCAGACATTTTACTTGATTCTCCAGAGCAAGATGATATAGGTAATGAAACTTTGGTTTGTTTTCAAATTATTTTGTAAGTTTTCTGTAAGGTCTTGTTCTTCTAGGTGAAAGCTAGCCTCACATTTATGACTTGATTCCAGTTGAGGAGTTCTTTGTTGATCCTGGCCCAGGGCCATGCTCTCAGTCAGATGAGGAGAAATCATAAAGGCTGCTTTAAAGTCAAAGTGCAGTCATTGAATCAGCTTGTCAATATGGTAGCCTTGAAAAAACCTTCCTTTTGGATATGCAATTGATTATGCCTGTTCATCAAAAATATTAAACAAATTAGCTGTATTTATCCCTCCCCCCCCCCCCCCCCCCAAAAAAAAAAAAAAAAAAAGAAGGAAAAGAAGAAACAAAAACAAAGAAGCAGTATGGCTATTTGAATTGGTTTATGAGCTTCTCAATAGGAGTCTGCTCACTGTTATTGTTAGATTTTTGGTACATTCAATAATGTTAAGAAGCTTAAGCTCCGTAGTTTTGACCTCATAATAAATTTTTTTTCTTTTTTCAAATGACCAATGTGACTTATCTTTGCTGTTAAGAGCAGTAACGCCACTAATCTGATTGCTGTTGAGGGATTGAAGTTTTAAGAAAACCTCCACAAGCTGATTTTACAGGGTATGAAATTGCGATTATCCCACAGGATGAGATTTGTGGAACCTGGTATTGAAGTAGTTATTTAGATGCGTCTGTTATTCAGCTTTAGGCTGATTCCTAAAATTTTCTAATCCCATTACTTCATGTATGGATTGATTGTGACATCTTTTATGCTAATGGAGGTGCGGGTATAAATTAGTTTGCTTAAATTGTATCAATGGATTGCTTATGACATCTTTTTAACATCTATTCTCATTTGAGAATTGAGGGAATGATACTTCCCTATAATATCTTAATTGTATCAGAATTCTATTAGGGGTATTCTTGCTTGAGTTTCTATGGAAGCCGAGTTTCAGGGGCTAATCACCGTTTTTTTGACCGTTGTCCTTTGTGAAACTAAAATGTGAAGTTCATACATCAACGAGTTGGGTTTCTATGGTCGTGACATAATGACATAGGACCCATTCGACAAGATTGGCTTCTGGAAGCAAAAACAGCTGTCAGTTTGCAATTAGAAGACTAAGATTTCACCAGAGATTGAATCAACTTTGTTGCTGGAGACAAAGAAGATTTAGAACCAAATGATCATATCATTACAGTTGAAGAAACAACTGGAAAAAAATCTGTTGCAGTATGAGGGTCTTTACAGAATTCTTATGTTCATTCATGAATGCCTCTTCCTAAAATTGTTTCACTTGAATCATGAGTGTCTCCTTTAAATCATAAATGTCTCTTGTTAAAATTGTTTCACTTAAATCCACTCCTTGTCCAACTTTATTTTGAAAAAAAACAAACGCAATATTGCATCAAAAGTGTTTCTCCAAATAAAAAAAAAAATCAATTTATGTTACAAAAACATTTGACCAATTTTTTATGTGAAACACCAGAAGCTGTTTTTTGGCAGGTATATTGGGTCCTTATTTTAGGCAAACATTGCAAGCAGGAATGATGTAAAACATGATAAACCGAAAACACAATTAGGAACGTCCTGGGATCGTCTCGGCTCTTCAATGATGGCAATGACCAAAGCAACTGCCAAAACTAAGATCTGGATGCAAACTTTCAGCTATCTTCTTCTTCAGCTATCTTCGCCTAGGGCCCTTAGGTAAATAACATCAATCCAACCCTCTAGTACCGTTGCAACCCTTAGAATTAGTTACAAATCATGCCAATGGCATCATTAGGAAGATTTAAAAAGATCATGTCAAGCAATGTTTCAGAAACTACTCCCATGCAGCTAGCTGTCTACGACGATTCTGACGGCAGCAATACCAAGGACTTCCCCTCTTGCTTTCATCTTCCTTCAGTCATCATGTGTTTCATGTCTCTCTTCCATCAACTCCCCTTTCTCCATTCTTCATTTCCCTCTGTGTTGTCTTGCAAACTCCACTAAACTGAAGATTTATGTTTGTTGTCATATAATTTTCTTGGTCGATCAAACGCCACACAGGAGGTGGCATGGGTGGTGAACTTTGTCGTGTGTTTCAATGGCTATAGGAGTACCAGCCTCTAGACAATTAGGACAACCACCTCAACGAGAATGACCAAAACATGACCAAATACTTCAACCTGTATATAGATTATGAACATTGTTGCCCCTACATCAAGGATATAACCTTGTCATCCCTATCCAAGACTGCCATCATCAGTGCCCGCAACCCCCATCCCCAAAAAAACCCCCCATCACCAAAGGAAACCACACAGACAGAAACCAGGAAAGCGAAAGAAAGAAAGAAGAAAAAAAAGCGCAATAAAAGAAAAAATAACCGCAGTGTTCATCAACACTTGCACAGACAACCATGGACTTAGATATTTCCACCTAGAATTACTAAATGAAACTATACTAGACATGGTATCAAACAACCTTTTTCAGAAGCTTGGATGACCTTATTCTGCTTTGACATGGTTGAATCTCACCACAATGCAGGTGATGTTGTCCGCACTACCTCGAGAATAAGCTGTCTCTGTCAACCTTCGTGCCGCAGCCTCAGGTTCTTCCTGAACTCTTGCAAGGGAAACAGCATCCTAGCATGCACAATAGAATCAAGATACTGACTATTAGTAACAAAATTCATTGTAAAAGAATGCTGTAGCAATGGATCAACATAATGACATCAAAGTATGACTACTGGACGTAAGACACTGTAGCCAGTTTTCTTGAATTCCTAAAGCCCAATACTCTTTCTTTTAACTGCTTAATCCAACAGATAAGAACATGTAGATCAACCTGGGACATCAAATTTGAGTACACACCCTAAGGCATCCTAAATCTTAAGCACAAAAGGAAATAAAAAATGGAGTCCCCAAATCAGAGACCTTGTACGTAACAAATTCTTAAATAAAGCTCAGTAAAAAATTAAATCCAGTATCATGATGAAACTTGCATCCTTTCTTATGGTATATGATCCTCGGGCAATGCTAACCATCAGAAGCTAAAAATGTAAATGTGCAACAAAAGATAAACCTACCAGAGAGAACACATTAACCGAAAATTAGACATCCAAGATTTTAGAAGAACTTACATCATTTGGTACCACATCCCAAAGTCCATCACTGGCAAGCACCAGGCATTCAAATTCATCATCAATTTCTTGTTCCTGAAAAATACATTGATAATCAATGCCATGTTAAAGACCACTATATACAGCTGTAGCAAATCCACATGCAATCACACCAACATAAATCTAGCGAAGAGAACAAGAGAATTAACATTTGCCATTGTCTTAATGATAGTTCTTATGTTCCAATTGGAAAAAGAATTCACCACTAGGCTGACCACTTCCTCTGTTACATCACCAGCCTCCTTTCATTAACCATCCAAGGCATACCCTATCTGGGCAACAATGACTGCTTTGTTGGTCCTCAAATTATGTTGATGGGCAATCTTATTACCCTGACTAGACAAACTTAGAGCTGCAAAAGCATTACATACTAAGACACAATCAACCGTAGTTATCAAAGTGACGTGGGGACCCCGCGTTTAAGGATCTTCCTGAGCACCTTGGTGATTGGGGCGGCTGTAAGGCATCAACATGGCAAAAAGCATTTTGGTTTTTTTCTTTTTCATAAAGCCATTTCATTTGGCATAACTAATATATTGAAAGTTATATGATTCTACTTATATGCTAAACAAGTATCAAATAATCATACCTAAGCAAGATATTCATCAGAAAAAAACATTATTATACCAATATAGCAGTATAGCATATAAAAATATGTTTATATCTAAAAAATTTAACCAGTCAAATAATTAGACTTTTTTGTATTAGATAAGAGCATAAAACCAGCTTTACAACAAATCTAAGATCGCTGAAATTTGATTTATATTGAGTGAGTTATGTTCTTGCCAAATCTTGTTTTGAACGCAAGTACTGTCAATATTGCTTGGAATGTAAATATTTTTTATCTCAAAGTAAATAAATGTTTCATTGCAATTCAGAATTGTTTCACCATATTAAGATTTAGAGAAAATTACATGGCACCCACTATTTTTGGAGTAAAACTAGTGACCACCCACTATAATCTCCAAAATTACATGGCACCCACATTCATAATTACAAGTTACCCATATTTAAATTCTGATGTTAAATGGGTATTAAAATTACCTCAATGCCCTTACCCTTATTTAAGTCATTCAAAATTGAAACTCAAATTACATAAATGCCCTTTGTGCAGGGAAATTACAAAAATACCGCAGCCTCTTCTCCGACCAGTATTCAACCTATCTTCTCCAACCAACCTCTCGTCTCCAACTATGAGGAGTATTCAGTCCTTCCTCTATGCTTGCAGACATAGAGAGTAGTAAAATAAGGGTTTTTTCTCAATTTCTTTTTCCGTTGTTCGTTTGGTTAGTGGGTTTATAGGTTCTCTCCTTTCGTTCTGGTTGGCTGGGGGCTGTTGGGGAGATGGAGAAAAAGGAAGGTTTTTTTCTCTGTGCTGAAGGAGGAAGTGGTTAGATTGTCACCGGCAAGGTCCAAGGCGAAAAGCTCCACCAAGAGTAACTCTCGTATGTCAAGGCTTCTCCGGCGAAGGAAGCAACATACTTCGCATACTCCTGAACCGTTGGTGGCAAGATACGGCAACTTGAGGCCACTGGGAGAGACGTTGACGCCGTTGATGGAGGGACCTGATCCTGAAGGCTGTGATGGAGGAGGAGATTCTAGGAGAGAAGGTTGGGGGCACTGGATGATAGGCCAGCTCTCCTCATGCACCATCTGTTTCTTCATCTGTGCTTGACATATGAATGATACTTCAGTGCACGCTATTTATAAGCTTGCTTGATCTCTAAAAAAGATCGATTTTCAGAAATCCCCAAAAGCTCATAGAAAGTCCTTTCTCAAGCAATTACTAATCCATCGTTAATTGCAGCCTTAATTCTGAAGCACCCAGAATGATTTCCGATTGAAATGGTTAACCTAGGTTGAGATGAATTGAACCACCTACCAGTTCTTCAGTTCCTATAAACAAAAATTAGAACTCGAGCGGTAGATCCAAGCTTCCAAAATCGCCAAAACCCTTGCAAGATAACCCTCTACAAAGAGGAAGAACGAAGAGGATGAAAAATCTTCATTTATTAAGCGAACTCCTCACCTTCATTTACCACCTTCCATGGAAATAAATCACAATATAAAAAACGAAGATAAGAAAAATCTGATTCCCTAGTCTTTAGCTTTGAAGACTCGATTCGGATTTTATCTCTGCAACTAAATTTAGAAACAGAATCTTCTAACAAATGGAGATAGCATTTCCGGAGAAGAAATGCCGGCAAAAATTCTACGATTCGATGAGTTGTGACTCGAAGGTTTCTGGAAATCTTTAATCTCCGATTTCTTCATTTGCGAGAACAAAAATGGAAGAGACCTGCAAAGAGAGAGAGAGAGTATGCGAAGGGGGTCAGATCTACGCTTGTCATTGAGAGAGAGAGAGAGAGAGAGAGAGATGGGGGTGGGTTGTGGTTGCCGGCGAGAGGGGGTCTAGTCGGCGGCGGCAGCAGGCTGTTTCAGGTGGTGGTGAACAGTTTCCAGCAAGGATAGGAAGAAGATGGGTGAAGGAGAATCTCTTCACCCACCTAGGGGTTGGGTATAGGCAACAATGGGCATTTAGGTAATTTTACTATCCATTTAACAGCAGAATTTAACTATTGGTAACTTGTAATTATACATGTGAGTGCCATGTATTTTGGAGAAAATAGTGGGTGATAACTAGTTTTCACCAAAAAAATAGTGGGTGCTGTGTAATTTCCTCTACGATTTATGAAAATTTTAAGTTTTGAGGAAAATCTCATATTTAGAAAGGAAAATTTCACCTACTGGTGAAAAAGTTTCTTTTCTTGATTTTCCCCCCTTTTGGAACTTCGTTTATTAACAATTAGATTCAAATAGGGGGTGTTTGCTAATGTATGAATAGCATCTTAAGTAAATGTTTACCTAAATGATCTTAGGCATAAATAAGGTCCAATACAAAATTCTGCACCAATAGAAACACTGCACTGCAACTTGCAATAAAGTGACAACTGCCCGATCCTCGAGTATAAACATGGATCCTAGGCAAGACCTTGATAACTATGCAAGTAATAGGTCAACTTTGGTCAGGAATTGGGTTGATGACATTGGAAGGGAACAGTTAAATTAGGACAATATGCCATATGATTGGATTTTGGCTTCAAAATTTTATGAGGAAAATCCAAGACCCCCATCCATCAAATAGCAATAATTTCCCAATTGGATCCATTCATCTGTTAGGAGAAAATGCAGAGGGAGAAAGTCCTAGATGCTGGGCCTGCGCCATTTGACACAACATAAAATCGTAAATCACATTATCCATTCAAAGGTTGGATTCTACATCTGCAATCCAATTAGCAACAGGACAACCTGTCTAGAGCTTCCACCCAAAAGGGTAATCCCCAAGAAACCCATTAAAGAATGTAAACAATGCATACAGCTATGACATTAGCAGTCTGGGGAAAGTCTTGCAGCCTTACCCTGTTTCCAGAGAGGCTGCTTCTAGGCCATGAACCTGTGAACAAGGTTCAACAAGTGAGCACTTGCCGCATCAAGGATGACCCTCTTTCCAAGAAAACCAGATATAACCCAATAATTTGAATTCCTACGCATGATTCCCAAGAAGTTGCAGCCTGTCACCGTTACTTCCTCAGAGGGCAATTGACTTGCCCAGAAACTGAACTGATCAGCATTAGCACAAGGCTTCTTTATTTACTCAAATATGGAGATGTCCTCTCTTTTTTCTATTTATAAAGATAAAGCAAGCAATTACATGGAAAAACTCATGCATGGGAGAGACTGACAGAATAAAGAATAAAATAAACTAATATAAAAGTTACTTTCTAAAACTAAAAAATAAAATCATAAACTACCTACTAGAAGAAAAATAGAAGGTAACCAAAATAGAAGGTAAATATTAAAATAAAGATCTCAACAGCAAATTCTTCCTCTACACAAAAGCTGTCCCGAGGCCCCCCGTTGTATCTTTCAAAAGCCTTTAACAAAGCTTAGCAAAAGCCTCATTCCACAGCCTAAACTAGGCCTCCACAAAATCTGATTGGAATCTCCCTCTAAAAAATGCTGATCAATGGATTTTTGGGGCATACTGGCTTGGATGGCCAGACTAGGCTATGGTTTGGTTTGGTTAAAACCCAACACATGGACCCTTTAGGGGCCTCTATAGAGACTAGCCCTTCACTGCTCCACAGGACTTGGGAGAAGAAAGATTCTCCCAAATTGGCAGAAAACCGATTGCCAGATCTGTGCCTGATACACATGGATATGCAATAGGCAGGAAGTCAGCCAAATCTGGATAATGTAGCAACAATGTTCAGGATTTGCAGGAAATATATGCATCTTTAATGTAGTGCTGTATTTGATTGATCAAAACAATAGCCAAATAAGAACTTTCACAGGGAATCAGTTTCAGATTTGATGAACTTACAGTGAAACGGAGTTTAGATGGGAAAGAGGGCTGAAACTAGAATGGTATTATAATGGAACGCGCTGAATAGATCTTCAAATAGGGGCAGAACTATAATGAAGAAAGTGGCAAATAACAATGTAACATGTAATACCCGGGCTTCACACTGCAAGGTGGATTGATTGGATTGAACACCAACCTACCTTGATCAAACACAAGGGTTCTCCAAAGAGGAGGAATGCTGGCAATCAATTTGATTTCCATTCATGAGTTGTCTTCAGCACTTACATAAGTCTCTTTATATAACATTCTAAAGAGACATAAACATTAATGGTAACATCCAACTACTACCCAACATCACTAGTCAAAACAACAATAGAAACATCCAACTACTACCCAACACCACTAGTCAAAACAATAATGGAAACATCCACCTACTACACCCCACCACTAACCAACACCACCTACTAGCTCCTTTTGTTGACTTTTCAAAGCTAGACTTGGGCTTAGTTCAAAATAGTGGGCTAATATTCTCCCACTAAAGTAATCCAAGCCCATGAAACCATGGGCTCATTTTATCCCACTACAACAGTCCTAGCCCATGCAAGCCATGGGCTGTTTTGGATCATATCATTAGGCTTTTCTCTTTTTTGTATATGCTGCCAATTCTGCATCAACTCTCCCAGGCTTGAAAACATTTGTCTCCGACGAATGGATGAATGATATGTAACGCTTATACCCATCGGGATTGATTTTCTCGAGGTTGTCAGAATGAATCCAAGTGCTATCATGTCGTGGACGATTCTTCCATTTGATCTCGCCCTTGCCTTGCTTTAAACCTTCGGTAATAGGTGTCATGACTGCACTGAAGTTTTGAATGACTCTCTTGGAAGACAATGCAAGTTGATGGAAATTACGAACTTCAGTGATGGTCCTTGGGTTAGGCCAATCGATGATGCTTCTTATCTTCTCTGGACCAGCTTCAAACCCCTTGGTTTTGAAGACAGTTTTCCATTCGCCTCCAGGCCTAATACGGATCTGATGATAACCACTTTTGAGGCCCAATTTAGAAAAGATCTTAGCCCCGAACATCATGTCTAACATGGTATCAAGCCACGGTATAGGAAACCTATACTTGACTATAATTTTTTTGATTGCTCGACTGTCCACATACTTACGCCATGAGCCATCCTTTTTTGGAGTCAATAATGCTGGTACAACACATGGATTTAAGCTCTCCTGAATGAATCCTTTATGCAGCGACTCATCCACCTGTCTTTTGAGTTCATTGTGCTTTGTTGGGCTAAGGTGATAAGTCGGTAGGTTTGGTAACACCGAACCTGGTACCAAATCAATGGCATGCAGCATATAGTGCATAAGAGGTAGCTCATTAGGCAACTCATCAAGAACCACCTCAGGAAAATCAGAAGCTAACTCTTTGTTAAGTGGAGGGAATGTCACCTTAGGTTGAGGGGTAACTTCTCTTGTAACAGAGCCAATACCAGCCCTGTGTTATGGCTAATGTGAATGAACTCCTGGTGTTCAACCTTAATCCTGTGAGAGTCACCAACATGCCTATTAAATGTAGGTTGTTCTCCAGTGAAATAACTTCGTATGTGCTCCTCAAAAGTTGGTTGCACAACTGTTATCCTTTGGGGTCCTCTCCCCATATTTCTCCGAGAAGGAAAATTGGCTACAGAATGAGTTGGATGGGATTCTTCACCAAGTGGAGGGTGTGGAGCATGAGTAGAGGCAACAACTCTAGCCTCCATAGCTGAGCGCCTCTCTTCCTCGTGCTCGTGACTTGCAATGAGTTGATTGCTCAATTGTTGCAACATCCCCATCACTTGTGCCATAAGGTCACTATCCAATCCAGAAGTTTTACTCCCTGCCATGGCTTTGATACCAAATAATGTAGTACTGTATTTGATTGATCAAAATAGTAGCCAAATAGGACCTTTCACAGGGAATCAGTTTCAGATTTGATGGACTTAAGGTGAAACAGAGTTTAGATGGGAAAGAGGGCTGAAACTAGAATGGTATCATAAGAATAATAGCATATAACGAAACGGGCTGAATAGATCTTCAAATAGGGGCAGAACTATAATGAAGAAAGTGACAATAACAATGTAACATGTAACACCCGGGCTTCACACCTCAAGGTGGATTGATTGGATCGAACACCAACCTACCTTGATCAAACACAAGGGTTCTCCAAAGAGGAGGAATGCTAGCAAACAATTTGATTTCCATTCATGAGTTGTCTTCAACACTTACATAAGTCTCTTTATATAACATTCTAAAGAGACATAAACATTAATGGTAACATCCAACTACTACCCAACATCACTAGTCAAAACAACAATGGAAACATCCAACTACTACCCAACACCACTAGTCAAAACAATAATGGAAACATCCACCTACTACACCCCACCACTAACCAAGACCACCTACTAGCTCCTTTTGTTGACTTTTCAAAGCTAGACTTGGGCTTAGTTCAAAATAGTGGGTCGATATTCTCCCACTAAAGTAATCCAAGCCCATGAAACCATGGGCTCATTTTATCCCACTACAACAGTCCTAGCCCATGCAAGCCATAGGCTGTTTGGATCATATCCTTAGGCTTTGATGGGTTTGACCATTGGGCTTTTCTCTTTTTTATATATGCTGCCAATTCTGCATCAATCTTAAAGATGATAATAGACATTAAAAACTCTATCCATATAACGAGAATACATTATGGAATTTATTTCCATAAAACTTCCTAACATATTTAATAAACATGTGTGCTCTAAATTTTGTTAAAAGCTCCAACATCATTAAACCTGATCAAGATCTAGAAGCAACAGTTTCCTACAGCTGTTGTAAGTTCTTCAGCATTCATCTCAAAAAACAGTACAAAAAAAGGGTTCTGCTAAGATCCTAAGTCAATTAGGAGTTTAAAACTATAAAATTCAACAGCCAACACAAGGAAGCTTATAAATACCTGAATCTCAGGTTCTGCTACAACAAACTGCTTCAGTAAGCGGTTTCCAAAAGCACGGGACATTGCCAATACCCCCCCAACCCTCCAAGTGCCTGAAAGACAACATCATAAACAAAAGAAAAGAATAAACAATAATTCTTGACTAAAGAGAACCAAGGAAGTTAATGTTCAATTATGGTTCAGGCAAAATGTACACAGTAAAGAGCCAGTAATAAATACCCTCTTGCACACTCTTCATTTTCCACCCTTATTGTGCCTGTATACGATATGTCGATATCTAAGGCACTACTTCTCCTGTGTACCCCTAGTTTTAACACGCTGTTGAAGGGTAAAAGGTAACAAGGGCCAACCTGGGGTCATTTTGTAGGATGCTACTTCCTTTTTGACTTAGATCTGATCCCCACAATCCTATCTCTATTTAATGAAACCTATGGAGCCTTCATTCATTAACAAGCAGTCCCCTTTTGATGCAAATTTCCGGATGTCAACCCATGCAGCTAGCATGTAGATTCTACCCCTATAGTTAATTAGCATTACTAGATGGAGACCTAAAACTACCAAGCCAAGAGATCAAAATTCAAAGCATAAGATCTCCATATGCTACATGTGATCATCTTCATTCTTTTGGGCGCTGAATAACATAAGTGTGCACCACAGAATTTGCAGATAAAATGCAAACCTGGCTTCAAATCATGGTTAACGAATTTATAGAAATTGATCTTCCTCCCCCCCCCCCCTCTCTGTGTTGGTGTTTGAAGGTGTTTCCTTTCAAAGTAATTTGGTCTCCATTGAGAGCATTGTAATTGAAAATGAAAGCAAGAACAGACCTAGGTGGTTAGCAATATCTACATGGTCCAATCTTTTGCACAAGAATCCCCATGAAAAGAAGAAACCATCAAACTACCAGGCCTACATCAAAATTGCATCGAAAAATTAGTTACCTGCCCACGAAACAACCCCTCCAGCACTTTCAATTCTCTTCCGCTCATCACTTCTGTTTGGTTTATGATCTTCAGATAGAGGTATTGCTGTCCAGAAGAAAGAAGGAATACAATTGTTAGGGGACTTGGACTAAACTAACAATGTCTTTTGTTGTGAATCAAACCAAAAGAACTCCAGATTCAGCTAGGTAACCCAGATTATTCTAATTGAAACTTCAGGACATGAAAAAAAAAGAAAAGAAATATCCGGAATGACAGTAACTAGAACAGTTTGGAATACTGGACAAGACATGCTCTGCCTGGAGTTAATGTATCTTCAATAAGGGCAAATAGCATATTTCTCTCTGGATAAGACATGCTCTGCCTGGAGTTTATGTATCTTCAATAAGGGCAATATAGAGTATTTCTCTTTGGCTTATATGTATACAGACATTTAGCCTTGAGGCCCTTGACTTCCCTAATGTAAACAAGCAAGAACTGGTTTGCTTCCCCTGACCTAGTCACTAGTGGCAACTATAAAGATGTCTCTTGACAAAGAAGAACGTCAATCTTAGATTCAAGCAGTCAACACTATATTGTAGGATAAAGATCCATTGACAAGTAGTGTGGCCTGAATTCCTAAGGTAAGTAAAGTAAACAAGTAAATGGTTCAGGAGGCCAAACAAGAAGACCACGAGCACTAGAGAAACTTTCATATTTAGATGTATCCCTAAAATGGCAGAAATGAAAATTTAAATAACAGGAGGTTAAAAATTGTCAAAGGCAATTCCTCATCATCAGAAGATAATCTTAGTAACAAGAATTTTATTTATGTTTGAAATTTGAATAAATAAAATAAAATTGTCAAGTGAACATCCTTTGTGAATTATCAGATTAACGAACCCTCTTCTGACATGCCCAAGCATCCTTAATAAGCTGAAAAACTGTTAATGTTTCAGTGATGAATCCACATCATCATGGTTCTATGTATTGGCATCATATCACATACTAGTTTTGCAAGTGGCCAATACTGTACATGGTAGGTACGATGGGTAAGCTGTTCAGAAAATTCAGTTTTAGACAGATTCAGGGATACTTATGTTTGATAATGTTGGATACAGTATTGGCATCATACAGGTTTTACAATAGACCCATGCCCAATCCAATACCATGAACTAGGACCATAACACTAGCACTTCCCCCCCTAGAAATTCTGCCTCTCTCTCTTCTCTTCTTCATGTTCTAGCTTTTTGGGTTAGGGCTGCATTATGTGACACTCCATTGACCCTATCCAAGCTAATGAAAACTTGCCACACAATCAGACCAGGCTACTCCTTACAGAGGTTGAATCCCAAAACCACATTAAGCTGCTCCAGGGCTTGTTCTTGTGGTTACACAGGGACTTGTGATCTACATCAGTTTTCTCCAACTTGACAGAGAAGTAGTTCATGAGTCCATTGGAGTTATCAAATCAAAATCGCATAATGAATCTTCAATTGAAGGAGAATCCTTATCCAGAAAATAAAGCCGTCAAAAAATATATCCAGTAAAACATGGACATTGCTTCTTTATTAAATTAGGCTACTACCAAGACATAACAAGCTATCAGATTAAACAAAATGTAAAATTAACAGAATACCTTTGCCTCCTTTTGATATTACTGCCCGTGAGTCTCCTACATTTGCTACATATAGATGGTTACCAACCAAAACTGCAGTTGAGGCTGTAGAACCATCATCACGGTAAGTATTGCTTTCGGCATCCAGGAAGTCGATGTCAGTTCTTCTATATGTTTCACCTGCAAGCTTGCCCAACATTATTAAAATTAAAGCAATGAGTTCAATAGGAAAGGGGAATTCCCACACAATCTCACAAAAATCCCTATTTAAACAACTAGTTATAAAACAAGAAGCTATCCTTGTGAAACAAATTATTTACTGAAATCTCGAATAACAATTGTATTCTGGTCATCTACCCTTGGCAATGGAACAAGGAAAAAAGCAGTATCCTCCCAAATGGAATAAGTAAAAATCCAAATAAATCAAAATTTAACTTCATTTACAGTTTACGTGGATTTATTGCCTCTCTATGAACAAAAAAGTGTCAGTAGTTCCTTCTCTTGTTTTATATCAGTTGCTCATATGAAGTCTCTTCAACAATTTGAATTTAATCCAGTGGTCCTCTTCTACATTCTTTAAGGAAAAAGCGATCATCCTAAGTTCTCAAGTGGTTGGTAAGCATAGACTGACAAAGCTAAAGAACTCAGCCAGATAACAACCAAAATAGAGATATTGTCTACAACTTGGATCCTCAAGAACTAAGCAAGCTTATTGGCACAACTTTTTTTGTGTCATGGACATCTTTGCCTTCTTTCTTCTCCTCTGCTTTGTGGAATGTAAGAACAGAGAGTGTATGAGAGAGAAGGACAAGATAAGATACTATTTTCCATCAGTTTTCATTTGTTCCAAGGCAATGTATACATCTTCTACTAATTCCAATCGTGCAGCTTCCTGCACCAGATCAGTGGCTGGAATGGATAAACTGAATATGCATAAACATGTAGAAGAAGCAGAAAATGCACTACATATAGAATTGAAAATCTCGAACGCACTTATGGCCAATTTAGTATCTGTCATAAATTTTGGATGCTTCAGGAGATTCTCAAATAAGTGTTCCTTCAAATATTCAGCTGCACGAGAACCACCGTGACCTGTCAAGATACCACATTATGATCATAAAAATCCAAAATACTGTACTCCAAGGAAAAGAGATCATTAATTATAAGAAAGAATCAAGAATAGTCAGGATCCCGTTGGGATTGGCCTTAGCTAATATGAGCTCAGCTAGAATCAGCTGATCCAAGCTAAACTAGTCAAGTATCAGCCAATACAGATTGCTCAATAACAAAGTGATCTCTCAATCCTTTATTTTAAGTCCTAAAATAAGATGTGGTAGTCATGAAATCAGAATATCAGGGCATATGATCACATAGACCAAAAAAAATTTTAAAAAATTATTCAATGATCCACTAATAGCAACATTCACCCCATTCCGTTTCTTTGTAGGAGCTGGAAGGGTGGGGAGTAACGTTGTTGTTCATCAGATTTCTATTCATGTTGAATTTGAAGAGGTAAATCAGATGAATACCCTCATTAGATATAATTGATTTCTTAAAGCTTTATGGTGAGACACTGAGACCTGTAACATGGATAATTCTGAAACCCTCCATTTAAGGTACATATCCTCTAACCCTCTAAGTATGCCTACGTTAAATAGACCTTAATAATCATATATTATACTTGAGATACAAGCTGACCAAAAATTTAGTGGTAACAGGAAGAATGTCCAACCATCAAATATTCCAAACAGACAGACTGTTTGACCATCAATTGTTGTCATTTTAACATCATAGAAGTCCTCCATGCTTGCCCTTTTTCCCCTAAAACTCGAATAGCCACAGCTCAACCTTCCATCTTCACTGAAAACCAGCCAAAATAATGCAATGAGTCAACCTTATTGTTGTCTTACCTTGAAAAGGAATCAAGTAACATCTCATAATATTCATCAATGCTGGGAGAAACTATATTTGCATATAGATTTTACAACTATAATAAAGTGGACCAAACAATATTGAACAACCAAAAAAGAGTGGGGGGGCAAAGAGAAAGAAAGACAGATCCACGGCATCCAGGTAATACATAATATATATCGGCTGGTGGGGCCAATGCTATTAACTTCAACAGTGCTACTGATACAGTCAATTATTCCTTTGATGACCAGCCAGAGTTGAGCAAGAAATACGAACAGGAGTTCACATGGCCCAAGTAAAGAATAAGAGGGGGGAAATGCCATGATGTTTCAATAATGTTACAGTTATATTCCTTTGATGACCAACCATAATCATGCAACAGATAGGACCAATAGTTCATCTGTCTCTAGAAAAGAATAAGACAAAGACAGACAGCATCCAAGCATCTTTTTTGGGAAGTGGGAGTTCAATGCCATGAACATTCAACGATGTTATAGTTTCATATGCATTTGATAAGCAACTTGAATCAGTAACAAATAGGACAGGTGATTTATATGGCCATGATATTTTGCAACTGTCCAACCAAAGGATGTTGGCAACAGAAGTAATGCTGCCAATTAAAGTTCAGCTAAGCAACACATGAAATCCTATGTGGTGTTTTCTTAGCCAAATAACCAGAATAACTCCCCCTAGGCCCCTACTGCAACAAATCATTACCACAAAAATAAAAACCTATCTTAACATTAGGCCATGTCAAAGGCATTTTAGATTGCTCTCCAGATATATCAGTTCTCAACATCACTTGTACACATGTATATCACACTATCATACTATCGTACTACTATTATAGAAGCATGAACTCAAAGGACATGACTACATTCCATTTCCTTAAAATCCCTTGCTCATTAACTTAATAGACATGACTAAATAATGTCCAAAATTGTAATTTTACATTTTACATTTTACCTTTAGCCAATCACGTGACACCACCATTTGGATCCCTTCACCATCTAAATCCTTCACCACATCCTCCGCTTGGAACCTTCTTCAATCCCATTATCCCCTATCCCCTGGTCCCATTTGGTCTGGTTCAAAGGTCACATCCCCCGACATACCTTCACACTTTGGAAAGCTCTCCACCACGCCCTTTCTACCCAATCCTTCCTCTTTAGCAACCACATCCTTGCTAACCTTATCTGCACACTTTGCTGGAATGGTTCAGAGGACACTGACCACCTTTTTTCCTCCTGCCCCTTTTCCCGGCCCCTCTGGGATAGAGTCCTTGCCTCCATTTTGCCCCACTCAAGACGCTCACACGGATTTGTTTGTGATTGGACTTGGATCTTAAGGAATTTTGTTGGTCACTCCATTTGCGATTGCCTAGGCAAGCTAGTTTTTGGTGCCACCATCCATCACATTTGGTGGGAGTGTAACCTCAGAAGATGGACTTCCAAATCTCGTTCTTTAGACTTGATTTGGAGAGCCATATATTTTTATGTTTCTTTTAGATTGTTATCTCTCCACCATCCTCCTGTTACTGACACCCTCATAAATAGGTTAATTGTTAGTTGATGGGGTCTCAGTTCCACTTTTATTTCCCCCTCTTAAGCTTTGGGCTCCCTTTGTATGCTTCTCCTTTGTGTTGCTCTTTGCCTTAATTTAATTATTTATTCACCCACAAAAAAAGTATCAAATGAGTTAATATTAGTTACATCCTTTTCTATGTACGTCGTAATAACTAAATTTCAATTCATAATCAACTAATAAATTTCAATAACTATATGATATTAAGAGTTTTTTACGTGTGGGTCCTCTTAGTGGAACATAAACTAATATTGGGTCCCCTTAGTGCAATAAATTACATCTGGGTCCCAAAGCAACTAACATCTTATGAGAGGTGTTAAATTTGTTTGTGAAATAACTAAAATACCCTCTCCACCTATACCCAGCCCACCACACCCATCCACCCTGCCGCAAATCACCCTGTTGTCGCTGATTAAACCCTATATAAACAGATTTCTATCAAGAACTTATAATAATAAAAAATAAAACATAATTAAAATAAAAAAACCAGCAAAAAGCTTTTCGCTTTTATCTTGTACTTAATTTCTTAATTTGACAATAAAGCTTTTCTATATTCACGTCTGTCTTTTGAGCTGCATCAAGTAATATGGAGTTTAGGTTAAGGCTTTCATTAGGTTGATTTCTGAACAGCGTTGGCATTCCCTTTGAAATTTCAATACTGAGTGACATATTGGCCAGAAAGACGGTGGTTGAGGAAATTTTCATTTTAATATTTAATAAATAAATAAAATCCTTGAAATGTGATATGATAAATTTATGATTCAAACATATAACAAGAACACCAAGGAATGAAATCAGATTCAAGCACAAGTCAATAATTCATGCACTTCCTTCTTGCTTTCTCGTGTTCTCCAATTTCGAACTTCTAACTGCAACTGCTAAATCCCAAACCCTGCAATTCTTAAGATAAAGGGTGGATCGGAAGATACACTATAACAAGAATCTCGTAGTTTTTTTTTTTTTTTTAAACTTCTTTGTAGAAGCAGAGTGATTTCCATCAGGGGGAAAGTGGGGCAGTGGTGGTAGCTTGCTTCTTTTTTTTCCTGGTGATGATTTCCGACAGAATGGATGGGTGTGCATGGAGGGGGTATTTTAGTTATTTCACGAATAAATTTAACATCTCTCAAACGATGTTAGTTGCTTTGGACTCAGACGTAATTATTGCACTATAGAGACCCAACATTAATTTATGTTCTACTAAGAGGACCCACACGTAAAAATCTCTAATATTAATTGATTTGTTTTGAGAAAATAGGAACCAATGTCTCTTCACTTTCCTTATTCTTTATACTGTTCTTTTTTAATTCTTAAATATGTTTCTATTTTAGTAATCATATAAACCCACTCTTCATATTCTAAAAGAATAGTTACCATTTTAACTCCCTCTCTCTCCAATCAGTTCTTAATAAATCTAACTCTTTGTATTCCAAAGAACACGTGTAAGCCTACCCTTCAAGTCGGAAAGAACACGTGTAATCCTACCCTTCAAGTCCTTATTGTCGTCCCTTACAAAGAGAAGCCCAAAATGTCATAATCATCAGTTCTGCCATCCAACTCTGCCAGGGAAGAATAGTGGAAGCTACTAGCCATCACTAAACTCTTCCACAAACTCATCCCAACCACACAACAGAGAGATGGAGCTATTCTCAAAGCATCCAGGCTCAAGCAATCCATGGGAAAGTTGGGGAAAAAGCTCAAGCAGCTAGAAATCTACTGCCACAGTCTGAAATGAGGTCTCTAGGTATGATTTTTATATTTTATTTTTAAAAATCAGAAGAAAAAAATTAATGTATAAAGCATATTAGGTGCTTATTTTAATTCATTCATTATAAACATTCTATTGGTGCCACCCAAAAATAACACCTAAATTCCAACTTGCTGTATGTGCATTGCACGTGGAACTTTACTAGCACACACATATACATGAATCAATTCACAGAGAATGTGATATAGGAAATATAAACACTGACGATTAAGAATATTAGCTCATCATTCTTCCCCTGCTCAAAATAAAATGGCAAAATTAAAAATAGCAACAACATATTTGAATTATATTTCCACAAACTTCAGCATGCAGTTTCCAGCCTCTTTAACGAGTTCAAAAAAGAAAGTTCAGCTCTTCCTTTACTCTGTATGAATTTTCTGTTTATTTAATCTTGGTTCCCATAAGAAACTACCACAAGTCATGCCATTTGATCCATGGTACCAACAACCATTCCTGATATGCCATTACAGATACAGAAATTGAAAGCTTTTTTTCCCCAGACAAAATAACAACAATATCATTCAACTTAAATCATGGTGGCACCATTAGGAATACCATTCTCTTTATGAATCTGGAAAGTGAATCCTGTTTAGTTCTTCAGATGAAATTGCCATCACATTGTACCACTAAAACCATGGCACCAACAATCATTTTTCATTCAAACATAAGGTTTTATGCACTGGAAACTGATATGAACTCCTGGAAAAGGATAGGCAACATTGAAAGGTTGAGCCCCATAGGGAATAGAGACAGTTGCACCTTAAATGAAGTCTATGTACTACAGTCAGAATCTCATTGTCATGGATATAAGTTTCAAAGGCTCCACCAAGCGATAAATGAGAATTGATGCCGATTTAGACAAAAAGATATAATAGAGGCAATGTAAGATATCCATTTTTCAGAAACTTAGACACCCTCGGAGAATAATCAAATCTGTAGCTAAACCAGTACAATGATGGTTCAATCCCCTGTTCATTGACGGTGGCTATCCTCATAATCCTGAAGAGGACCAAATATTTCCTGGTATCTACCATTCAAATAAAAACATGGCTACCCAAGAGATCCTCCATTAGAAAAAAAAGAATGGCTTCGAACAAATTCAAGGATGCTATCAAACTGTAAGTAATAAAGCAAAACTCTACATTATGCCAAACCAAGCTAAACCAGAGTTTTGATTTGAACTTCTAGCAGTGCTGTTATAAATCTAAGGCATATGTTCAATGACAACCTACACAATTATTTACATGAATAGACTATGGATTCTTTACCAAAAAAATACACTACAGATTATCAGCTTAACATACTTAATGTAGAAGAGGCTCTAGTAGGAACCAGTATACAGTAGCATCGGTGTCAGCTTGAGGCAGCACACCAAATTGACTGAAGAATAGAAGATTAAAAGTAGAGTAGAAGACTAGGTAGTGCTTTCTCAGCTCTGAGTCTTTCATCCATAGCTATCTCAGCTGTTTGAACAGAAAGCTTCATCCCAAAGTCAAATGCTGCAACATACCTCAAAATTTTACTCATTGGTTCATTGAGGATCTCTTACAAAAGGTTACCTTTTTAATGACTTAGGCTAGCTTATAAAAAATAAGAAGCAGGGTAGGAAATGATTACTAAATCCTAGCAACTAGTGTCTATCGCAACTTACTGAAAATACAAATCAACTAGTGTTAGAAACTGCTAAGGATTTCTAATCCAGTTACATGCAAGAAACAATCATAATAGCACCTAGAAATTTAGTGAACAAGTAACTAGAATTCAACTGGTCAAAGACAAGCATATTTGTCAAATTCATGGAGCTGCAACTCAAGTTTTCTAGAAAGCCATCTGCACTGGCTCGAGCTGGTCAAATTCTGGCCCATAAGAACCTTTTTGAGGACCTTAACATATTCTAAATGTCAACAAAGACTACTGTATCTGCTCAGAGACATCAAAGGGCAACTCCACACCTGCGGCTGCATCAACCTCCTACTCTCCATTGCTGTTCCAGAGCCCCTCACGTAAGCACCCTTTCTTCCAACAAGGTTGAGATTAAAGTGACTGTTTCAGGTACACCATTAAACAAGCCTTGGAAGGCCACCTGACTACAGATCTGAGACATAATAAATGCCCCATATTGGTAGCTGAATGCATTGTTTGTCAGCAAGCTTCAAGCCCATTACAGGGCTGGACATTGTGAATTGATATAGAACCTAAGCTGCCCTGCAGGCTACAGCTGGGCTTTCACTGCTGAGTAGTTCTGCCAGCTGAATCTGAACTAAAGACACTCTAATTTCTAATTTTCAACATAGTTTCTATTTGTCTTATCCTGCTTATAGCCAGCCATTGAAGCTTAGTTTTGTAATCTAGATGGATTGATGTTAATAGAAGGAAGATGATGTTGGAAGTTCCTTCCTTTGTTGGGCAGAGGGATCTTTTCTTCTTCCTTAATTGGCTGCATTCTCTAAGGGCCTGTTTGGTTGTGAAAATCTCTAGATTCATGAAATCTGAAGATTCATCTTTTTACACTAAAAACGTGAATCTGTAGATTTATGGGTATGGGGTGAAATCTAGAGATTTCATCCCTACTATAAAAATACTAAACATTTGCACATTCACAAAAATCACTGATGAATTCACAAATTTCATTCCACATATTCGGTTAACCAAACAGTTAATTTTATAAATTATGACTCCATAGATTTGAAATTTCTAGATATTTGAAATCTCCAGACTCATGTAACCAAACAGGCCCTAAATGATTTTTTGACTGGCACAACCCAATGGAGTGGGCAAAGACTCGGGCTTGTTTACTCCCAAGTGACAGGTAATGTCAAAAAATTGTGGAAACTCCATGAAGATAGACTCACAACCAGAGAATACGAACCTAGGAGTTGAGAGGAGATAAAGTACGAGTAGCATAAGTAACATGGTCCCCTCTGCCCTCCACCTGCAATGGATGCTACAGTGGCAGTCGTTGAAGTTTTGGCAATGAAAAGTGTTTGAAAAGTGTTTACGTGCAAATGATCCTACCGAATATGACCAGACATCAAAAAAAAAAAATCAAAAGCATCTACCTTCGCGATCCTCCATTACCGAATTAGACAACGAGGAAAAATGGCAATGCAGGTAATATACAACATTATCATCCTTCCCCCTTCCATTAATAAAATAGAAAAATTAATACCTTCGCGATCCTCCACTAGCACAATCATTATCTTCCATGTTTTCTTTCAACTGCAAGATGCGGAAGATAGTTCCTCGTTCAGCATTTCCACCAGTGTCAACCATCATCGGCTTGGCCGCCCTAAATTTGCGACTTGATCGGTACTCTGGGCCAAGGGTTAAGCCCAATCCCCAGCAGAGACCCCTCAACTGCACAGTTCCCTTGAGAAAGACCTTGATATTCCAAGCTTGAAGGACTATTCCCTTAAAGCTAGCGTTGCATAACATCTAAACAAACAATCCGATTAATCAAAACCACTCCAGATAAGTCTATGTCTTGAAATTTTAAAATTAGGAGGCGATATGACAACGCTAGCGTGAAAAACCAATGGATGCTCCTTTCAAACTCTTTAGCCTCTTAATCTGGACAATTCAAGAAGAATGATAGTACAACAATTCAGTTTACACCTTCGTGATTCATCAATCAATCGATCGGATAGTTAGCAGATCGAGAATAAGTGTCCTTAAAATAAGAGATCTCGCTTTGAATCCTACAATTCTGTTGGATAAAAAAATAACAGTAATCGAAGGGAGAATAATTCACATCGAAGATATCGCGACTCCAGCATGCAGGAAGAGCCACGGATATTCGAACTTCTTATGAAATCAATTGCTAGATCCAGCAACCATTCGCGATTGTCTTACCCGGATCAAGAAAGAGAGATGCTGCTCTCTCCGTCACGGAATCAAAGCAAGATTACTTCAAACCCTAAAAGGAGCTCCCAACGTCACTCTACTATTATTTCTCAACAGAAAGGAGATTCTCAAATCACAGATGCGAAGAAACGGCTAGCGAAGAATGTCCGACTACAGTGGTGTGAGTCGTGTGACAATAAAAAAGAACGGCAACGTGGCAGTCCCCATGCACCCGTGTCCGCTTTCTAATCGCTCGACTCTCACGTGTGATGGCGCGTGCTTTCCGACGGTTTTACCACCACAAAATCGGTGAGCCCCACAACTAAAAATATTAAAAAAACAAACTCCCATCACCCACCCCTAAGGCCCTGTATTTTGGGGTGGATTTTGCTTGGGACGTAGGCACTACTCCGAGCAGCTCACGGTTGGATTCAAATCTTGCCGAGATCCTTAAATCTTCACCGTTATATTATTCCACTTGCAAAATCCGGATTTTGCTTCAGGGCAGTGTCTATGTGGCACTGCTCGGAGCAGCTCACGGTCAGGATTTGACGTTGAGTGCTCTATTAAATCAGAACCGTAGATTTAAGGCATGTGCAGAAAATAGAACTTTAAGTGGAAACACTGCCGGTTTTGTAGTTTCAATTCGAACCGCGATCAGTTCGTTTCGAACCGTGCAAACCTAGCTAGTCTGAAATCCTATTTTCATACCCTCTTCTTCTTCCCTTTCTAATCCTTTGCTACCGACTCTACCACCACTTGTGATAAAAACTCTATGACGAGCGCGACATCGATGCATTCTGAAAAATCAATAACCACTCGTCTGCGGTGCCGGTGACATCATCCGCAGCAACACCACTGCCGCTTTCAACTACCGGCACAAGCGAAGATGAAGCCAATGTTTGGACCCAAATCAAAGCAACAGCATGCAGAGACGCCGAATTGGAACTCACACTTGCCAACTATCTCTACTCCTCAATCCTCTCTCACGCTTCTCTTGGCCGTTATCTCTCTTTCCATCTGGGTAACAAACTCTCCTCCTCTGCAATTTTGGGTAATGTGAAGATTGGAGGAGCGAAGATTGGGGTAGGAGCGGTGGTTCTGATTCATGTTCTACCGAGAACCACCTCTGTTTCTAAACATCCAATTCCAAATGTGGGCTCTGAAAATTATGGGTAGGTGAGCATGATTTCCGATAAGACTTGTTAGATCTTCCGATAAACTTGAAACATAACGAAATTTAACCTTTCAGTTATATGAAATTTAGGCTTTTAGTTGTGGAATGATCCTTTATGGAGTCAATTCAAGCGCCATGGTTTTCTGCTTTTTGGCGATCTCTTAAGGAAACTTTTTTCCCATCTAAGCAAATATTTTTGAAGAAGGGAAAACGATTGGTGAAAATATATTTCTTTGTATTGTGGATAAAGTTGTGTCCTGGAGAAGGTTTCTCTCCATCTTAAATGGTAGAAAGCTCTGAAAATGATGTTTTGCTGCTTTTGATTCGTCCCTTTACTGTAAATTTTATAGGCAAAAAATCGAACAAACCCATTTAAGAGTCGATAAAGTATAACCAAAAATAAAAGTGTTTCTGCCATTTTCTTGAAGAAAGACCCAGAAAAGCATGATTTGTAACTGGAGGAAGAAAGATAGATCTTTCAAAAATCGAACAATGTAAGATTGAAAATAAAATCCCAGTGAATGGGATATGTGATAAGGGATCATGCAGGTTCTCCAGTGTTGGCTATCTCATTGCCTTCTTCATTCCATTCGGCCCTTCCGGGAGATGCTATGGCAGCATTGGATGGACTACTAGCAACTCAACAAGGTGGCTTCTCAGTGGTTTTGTTGAGTTAAACTGTGAGTCCTTTGTAAAAATGATTAATGGTGTCATTCCCCCTCCATTTGAGGTTGCCCCCTTTCGCCTTCCTCCTCATGATTGGGAATATTAAACGAAAGAAGAAGGATTTCAGAGCAGCTTGGTTTGCACGGTTCGAAACGAACTGATCGTGGTTCGAGTTGAAGCTAAAAAACCGGCAGTGCTCCCACTTAAAGTTCTATTTTCTGCACATGCCTTAAATCTACGGTTCTAATTTAATAGAGCACTCAACGTCAAATCCTGACCGTGAGCTGCTCCGAGCAGTGCCACATAGGCAATGCCCTGAAGCAAAATCGGCAAAATCCAGTCATTTAAGTGACACTAAGACGGTTTTTTACAAGACAAACCAAATGATGAACGAACCTGCAAACGGACCAAACGATCTTCAAAATCCCATTTACCTTTCGTCTTCCTCCTTCGATCTTGAACGGGAAGAATGACTGCAAGCGGAGCTCCGACGACGTGTTACCCTTCAAATCTTTGTACCAAGCAAAATCTAAGAAATCACGAATTTAATTAGATAGAGTTTGGAAATGGTATTAGAATTTTTGTACCACAAATCATAATCCTCAAACGTCGTCTAAATCTGAACCTAAAAGTGAAGCCTCTAGAGCCTCCGAATTGCAGTTTCTGGTAATATCCTGTATGACTTTTTTCTCCTTAACCTCTATTTTCTTGTACTACTATGAGAAGAAACAGATCCTTGCATGAAGCTCCCACTCCCACTGTTACTCCCACTTAGCCCATGAAAGCTACCATCTGTATCACCGGCCCTAGTACCTGTAGGCTTAACCAATCCACTAAAACCCTTGAAATAGGTCCCTGAACTAGCAGGCCCCATCTTTAGCAATTCTTGTAGGGATCTTCCTCTTTTCATCCGTTCTTGTAAACTGGAACTCTTATGGGAAAGGAGCAAAGGATTGGAACTGACAATGTTGGATGACGATGAATAGAGGAATCTCTATTTTTGGATAATCTTCTTGATCCTTTGTTCTATCTAATTAAAAGAGGATTTTGCTTGGTACAAAGATTTGAAGGGTAACACGTCGTCTGAGCTCCGCTTGCAATCGTTCTTCCTTTCAAGATCGAAGGAGGAAGACGAAAGGTAAAAGGGGTTTTGAGGGTTTTGAAGCATGTTTGAATTGGTTCGGTCAGTTTGCTGGTTCATTCATCGTTTGGTTTATCTTGTAAAACCGTCGTGAGTCACTTAAGTGACTGAATTTTGAATGTGGAAGAATATAAGGGTGAAGATTCAAGGATCTTAGCAATATAAATACAGCCGTGAGCTGCGGAGTACTACTTGATATCAAAATGCAATTTAAATTGAGACGTCTTGACCCAAAATACCCTTAAATAACTTTGATTCTTTTATTTAAATTTTATTATATTAATAACAAAAAAATTAAAAAGAGAGAGAGAGAGAGAGAATTGACACTTCATCTTCTCAATTTAAATTGCATTTTTATATCAAGTAGTGCATTTTGATAAAATAAAAATAAAAA
Source organism: Hakea prostrata (assembly GCF_041222555.1). Taxonomy (NCBI): domain Eukaryota; kingdom Viridiplantae; phylum Streptophyta; class Magnoliopsida; order Proteales; family Proteaceae; genus Hakea; species Hakea prostrata. The sequence goes on along the minus strand of NC_142600.1, from coordinate 71,246,044 downwards.
AGGGTACGTTGGGGTTTTATTAATTAAAGATAAATTGGGTTTTAACTATGGTATTTTAGCTTTTAATAATTATTTTAATTGAAGGTAATTTAGTATTTTAACTGCTAGGGTGATTACGGTAATTTAGGGTTTAAACTAAAAAAATATTTTTAGCCAAGGGTAGTTTGGGGTTTTAGAAAAATATTTAACGATAAGACTAAATTTAATCGAGAAAGTTAACAGGAGGTGTTTGATATATTTGTTAGGTAAAAGAGGAGGTAAGTGACATTTTAATGCTATCCCTAAGGGAGATCCCCTTCTACCTTTACAACATTGATCGTTAAAAAGTGCTACTGCTCATATATCCATAGGGGTTGGGGTGATGACGAGGGGTTCATTGGATTTGGAGGATCGGGGTCTCTTGGCTTTAGGTTGTGAGTGGGGAATGGATTTGGTTGTAGAGACGGTATGATGAAGAGGTTGCAGATGGGGAGGGATGGTACGCTCAATGGTAGAGATGGGTGAAGGGATGCTCGTAGAGACCAATCATGGATTTGGGTTTATGAGTAGCCATTTGAAGGGGTATTGGGCCAAGGTTCGTGGTGGGCATGGTGGGATTGAGTGGTATATATTGGTTCACTGGGGCTCTTGGTGTGGAATCCCCGGATTTCTACCCCTTTAACCCGTGGCTTCAAAATTGAGAAAATCGGGCCTCGAGTTGACGACAAATGTGGGCCATTCAAGTGGAGCCCGAAGGGTTGGAAATGGAACTAATGTTGGTGGATGACCCATTGCGATGACTCATCAACTCTCCGAGAGTTTAATTGAAGAGAAAAGATTAATCGCGATGGTGTAAAAAGAGTGATTTTGGAACGTCTGTAGATCGGCGATGGAGAATCCGATTGACGCGATTAAGGTATCAAATCGAAGAGCGTCGAAAGACCTTTCTACCAAGCAAAAAATCTCCTAATTTGGATTTTGTTTGACCCCTCAACCAAGGCCAGTTGATTGGGCTGGTTGAACGGTCGGTCAGCCAACCCCCCACCCCTGCCCAGTTCGGGGCAGAATCGAGTTTTTCATGTTTAAAACCCTATTTTGAGTTTCTATCTTCTCATAGTCGCATTTTAGGAGGCTAATAAGAGGCTGAGGCTAAAGGAGGAGGAGAAACCTAGGGAGAGGAAGGTTTCTAACCATTCGGAGGCGTGCCGACATCCGAATCATTGCGGAATCATTAGAAAAGGTAAGAATCCTTAAACTCTCTTCTTTAAGCTTGGTTTCATGGGGTGTTCTTTGTAATAAATGATGGATTTGGGTAGTTGTTGCATGTTAGGTCTATTAAATGCTTGCAAATAGTTTTATTTATGTTTCTCTTTAGTTTGTGAGTGGTTTGTGCGGATCGTTGCAAACGATTTCGTGTTTTGACTCTCAGAGAAGCTCTCGGGCGACTCGCAAGAGCCAAATTTGGGGTTTTTTATCCAGAACGAATTAGATCAAATTGAAGGTACCCTTAGCACCCTATTCCTGCAAATTAGACATTCCTAGAGTTTCGTTTCGATTCGACTTCTAATCGATGGTGAAATATTGATTTTCGCCGAAACTAGGTTGAGAACGGTGGGTTCGACCTAATTGGCAGATTAAGCTTTTGTTGGCTGATTATGGGAACTCTATTAAATCCTAATTGACTTCTAATTTATGTCTATTGATCTTCTTACATGATTAGGTCTATTTTGATTATAATCACCAACTCGTGAGTGTGACTTTGTGGAACTTTGGATAGGTTATACTAACTATACAGGTGAGGAATATACTTAACCTTATCTTGCATGTTTAATCATGTAATTAAATTTCATTATTGATATCTTGCCTTGCTTTATTATTTATTTTCTTGTGTTCATGAGTGGGACTTTGCACGAATGAAAGGTAAGAAAGTATGTTTGATTCCATTTTCAATATTCTTTGAAGATAATATGAGAATGTATGAGATGGATGAGATTGAATGGAGTGAGTTTTTCTTTTATTTTCAAATCCTAAATTATTTATGTGAAGATAATGGATGATGTTTGATTAAATTACTCTTTTTATTTAATGTTTCAAACTAGGGTTGTGGGTTCACCCATTACCCTAGTGAACTTACATGAATATGCATCTAGAGCTACGTACATGAATGCTAAATGTCTAGAAGTGTTTGGCCAAATAACCTCATGAGTACTACTACCTTTCCGGCAGGGGTATTGAAGCCAGTTAACCCGTGATGTTAGTGGATGGGTACTGAGTGTCAAGCAGACCCACTATCATCATAGAGAGGTATGGTTGCATATAATAGATAAGGGCTCTTGGGTGCTCAAGACCGGTGAAATGATCTGTGAGAGGACATGGAGAGCATCCTGTCCATCATATGTGGATGACCAATGGGTTAAGGAATGGGATCCAACAGGTGCCTCCCGTTGAGGATTCCATTTATAGGTGGGAAGGTATCGAACCAAAAGGGCACTAGGCATGAGGGGAGATACAAGACCATATGTAGTACGAGACCGTATGACTTTGCACTGAGCTATGATTATCCTTGACATGTGCCAAATCTCGTACCAAACGGTGATGTGAGAGAGTGGTGATCTATACCCCAACCATGGCTTGACAGGACTTACCCAACAACTGCGGAGAACCCAATAGACGTCTCTTGTTGAGGGAGAGTGATCGAGACCGCCCAAAGGAGATTGGTGTTCAAACTTAATGCATGTCTACCATAGAGACCTCATGATAGAGTTAGGAGCATAATATCATAATCATTCATACATCATATCATTATCATTAATACAACTGCGATACTCAAGCGATATGTGTGATGTGGGATGTTGTGTACGAATGCACGATATGATGTGGAATCTTGTGTACGAATGCATGATATGATGTGGAATCTTGTGAACGAGTGCATGATATGATGTTGAGTTGACCTCATTGAGTCCTGTTGAACTCATTCCTTTTTATATATCTGTTTCTATTATAATATTGCAGGTTATGAGGACTCCTTCCAAGTGGAGGATTCATCGCCAACAAACTTTCTTGTAGGAGTGACTGAAGAAGATGTAAGTTCGCATGGAGCTTCATGCCCGTGCAAGTATTGTTCTTATGAGGTTGGATTACATTAGGGAATCAGTTTAGTTTAATTTCTGCTGTGATAAACTATGCTTCTTTCAAACTCTGATGTCCATTTTTATTAACTTTAAATAATGGATGACTGTAATCTTTTGATAATTCAGATTTGATAATTGTATACTTGAACTTGATTTATTCTTGTCTTTTTAATTATGCTATATCATGTGTTGTATGGAATTGTCATTGAACCTAGGTCTTGCGGTGTATCACCCCCATGGGTATTCGGGTATGGTCGGATTCGGCTGGGTGGGGTGTGACACTTGGTGTTTGGGATATTAAGTTGTGGAGGTGGGTTGTGTTCAATGAGGAGTATTGGGCCTTTGGTTGGAGTATATGGGCTTGGGCTCGAGGTGTTAGATAAGGTGAAGCCTGAAAGTTGTGGTAGGAGATGGAGCAAGGCATTAGTGAGGTTGAGTCATTGGAGCAAATAGGTTTTGAGCACTTGTGATACCGGGTTATGAGAGCTTGGGTTACTGGGTAGTGCAAGGGTGTAAGGTTAAAGTTGATTGCACGCCATCTGTTACAAGAACTTGAGGAATGTGTTTGGTACATCAGCTTGAGCATGTGTCAGGTGAGGTGTAGAAAAAATATGAAAGAGGTGGAGAAAAGGATGAAAAGGACGTTGATGGGGGAGTTTGTGTAGTAACCATGGAGAGAGGGGAGTCTGTGTTAGATGAAACTTGAGGTTGATATGGTGGTCCTAGTGTAACTGGAAGTGTGCTAATCATGATTGATGAGGGAAATTGAATTTTGGTGGGAGGGGGGACTAAAGGTTGGGACGAAGTGGCAGGAAAGTTCGTGGAGACAGTCTGTGAATTTGGTACACTGGTATGACCTTGCATGTAGACCTGTAAACGGATCGGATTCGGCTCGGATACACCAGTATCCAAATTCGAATATTATTAGCAAATTCGCTATCCGAATCCGGCAAAAATTTAGAGTAGGCACCCGAATTCGAATCCGAAACTTTATCGGATATCCGATAATAATCCGATCCGATAAACTATCAGATTATTGATTGATAATTGTCACTTTTTAATATTTTTATTATAAATTTCTAATTTCCGATTACCGAATACCGGTTTCTAAATCCGATTACCAGTATCCGAATCCGATTATCATCAATTTTTAAAGAAAAAATGTTAAATACTTTACTCTATCTGGATAAATTTTTATCCGGATATTATCCGATCCGACAAGCAATTATTCGAATCTGAATTCTATTGCTTAGCGGACGGATACAAATATTTTCCGGTAAGAAAAATTCCGGATACGGATACCCTTAAATGAATATGAATGCCAATTCGGAGGCGGATTCCGGCTATCCATTTACAGGTCTACTTGCATGGCTAGGTCATATCTATTGTTGATATTGTTGGGATTTAGTTCATTTATGATTCTAGTAGCTTGGCGTTCGTCTTCTCCAGTTCCAGCTTGAACAACCACCATGGTTTGTATGGCCACTTCAATAAGTCCAACTGTGGGGGAACTCCACGGAGATTTGAATTGAATAAACACCGCTCGAACTCCTCATAGATACCCCCTTCTAGACAATCATGGATGCTCTCATGGAGTTTTTCCTCCTCAAGAAGTAAATGACAACAACTTCCATCATGTCACAGGAAACCGCATAAACTGCAAAAACATGGTAAATGTTCATACCTAAACCCCACCATCTGTTGGGATCCATTTCTCCTGAAGTTAGGTATATTCTTCCTTTTTTTTTCTTGGATGTTGAGACCAATCCGAACTCTAAGACAATAAACTTGTTTCATAAACTAAGATCCCTTGTTTTCATGAATCTAAGGATTCACAGATTCACACAACCAAATGGGTATAAATCTTCTATTTATGAATCATTGAAATCTTTGGATTCATATAACCAAACGTGCCTTAGCACTTTTAAGTATGATTTCCGAATGCTAATGGTGTCTTTTATATATTTTTTCCATATAAAAGTTATGATTGACAAATTCGATAACTCAAGAGGTGACTTCAGTAATAGGCGGTGAGTCAGGGGTGTCGTGGAAAATTCCCTAACTTTAATCTATGTTTTCGTACCCGTTGGGGTCAGTGAAAAAAAAAGAAAAAAAAGAAAAGAAAAGAAAAGTAGTGATGTCAGAGAGAATATCTGCTGGGTTGGTTCGGAAATTTGACTATGGTAACCAAAGTCTGTCGTTGTGGGCCCCACTTTTTCACTCAGTCTGCCTCATGTAGTCATGTGGGACTTGGACCATACTGTCATACTTTTGTCGTCGTCTATGAAGTGTGAGTGTCAGTGGCGGTCTTTCTCTGTGGGTGGAAGACTTGGAACGTCAGTAACACGGGCAGAAGATGAAGTCGTAGACGATTTGCTGCCCTAGAAGGTGTGAGGAAATTTCCTTCTAAAACTGAACCTCCTTTAGACAATGAAAAGTCATTGTGTAAGAACATGAAATTTCCGAGTTGTTTCTGATCTGGTGGCGGTTGGAGTTGCAGTTGTTCATATTTGAAAACCAAAAGATCACTTCTTTATAATCCGCCTAGTTTCATTGATGAGTAGGTGAGTATCAACGTTAGTTCTTTTTATTCCTTCAACCATTTTGGAGTGCAGGAACTGGGTTCTGCGCGCCCAAACAAAGATTTTTGGATTCCGTGAAGGATATGTTCAAGATTCAAATGTTAAGGATTTGTCACTTTTGGAATCATTGAAGTAATGATTCGAGTTCCAATCCTTAGGACTTGGCGGTGAATTTTTTGTACGGTTCCATTTAGAACATAAATGTGCAGTCTTTTCTATTTTAAGTTCTGGTAGGTTTCCTCAGTTACCTCTTCTACAGGGCACATATTTTCCTCTTCATATTCTTTTTTTAGTTTATTCTGAAGGGTCATTGATAAGTAGTGGAATTTTTGGTTATCATATTCATTTGGGTCCAAATTTTTTGATATATCTCTTCGGAATGTATGGTTTGGTCGGGCATTAGTTTGGAAAATTTATCGTTCTCATTCCCAGCTTCTCATTTCTCCTGATCTGTTGGACAGACAGAAGAACTCCAAATTTTAGTATATATTCTGTTACAGAAGTGGTGATTAGGAATTGCTTGTACTACAGTTACAAGCTTGTAGTATTTTATTTAATTACAGAAACATTGATAATTCAGATTCTGTGGTTGAATTTTTCTTGTGAACTCCTGTTGATAACTCAGAGAACTGGTTGTCTCTTTAATATATGTCATGCAAGGGTATCAAGGTTTACTAGCGCTTCATCCTAATTTACAGTGTGCTTGAGGCTGAGGGTTGAATCTCATAACTCATGGTCGTACCAGTTTATGGGGAATTGAAAGGCAGAATTGATGTTTTTATTTTTGAGGAGTCTCTGGTGCTTTTTATAATATCAGAAACTAGGGTTTAGCAAGTTCACAGAATTTATTTGGTATTTGGTAGCATTGGTTTTATAATATCGGAAGCTCAGGGTTTAGCATGTTGACAGAATTTAGTTGGTAGGATGCTTTTTGCTCTGATGAGTATCTACAGTTATGGAGTCATTTAAGGAAACATCAGTTTTTGATTTTCTACTAGACAGTTATTTTTAATCCACTGTTCCCAAGTCATGGTGTATCATAGTACCTGATCGAATTCAGTCTTGAAGAGTTTGCTTCTATCCTATTGCTCTTGTGGTTGTTACTGTGGAAAATTCCTAGTTCTTCGGAGTAGCTGGTACAAGAAAGATAACTTTGTTGCAGCTATGTGATTGAGGTTCTTTTTGCTGAGCTGGGTGGGGAGTATTCCAAATGGTTTATTCGGAAACCCCTCCATCCCATAAATGCCCTCTCCCATTGACAACCTTGATGTGAAGAAGGGGGGGGGGGTTGTTGGTTCAGTTGCAAGTGATATTACCAGGTGAACTAGGTGGAAGCTTCTGAGTGAGGTTAGAAGTTTGAGTTATAGAAGAAGAAGAAGAGAGAAATTAGCATGCTGGTTCAGTACCACTAAGTTTTGGGCCTTCTAATCTAATACTGCATCAGCATTTACAGTTTTAGTTCTATAAGGTGGATTGTGGACTGTTGCTGTTACTTGTCATTGATTATTTTGCATCAAAATCACATAGCCCTGACAAATTGTGTTATCACTTCTGCATTCTTGGGGCTTCTTTTATTGATTTTAGAGCTTAATAGTTACAGAAATGCTAATTCGAAGTTGGCCTTTTTACAGGAATTGAAATTAAAGTTTTTCAAAGCTACATTTACCACATGGAAAAGGATTCTTATTGATTGGCACTCTCATGTTGGACTTCGTATTCCCCTTAAGATATCTGAAATTATGACTTACCGACAAGAGAAATTTGTGAGGTTAGTTAACTTGTGAATTTGCATGTGTCTCTTCGTGCTCAATTATTTATATGCATTAAAACAATTCTACAATTCTAAATGACACACTGTGTCTTCTGTTATCAGTTTTGGTTGATGTCTCAAGTATGAAAACATCTTAATTGCTTCCAGATTGACTGAACCAGAATGGAAGAATAAACATCGTGCTCTATTCTTATAAAGCTCAAATGTTTTTTGCCATTGGATGGGTGCTTAGTTATGCATTACCTTTTTATTTCAGCCGTCAAGAGAAACATTTCAAGGAATTTTAATGAAGTATTACTTTGAAATTTGAACCCCCCCCCCAAAAAAAAAAAAGGAGGAAAAAAAAAGTCAATGTAGATATGTCATTCAAAGTTCATCAATGTAGAGTTTTTCGACAAATGCACTGTAACTTAAGTACATAATATTCAATATATAACTTCTAAGTTCAAAACATGAAATACAAAGTAATTGACAATAAAAGGGAACAACTCAGTGCTAAGAGGAGCGCCTCGGTGGATCCATCCCGTGAGCCAAGTAGTACTGTGCCTGTAACATCCTCTCCTCTGGCCAACGTACATAGACATCCCATGACATGTCATGCCTATGGTTGGTGAGGTAATCGACAACTAGAGCTCTATGAGTGTGGTCATCAACATGCCTAAGATAACCAATCTAAGGGAATTCACAATTTGGATAGTGAAGTCTTGATGGAGGGGGCATTGGTTATGATACTTGGGGAAACATGAAAGAAAGAAAAAGATAAAAAATTTGGGGAAATCACGAAACTTGCAGGAAAAAATCTCAAGTTTCCACTAAATTTTCCATTTTCACAAGGTTGAAGCTTGAGTTTCCTTTGAATTTTTCTTATGACCAGCTAGTCTAGCTGGGTTGAACCAAGTTTCGACCTAGTTAGGGGAAATTCCCAGTTTCGTATGGTTTCAATAAAAACTTGAGACTTTTTTCATTCCCTCATGGTTTCATTTCAAGCTCCTGGAAATGGAAAATTTCGCTTTAAATTTCGAGGGTTTTGATCGAATTTTGTTCCATGTCACGCGATGATTTTGCTCTCTTTATTGAGTTTCACATAATGCATACATTCTCAACTGCAAAAGAAAATGCTCAACCCAAAATTTCATTAGTCAGTTTTGTGTAGAAGGTTGCATCCCCATACAAACTTACGTGGAAAGCTTAAAAACATACTTAGCCACTAAAAAGGGGAGGCCTACCCCAATCCTTAACTAATATGTAACATAAACTGACTATGAAAATAAGATAATGAAGAAAATTTGACTCAGGAATGGAATGGACTTATAGAACCTTAATCCAGCCTAATTAAAACAGTTACTAGCAATTAACATGAAGAAATAAAGGCATTTACTTGAGTAATCTTATGTCCTAGCCTCTACCCATATTATAGGCTTGTTAATAAGAAAATCTTTTGGATCCAACACGTGCATCATACAACCCAAAGCTTATTCTGACCTTGAATTTTGTAGTGAGGGGGGGGGGGGGAACAACATGTGAGTTGCAATTTGACTGTTCCCAAGCAAAATCCTTAGTGGATGTAGGGTCATTACCCTAAGTGATGTAGCCCCCGAGTAAGAGGTTCGAACAAGGCCAAACTAGCAAGATCATCATTATTAAAAAAAGGAAAAAATTATGGGTGTAGAATCAGTTACAATACTCTCTCAGTGAGAGCACCCTATGAAAATCATTTAAATCTATATCTCGGCATGCTTGCTGTACCCCTTTCCATTTCCATTCTCAATGTTTTCGGCCATTAAACTTTTTTATTTACAATTGGCTTTGCTTAGACTGGCAAGATCATTACGAATAGAATAGCCTTCCTGAGAATTTTGGTTAGGGTTGTAAAGGGCCAAGGGCTGTGTAGGGATTGTTTGGGCGAATGTGGCTTTAAGGATAGGGACTGAATGTCTTTATGGGGGTTTGGTGAAGTTTTTGACATGTATGGAGGTCTCTTAAAATTCAGGAGGTTGTGGTTGAAAATAGGAGCGTATGGTCATTGGTCAAAGGGTTTTTGATGAAGGGATGATGCTAGTGTTTCGATCGGCTGGAGTCAAAGGCATGAGGCTGTGGGAAGGAAATTTGATTCTAATAGATGGATAGGAAGATATGGAAATGGGGAAAAAGGGTATGTAAAACCAGATCTGTTGCAGTCCTTTAATGGCTGAAAATAAATTAGAGGGGATAAGGAGGAGCATGGGAGTGCTGGGCCACTAGGCTCAAGTTACCTTGTTGGAGGGACCTTCCATGAGCTGATGAAGGGAATGTAGATGACAAAGTACATGCTTGGCCAATGTTGTCCACTGTAGGATCAAGCTTTTAAGCTTGAACCGTAAGGGAGCGTTTGGTTCCGCAATTCCCTGGAATCCGCTTCTGTAGGGAATCATGAATCTGTGGAATTAGGTTCTGTACAATCATATTTGTAAAAAAAAATTGTTTGATTACCCTGATTCTGGAAAGTGAATCTGTCTGAAAAACCATTTGGTTACCCTGATTCTGAAAGTGAATCTGTCTGAAAAACTGTTTGGTTACCCTGATTCTGAAAGTGAATCTGTTTGAAAAATTGTTTGGTTACCTTGATTCTGTGAGTAGAGTCAACCTGAATCACTTTGAACAACCATTTATTACTGGGTTGAGGGCTACTGAGATGACAATTTTTTTCCCCCGTTAAGTGTAATATATAATTTGATATAAGTGTAACTACATAATATAAAACATGGCAAGACCAAAACTTTATGAGAGTACCAACCACCACCAACAACAGCTTGAAGTACTGGATCCAATGTTGCATGATCCTATAATTGAAGATAAGAGGTTTGACGAATACCCAGTTTAATTAGGATCCCTTTCATGCACCTGCTAATGTCAACCTCTTGGATCTCTTTCTATTTATAGCCAACTTGCCATTGGCTATAAATCTAAGGTCCATACTTTGTTATTGGCATCGCAACAAGTGTGCAAAGAATTGAAGGAAGTGAAATTAAATGGGATCAGAGTCTAGGTTAAAGGATCAAACAGTTGATCATTTTGTAGTGTTTAACTCAAGTGAGTTTGTATTATGTCTTAATTTTTTCCTTTGTTTACACCCACAAGGTATTCATTATACACTATGGATACATGCTGTTAAACTTTTACCGCTCACTCTTAACTCTCATATACCATCCCAAGATTCCAAACACCTATAGGGTTTTTTGGTTCTTAAAGTAGGGAAAGAAATGATGTGGGAAATGAACTTATTAGCTTTATATGGAACGTGAATGGAACTTATATCAAGTCAACAATTAGCCTAGGTGGCTTATAACATCAGTCAATTGATATGAGAAAGGTAAGCAACATTGATACTTAGTTAGTAGATTATAACATCAGTCAATTGATATGGGAATAGGTATAAACTACTGAGAATGACGTTATGCTACTCAGTTGGTAGATTATCTACATCGAACCTCATAATCTTTCCAAGCAAGGATTTTTTGTTTTAAGCCATGAGAACAGACAGGTGAAATATTAATGTACCCTTAACAATACATGTTGAAAAGACAAATGTTTTTACCTATTTGTTGCAAACAAAAATACATAACAAGAAAGTGAAAAAACCCACACACATAACAACAAGAATCCATGATACAACATTGTGATTCGGTTAGACAGAATTTCAGTGTGCACGTGCTCAGTAGGGGCTCGGCACGCAACACCCAAATTCTTCTTGTTGATGCTGTCATATGATGCTGAAGCTGTAGAACCCTCTTCCATTGTATGAATCTCAGACATATTATCTAGCCAAATAAAAGAATTTGGATGGTTACTACCACTTGGGCACCTATAAAATCTTCGACCTGGATTTTTCCTGGTTCTTGAAGTCATTAGGATCATCCTTCCTTGCCTACAATAGCACAATGGAGGCTGTTGTTCCATTCCAGGTGAAGTTTGATCTTCACAATAGTAACCACCCATCACTTCACCTGTAAAACAAATTCAGTTGGTATATGTCAAATAAAGAATACTTTAAATGGAGAATCTCTAGGCTGTAAGCTGAAAATATATCAAATAAAGTTTTTGATGTTCTATTTTCTTAATAGTTAAGAGCACATAAAGATAAGATGACTGGTTCCATCGTTCAATGCTTAGTGGTTTGAGAATGCTAATCATCTGATGACTCCCTTTTGGTGGACCATTAGTTCTAAAGTTAGTCAATGCTGGGGCAAGGTCTAGTGAACTTGCATGTTCTCTGTTTTCACACAGATGGCTTTTGCAGGGGAATTTGGTCCTAGTTGGGTTGTTCTCACCTGGTCTATGCACCTTTTGTATTTCTGTTGTTATTCCTTCCTTTTGCTTTTCCCATGGCCATGAAAATTGAGTATTTCAATGGATCAATTTTTCTGGCAAGATGAAAATCTGAATGATTCCTATGACTGTATATAAATGGGCAAGACAAAGAAGGAGATGAATGACACGAAGAGATCTAGATCAAGTAGTACTTTGTTAAGTAAAATATATTATTGTGAAGTCAGCCATCAACAGATAGGATATATACATGCAAACCCACACAAAAAACAGGATATACACATGCAAACCCACACAAAAAATTGGTCTTCAAGACAATGGGTGCATGGTCTTCAAATCAGAAAGAATTCGAGTGGAGACTAAATCCATGAATTTGATAATTATTCACACCCCTCCCCCCAAAAAAAAATGAAATAAGAAAAAGCTAATCAGGTGAACAGATTTTGGATGAAATGGGAAATTCAAAAGCAAAGTCAAAAGTACTACCACCAGCACAACTTTTCCATGTGAGAGACTTTGTTATGGTGGAAGTCGATCTTTACATCATTGAACAGGTTTGATGGTTTTACCCAGTTTGAATTCTAATCCTTTAGACTGGATTGGGGGAAAATTTTGGAATTTATGAACACAGATCCTAAACTGCCACAGAGTTAGATCCTTTGAAATTAAAATTGTTGAAGAATGAAGAAGGCAGAGTTAGATCCTTTGAAAAATCCCTAGTTAAGAACAAAGCCCACATAATTTACCAACAGAAACTTGTATCCCAGATATTGGTCAATCAATCAGGCTTGTCAAGAGCAGCAGAGAATAATAAAAAAATACTATGAAACTAACCAGGCACTATAAAAGTTATATAACCATAACATGGGCAGAAATATATGCTGATCCACAACTCTTGTCACAAAGCTAAACAGAAAAGAGTTCTCTAAAAAGTTGAAAGGAAACAAAAAAGCAATTAAATATCAAACGATCACACAAAGAGGAATCAAGATGAAATATTTCAGACTATAGTCTTCAAGACTAAAATAGAAGGCAGGAGTAAAAATCTTCATTTTGATCAATCTATTCTGTGAATCACAGGCAAATATCAAAACTACCAAACAGAACTAGCCTCAACCAAAAGAACACCAAACATGAACAAACCAATATAAAAACAAAGATTCTCCCCATTGGAGGATTGATTAAACCCATCAAACTTATCTTACAATAGTACAGTTCAGCTTCTTAAAATTTTAATAGCCTAAATGAAATCTTAAAAGTCATGTTATCTAAACATCATCATTGTTTGGGTGATTCAACAGCACTAAACATCAGCCATATTTATCTAAGTAAAACTTGATGACGGTTGCCCTATCCTCCTCTTTCTCTGAAAGTAGTGCATTCCTAAGCCGGATGTGATTTCCAATTGGTCTTTTGCATGCAGCCGAGTCTCCAAGTCAAGCTCCGTCGTTGCATTAATGGCATTTTGTAAAAGTTCATCCTTGTCTTCAGCCTTCTCAGCAGCAGCCTTCTCATGAAAAAGGTTCACTATGTCTATGAAAGCAGCAGAGATATTCTCCAAGGGAGCTAATGCTTTATCAACTCCTTTCTTCTTCTTCTTGTGGGAATCATGAGACTGCTCATCACCTCTTGGCCTACCTCGAGATCGACTACTCTCATGTGGTGTAGATTGGGTACACGACATGTCAGGTGTAGTAGTTTGAGGCTGAAAACTGGAGTTGCCAATCTTATTGTCATCCAATTGGATGTTGAACTCATAGGCTTCATGTGAATTCAGTTGGGAGTCATTCAAGTAGTCTGTAGCTGTTCCAGCTTCAGTGCCAGTTGCAATCTCATTACCTAGGGCTGTAGCAACCTCTAAGTGAATGGGATGCACCGAATGGTCCTTCCAGTATTTTTGCTCCTTCTACAAATTCAAAATATAAATTTTCAACTTTGAATCAACTATATTAAAACTTCACATTCACTCACTTTTTTCTGCTAATGGGCGCAGCAGCGAGGAAAGTGTTTTAATCTATAAAAATTGATGGTTTGTGAATATTAGTTGTTACCTTTACTTCAGACCAAAAATGTGGGGCAGCATCAAACCTCTTTTCACTTGGATTCCATCCAAGTCCACTTTGTTTTTGCAAGTCTGATAACGCTCGCAACCTACTTTTCCAAATCCTAAAATGGTTGCGGCATTGCTCCCAATCATAATTCGAGCCATGCTTTTTGGATATTTGTCTACTAATTCCCAACCAATGCTCTTTTCTTAGTCCATTGTCTCCTGCCCTCCCACTGCCATGAATTTGTAGGAAAAACTCTAATAAAGAAAGAGACACCTCAGTAGGCCATGAGGCTATGTCTCTTCCTCTTGAATTTGATGTATTTTGAGAGTCCATCTGGTAAAATCATAATTCAGGGACAAAAGTAAATACATATGATGCATTGCTAGTTATGATCAATCAAAATACATATGGTACAAACATAATTGCAGCAATCATATGATGACACTAGTATTCATGATCAGTTGCAATTCTAACATTTGAAGCTAACATTTGAAACAGTCAAAACGGAGACATGAAATAATACCACAAAGTTTGAGACAAAAGTAAAACAAAATAAGGTACAATCCAAACTCAAACTCAAACAGTTGGAGTCATACAAATTGAAGTATATTAAAAATTTAATCATTTGATTCTGACTCAGTCTCTGATCCCATGTCTTCATCATCTGCAGCATTTGTTGTTGCATATGCATTCCACATCGGTATTGCCAAGTCATTCCGGAATGCTTCTGCATCGAATGACTCTGCATGGTTCTCTTCATCTTCATTAGAATCACTACTTTCCTCATCTTCCTCCAAGTGTGGTGCGGAAGAGGAAGCTGTTGTTGGCTCTGACCCCTCCCTCGACTCCTGGGCAAGCCATTCCTCCTCTTCTTCCAAAGAGTCGTGGTTTAAAATGTGGTTGTGAAGCAGTACACAATCTATCACAATCTTAACTTGAGTTCTGAAAGGAAACTCCGCTCGAGTTGCCAATATCTTAAAGCGACTCTTCAACAAACTAAAAGCACCTTCAATGACGTGGTGTAACCTTGCGTGCCTTAAGTTAAACAACTCCTTTTCATTTTTGGGTCTTTGATTTCCCCTCTTCCATTCCTTCAGATGGTACCTAACATTTTGTTATGGCCTCGAAAAACCTCTTTGGTTGGCAAAACCAGCATCAGCAAGATAGAATTTACCATTTGGAACCACTAATCTTCCATCTCCGTCTCTATGGAGAGCATCATCCAAAATGCAGGAGTCACATGCAGACCCTTCCCAACCAGTAAGTATATACGTGAATTTTTTGTCATGGTCGCATGCAGCTAAAATGTTTTGTGTAATAAGACCCTTCCTATCTCGAAACCTCCTATGTTTTTCAACAGGTACCCAAGCTGGTATATGAGATCCATCAATGGCTCCAACGCAATCTTTGAAGAATGGGTAGAAGCTGCGATGGTTACCTGCTATCTTCGGATGTGTGGTGAGACTAGGGGGTTTTAAAAGCAACGGGTGCAGTTTCATCATTGCATTTAACACTTTATTAAAGTGTCGGCTCATTGTCTCCTCAGAATGCCCAAAACGGTTCTTTAAAGTCGAATTCTTAATGTGGTGTCCAAGACAATGTAGAAACATCGTTACTTGTTCCTCAACTAACACCAATTTGTTGTTTTCTAAGAGCCCCCTCGTACGCAATAAATTTACCAAGTTGTAAAAGGATCTTTGGCTCATTCTTGTTTCCGAATGACATGTACGCTCGGTGCCACCAATAAAATGTTGGGTTTCAAGAAACCCACGTCGGGCATTTACTCGATATGGTTGCCTCTCAATGTATGTTATTCTAATATATTCAATGGTTGTGAGAACTGCTGTGGCCACCATAAGAAGTATCAACTCATCGTCATTCATGTTGATCTAGGTGAGGGTGCCTTATCTAAATTTATGCCCTGAAATAGATGATCCACCAACAAGATTGAATACCTTATTAATAGCAAAACATACAGATTAATAAACCATTCAATCAAGATCAACCAATCCACCAATGATAAACTCATATTGGCCACAACATTGACAATAAAACCATCCATCCATTCCCCCCCATCAATAAATAAGAACTGAAATTGCATATCCCAATTAAAATAAAAGAAGATGAGCAGAAAAAGTATAGGTTCATTAATCAACAATTAAGAAAAAATACTAAGCTTAGAGGTTCATTCATCAAGTAAGTCAGAATTTGTATGTCTCTGTATATAACAGAGGTCATTTCCCAAACCTGTTCTTCCATGTTTATCAAACTTCAAGCAAAAAACAGTGTTAGTTGCAAAGGAACACAAACATAATTTATTAAATTAAAATCAATAATTTATACTCTAAGTTGACACCTGCCTTTATCTGGTTCAAACTGAATCAGTTTGAAATTTTCAGAACACAGTACCTCAAAGAATAATTGATTGATTTTCCCCTTCCCTTTTCTCATCTTCCAAACATAATCAAAGTGTGTGAACGGACATGGAAGTGAGTAACAGAACACAAGTCATTGGTCTGATTCCTGAATTTCAAATTAGATATAAAACTCTTAAGTCTCACCCCCAACATTTGTTACTACTAATGGTCATATATAGAACTTTGCCTTGATTACTGAGAACGACTTCCTCAGCCATGTCTTCTAAGGATCGAAAGAAACTTACAAACAGGAAAGCACTAACAATTAACAATCAGAAAAGATCATATCAGGATCCAATGCGATATGTACCCATGTCTTCTAAAGTTTCCAAAGTCAAAACATGATAAGACAATGCAATATACTATTGATTAGAGTCAAATTTCAACTATTTCAGCATATGTTTCTCAAATCGAAGTTTAATATTATTTTAAATCCTTCATTTCATTTTCATATTTACTGAGAATGCATAAGTGGTAGATGAGACCATTAGGCATACATAGAACAACGTGGACAGAGAGAAAAAGCAAAAGAGGGCAAGATGAGACCTATGAGACAAACACAGAGAGCGTTGTTGGAGCTCCATATCTATCACAATCTTATCATCTAATTATGATTTCATATATATGGTCCATTAAGTGTAGCTCTGTTTTTCTAAATATATGCTAAGTTAGAAAATATATGCACCTAGTACAGGGCATAGATAGTTGTAGCTTTGTTTTCTACCATTAATAAGGTAGATAGTCAAACAAGGTCATTCTATTAAAATATGCAGAGGAAGCATAAGAAGTCAATATGGAATGTGGAGAAGTCTTCAACAACAACATAAAAAGTCAAGAAGCAGAGCAATCAGCTCTGCACAAACAACTATAAAACCTAAACTTGGGATGATCCACTGCATCTCTTTTTAACTCTTGAGTCATAGTAGGCCATGTTGCATTATAACTTATAATTGAGATTGCCTAAGCAGTGGCTGTTGCATGAATTCAACCTACAATTTCTTGACACCGATCTCCATAGCCCATCTAAGGCTTTACATCAATGCATCAACCAATACAATTTAGCATAATTAAATTGAAAACAGAAAATCAGGAACCAATGCAGAACAAAATAGTTTGTGAAGCCAACGCACCTAATGCAAAATCTACCTTGAACCAGGGAACCAGCAGAAGAATGACTAATAATGGAACTATGAAAAGTAAATTCTTACATGGAAATTCAACAGAAACCCATATTTCATTGCCGAACTACTACTACTTCAAGAATTTACAGAACTGATCCACACATATATATATGAGGAATTCATGAAACAAACAGAACAAGTCTAGACCCAGAAAGGAGAAGAAGAGATCATGAAGAAACCATAGAAGCTAGCTGACCTAGTTAGATAGACTATCCAAACAGAAGAAGAAGATCAAGAAGAAAACCCAGTTGCAATTTGATGTTGAAGATGAGCTATTACATGTCTTTAACTTCAAAACAGTTACGGTTCTTGACAACGATGTCATACACGTGCATGGACTTGAACCTGGTGAAGTCCTTAGGGAGAGAGACGAGATGAACCGTGGAATGCTTTAAAGCAGTTAAGATTACACGAGTAAAGCAGTTAAGATTAAAACCCAGTTGCAATTTGATGTTGAAGATGAGCTATTACATGTCTCTAACTTCAAAACAGTTACGGTTCTTGACAACGATGTCATACATGTGCATGGACTTGAACCTGGTGAAGTCCTTAGGGAGAGAGACGAGATGAACTGTGGAATGCTTTAAAGCAGTTAAGATTACACGAGTAGAGATGTTACCTTTTTTGTGGATATCTTTTGCAGAAATGGGTGTGAAGCCAAATCGAAGCTCAGAAAACAAGAATGGAGCTCGACGAACCAGCAATGGTGTACTGGGATGACAATCTGCTCTTGTGAAGCCAAATCGAACCTCAGAAAACAACGATGGAACTCAACGAACGATTGCTATGCTCGTTCCCAAACTGAACGGAAACTTGCTCTGCGGAGAAGATGAACCCTAGAGAAAATTTTCACGCTCTGCGAAGAAGATGAGCCCTAGAGAAAACGGAGAAGATGAGCCAAGAAAGAGACGGAGAAGAAGAGCCCTAGAGAAAAATCACGCTCTGTTGAGAAGATGAGCCGTTGAGAAATTTTCACGATAATAGTGATCCTACGCGAGTCATCCATATTTATATTTGGGGTTGAATTAGGTGAGTCTCTTTGGAAACCACCTCTTGAGGTGGTTTCTAGTGGATTCAGTTTTTTAGTGTAAATTGTGAATTCTTGGTGAATCTTGAAGAATCTGGATTCCGACTCAACTACTCAACCAAGCGATTTTTTTTATTGGAGTCATGATTCCCTGGAATCTGATTCCAAGGAATTGCGGAACCAAACACCCCCTAATGGAGTCTTCCTGGCTTGGAGGTTCCTTATCTGTACATGATTAGTACAAGCTCAAAGAGATAAGCAAAATCTGATAAAAGCTGGAATAATTGAATTGTCATTACTTCCATTAAGCTGTGGGGTTTAAGTAAGCTTCCTGTTGAAATTCTGACGGATATAGGACTTAGTGAATCAAGTGATTCCTGGAAGGACTGAACTAGTATTGCTATAAGACTCGATGAACTAACAGCTCATACTAGCACTTAATCAGCTAAACCGTGGGTCGTTTACAAGAGCTTTAAAACTGAAACAAAGGGCTGGATGCATGTAATTCACTGTTAAAGCTGTGGGTTTATTTAGATATGACCCTGAAAAGGTCGCTATGGTAGAGCTGGATGTATGAAATTCACTGGTGGTTGGGTTTGAGGCTTCTGATTTGTTGTTGTCTACCTAGTTGACAGCTGCATCAGATTTATCCACCTGTATCAAGGGAAGCTGTCTACCTCTTCCATGCTTATGCTATCCATTTCCAAACAGCTTACAAGAAAAAGTAATTGAAGAGTTAATCACAATATTAGCATGTGTGACTGTTAGATTAGATATCTGATAATAGAATTTCATGATCTTCTCACAGTTGTAGCCCTGAAGTCAAGGCGTTGAAACAGCCTCCCAGCAAAGATTGTTGGGGAAAGACTGTTTAGGAAAACTTCCCTCCCCCCCCCCCCCCCCAAAAAAAAAAAAAAAAAAAAAAGACTGCGCTTGAGTGGAAGGCGGAAGCCTTTGGCACTGGGTTCGCCCTTTTTTATGATCTTCCTGAAGATGTGTTTGTAGTCACTTTATGTAATTATGTCAACACTGAGGGCCTGATTTTGAATGCTTTATGCATATTCCTGATTACATGTGGCTCTGCACATCTGACACATGGAAGACTGATAGTGCCCAAGGAGTCAGGACACATTACCTCATTGAAGACCTATTTGGTAGATGGCACTACTGTTGTCAATAAGTACATGTCTGGATTATTAACCATTCTTCTTCTTGGAAAGAAAAAAAAGGGTGAACCCGGTCACAAGCAGAGCCCTGTTTTTTATGATTAAGTACTCTAGTCACTAAAATATATTACTTCACCTGTTTTCTTAGACTGCATTATTTACTATGTTTTTTCAGGTTTAAGGATTTTAGTTCAGAGGGATCTCAAAGCTCTACGAGGCAATTTTCTGCAAAATATTCTGGAGGAATTAGAACAGCACTTAGCTCATTTTCAGAAGGGGTTCAAAGAGGGTTGGAATGGGCTTCTGCAGGGATTACGAGCCTTAGGAAATTGTTCAAGGCCCATTCTCTGAATGATCCATTGGTAAAAGACTCTGGGTCTAGGAAGAAAATTCTGGATCCACAGGGGCCATTTCTGCAAAGATGGAACAAAATATTTGTTTTATCATGTGTGATTGCAGTGTCCTTGGATCCGCTGTTCTTTTATATTCCAGTGGTTGATGGTAATAACAAGTGTCTTGGCCTGGATAGGAGGTTGGAGATAACAGCTAGTGTTCTTCGGTCATTCACTGATATTTTTTATATGGTTCACATCATCTTTCAATTTCGTACTGGTTTTATTGCTCCTTCTTCTCGGGTATTTGGAAGAGGTGTTTTGGTTGAAGATCCATTGGCCATAGCAAACCGCTACTTGTCATCGTACTTCCTAATTGACATTCTTGCAGTTCTTCCACTTCCACAGGTACAAGAATCACTTAGGTGTCAACAGAACTCTCTAGAAAAATTTATGGATGTTTTGGTTATAATTTTGGTTTATAATTTATTACATATGTTGGTCTTTTAATTAAGTGGTTATGTTGTGACGGAGATTGGGTCAGCTGGTCATATTGGGGGTTGGCTGGGTCATCCCTGGATTCATTTTTAACAGGTATGAATAAAAGTTTTTCAGTGGCCAAACTTGGTGACTCAGGATCAGATCAAGACTTGGAAGTTCTTGGTTTGATTTCCGAGCTTTGGGTACTAAATCCTTGGATTGGAGTCAAGTCATAGAGATCTTGCTGAGATTGCTGGGGTGGCACAATATGTATAACAATCAAAGCCTTCTAAAATCTTGCAAGACCACAACTAACATGCACCCATCCCCAAGGAAAATAAGAAAAAGAACAAAGAACTGAGAAATGAATGGTGCTGATGAGTCACACGTTCTACCTGGTACCTGAGGATATGCTCATCTGGTGGAGCAAGGAGGCATGGGTAATTGGGATTTTTCAAATACAGACTGACTTAAGCTGATAATAGTCACTCAACTACTGAACCATCAGGGGCCTGTTGAGCGAATGATGAAGAACCTAGAATTTTCTTTTGGATCTCTCAGGTAGGACTCAGCAGGTTGGGTCCTCAATCCTCATGTATTACTTGTGGGATATAGTGCTATTTACTGTATTTTGTGTACATAATAGAAACCTAGTCGCTTATCATATGTCAGATGCTTGGAAAGCCCCTCTTCTATTGAACATCCGAAACCAATAAATACAGTTGATGCTACCTCAATTTTATGAGGGCCACTTCTTTCAAGATCTTTTAAGACTTAGGAGAACCAATTCGAATGGGACTAAGAAAGGGTTTCTTAATTTTGGTTGTGGAATATGGTGGTTATTGTGATTTGGGCTGTGATGGGATGATTTTGCTAATAAGGATAGATTTGTTTTTCAGGAGATTTAGTTAGGGTTTTGTGGTTAAAAATCATATGTTCTTAAATTTTTTGAGATGGGAAACTGATGTCTATAGGTGTCATAATGGTTTGAAAGGAGGGATTGTAGGTAATAATGCAGGGTATGATTCCCCCAAGTATGGTTGGGTTTGGATGGTTAAATTAGAAGATATGAAGATTCTTATTTTGGTGGATTTAGGAAGTACGAAAATTTAAGAAAATATTTATTGTGTTGAATCAGATGTTCAGAATAGGGTCAAACTGGAGTGAGGTCACCACTGCTGGGGGAATGATTTACCTATAGTATGAGACAGATCTAATGGTTAGTTTGGCGTAGATGTGACCTTGGATTTTGGATGCCTTGGGAATTCTGAAAATTCATGGAATTTTGAAGAAAAATAGAAAAAAGATGTGATAGGAGAAGGGGAACGGAGTGTAGGCTGCCAAGTACCTGTGTGGAGCCTTGAGGATGGAATGCTCAGATGGAAAATGAAGGTTGAACTCTTATCTTCAACTAGTCATAGGTGTCTATAGAATCTTCCTAGGGTTTGGATCTTCAAACTAATTGATAAAACAAAACTCCTAATGCTTGGATCTTCAAACAAATTGACAGAGCTTAAGTAAACACAAACAAAGTGCTCAAAGGGAAGCTTATTTTTATTCATTCAAATCTTTTCTTGATTCCTACTGAAATTAGGACATAGAAACTGATTTATACTAGGAAAAAAGAAACTAACTAGCATAGAGACTTAGACTCTTAATACTGAAATAAAGCATAAGAAAAAGGACTATTCTGCCTTTATAATTTAAGTTGGCTGAATGATGAAAACCACGATCTAGGGTTAGGTTTAGGATGTACTCCTTAGATTAGGTGGCTGCCCAGGACTATTCCAGCAATGGATAGAGGGTTTTTGAGGGGTTTTAACACTGCAATCTATTGATGAAAACCACAATCTAGGGTTAGGGTTTAGGATGTACTCCCTAGATTAGGTGGCTGCCCAGGACTATTACAGCAACAGATCAAGGGTTTTTAAGGGATTTTACATTGCCTAGGCCTGCTGAAGTAATTCCAGATCTAAATTCGATTGGAATTGAAACTCAGAAAATCAAGTCCTAGGTCCACTAGGAGTTGGGTTAGGGCTTGGGGAAGGAAAGGGTTGGCTGTAAAGTTAGGGCAGAACTGAAGAACACTTCTATTTTGAGTCTCAGAAGCTATCTCAAGTGGGTAGGGGCTGAAACTGAAGTTTGAGGAATTCTGGAAATTTTCAGAAATTTCTGGAGCTTCTTAGTGAAGATGATGAAGTGCAGAATTTGTTAAAAGTCCAGAAATAGGGCTGATTTGGGGAGAATAAGATCAATTGGGGCTGGGAATATGGCTTTCCTATTAGGATTAGGACTGAAAACGTGGGGAAGAAGAAGGAGATGGGATATGCTGCTGCTACCCAGAAAGTGATAAGGATGTAGGTAAACTATAGGGAAGGGGTATTTGCGATGGGATAGGGAGGGTTTTCAAGGCCAAAACTAGAGGGGAAGGGGCTTGTGAAGGTTGCAGCAGCAAGCAAGGGGAGGGGAAGACCAGCGGACAGAATAGGGAGGGGCTGGGATGGGGCACTTGGACTTACTTGGATACTTGCTGGAAACTTGAGATGGCTGCTGGACTTGCCGTTGATGCTTCAAAACTTGATGTACTGCTTGAATGAATTCTGGAAATCTATGTTTGGATGATTTGAAGAATGCAGAAATTGAGAATACTTGAAAACTTCTTGACAACCGCCAAGGTCCACACGGGAGACCCTGACTCAAAACTCAATATTCTTTATCCATAAAAAACTGAGAAATAACTTACAATGTTAGGCTGTTTATAGCCTAAAAGAACAGTCTCTGATTCGATTGATGTTGATGCTTCGAAACTTGATGGACTGCTTGAGTGAATGCTGGAAATCAATGTTTGGATGCTTTGAAGAATGCAGAAATTGAGAATACTTGAAAACTTCTTGACACCTGCCAAGGTCTTCCCACACAGGAGACCTTGACTCAAGACTCAATATTCTTTATTCATCAAAAACTGAGAAATAACTTACAATGTTAGGCTATTTATAGCCTAAAAGAAGAGACTCTGACTCAATTATCTTAGTTATTTCACTAAATCAAAATTTCCTCTTCCCATGCATTAAGTTTTTCATAAAGGTCATCAGCTTTCTTTGTTCTTGCTTTCCCTACAGTCTTTTGAACTTCTTTTCTTACTGTATTGTATCTACTTTATCCTCTACCTTGTTTGTCCTTTGCTAAATCATAAGGTTATATCTTCTAATCTTAGTGGTTCCTTGAACCTCATCACCCTGCCACCGAAAGTCTCTTGGGCTGAAGCATAATTTTTGAAATCCTTAGAACTTCTTTGGCAGTGAGGCCTATCTTATCTCTAAAATATTCTTCTAGAATTCCTTGTAAGAGGCCAGGCCCTGTCTTATCACAGGGCAGACCTGTTTTTCCTTCTCATGTTGGTTTGTACTGAGGTACATATCGAAGGGCACTAGTCTTTGTTGATCAGTTAACCTCTCTCTGGGATGAGCTTACAATCCTTATGATAAGGTCTGTCAGATCCTCTACTAAGGAAGAAACCAATTTGTTTTGTGTTTTGCCCACTCTTGTACGTAACTAAATATTCTTTTTGCTTTTAAAAGGGTTTTTTGTAATCCGCATGTCAAAAGCTATTGCAAAGTCAAAAACTGATATCCCTTCTTCATTCCTCTTCCTCATCCCATATCCTCCTCTACATAGCCTTTATGGCCACTGCCCTCATGTCTTTTAAGGTCATCTCTGATAATGAGTTTCTCCCCCTAACCAAATCCTTGGACTTATTCGGCCATGTGTTCCCAGAATTGCAGTTTAATACTCATCTGATCCTTCCTGAGGCACGTACATGCTAATTGTGTTGATGACCTTGTTGTCGAGCACCAAGTTGATTGATAGGACCCTGTCACAAAATATTTTAACATCCGCTACTTTGTTCTTTAGCTCTTCATCAACGTCTATGCCCACCCCACCTCTCCCATTCTCATCTGCCAAGTACTGTAGTTTGAAGTCATGTAACTTCTTTGCTTTATGACTTTCATCATGTTCCTTGAATACAAGCGACATTAATCCTTCTCTCTATAACATTTACTAGCTCCACACTCTTACCTTTCAAAAATCCAATGTTCCCAGATGCAAATCTCATCCTACACTTATGAATAAGATTATTATTATTAAAGAACATGATATTCGAAGAAAATTAAGGTCCATGCAAAAAGATTGGCTGGATGATACAGTGCCAGCTGCCTACCTGATGCATCAAGCATGAGTATATACTATATAATGTACAAATGCAATGTGAAAAATACGGTTAACCTTCTTGCTCTCTTTGATTTGCTGTTTCTCTCAAGCTACCATACGCATGTTCTCTCCCACTGTTCACCTTTTGCCTCTTATGTACAATAATTTGCTTGTTGACTTAATTGAACAGAATAACATGTTTCTTGATCTGTAAACTCACAAATTTTTGTAGGTTGATTTGCCTATTATGAAAAGTTTTATGCGTTTTTCATTTTAACTGTGATGCTTTTGTAACTTTTCACCGACTGATGCGTTCTTTATAGAACCTGCTATTACCCATGGAATTGAGGGTTGACTCTCTAATCACTGTAGGTGGTTATTTCGATTGTCATACCAAAGTTGAAGGGCTCAAAGTCATTGAATACAAAGAACTTGTTGAAGTTTGTTGTTGTGTTCCAGTATGTGCCAAGGATCCTTCGAATCTATCCACTCTATAAAGAAGTGACGAGAACTGCAGGCATACTTACTGAGACAGCATGGGCTGGAGCTGCTTTGAATCTTTTCCTTTACATGCTTGCAAGCCATGTAAGTTTGTTTATCCATCTGACCTTTTTCTATGTGATGAGCATATGATGGAGCTAATCATTGCTTAAGTTTCTATTTGAAAACTAGGGCCACGAATGATGCAACGAGCCTAGGTTAGGAGGTTTACCTGATGATCCAAGGGCGGAGAGTATGCTGGTAGGTACAATTCCAGCAGCCTACGATGGAAATAGAGGGGAGACCTGGGAGAAAGAGAAAAGAGATGAGGAAGAAAGGGTGATAAATGGGTAGAGAAAGAGCCAAGAGGAGAGAAAGAAAGTGGCATATTAAAAAGGCAAGTAATAAGTGACAGCCAGAAGGAGAGAGAAATATACCAGGCTGATAAGGAAGAGAGGGATCTTTTACGGGAGAAAGAGGAAACAAAAGGATAGGAAGTAGCCTTTTCTAGGGCAAACTTAATTCAATTCTTTTTTTCTGTCACATGCATATGGAAGGGGGGTGTTGCTTGTGTTTATAGAGCTTAAAGAGTTAAATGTATAAACTACCTATTAAAAAAAAAGATTAATTTTCTAGGACTTTAAATAGTTACTTCCTTACAAATAGATCGAAATTTGTTCCTAACAGAGAGATCGAAAATGGTAGACCGTCATACATTAAACTAATTAGAATCCAAGACTACCTAAAGTTTAATTTAAATGAGAAGCCCTCACACTAGAAAATAAATTAAAGTATTAGTTTTATAGACCCTTAAGCAACCTACGGTTTTGGGCCTTGTAATTAGGCCCATTACAGATCCAAATACGAGGCTCAAGCGTCTAATTAGTTACTAACAAAACAGGCCCTAATTTGCACTATGACTACATTATTATCACTTTGTTGTAAGTTTATTTGGTCTTTTCGTTGTGCGTATGTTTGTCAATAGCCTGAAAGCGATCTGTAGCGGCCGACAGTTCAAAAGAATATAATTGTTGGACTGACAGCATTTGCAGTGGTCTTGTCTGATTGGACATTCCATCCATAGGAATGAGATGCAGAACGGACATACACCAATCAGCTGGCCGCAATAGAGCTTGCAACAAAGTGTCAAGAATGGCGAATACTCGCTCCTTATTGACAAAACCATTTTACATTCTTGAGGTCTTTGTAATGAAGACATTGAGATGGGTCCAGGTTGAGTAAATATGGTGGTAATAGACATGAGTAAGTCTCAGTGGTCTCTGTATCCATCCATCAATGGACATAACATCAAGTGGTGGGACTAGAATAGATAAACTGTAAATAAATCATGAAGTCAAAACTTGGCAGCATGCAACAGGTGGTTGTGTCCAGGCTGAGCTGAGAATTCCAATCCCGGTGAGATTCATACAGGTTTTGAGTTTTCCTGGTTGCTTCTTGGCTTGGCCTGGTGCAGCTACTTAACATGTACACGGAAAGGTTATTTGGTTTTTCTGTCGATGCCCCTTGTGATGCAGTTGCCTTTGCCTGGCTGGATAGGGATGGCCTATTTTGGAGGCCCAAATCAGGGACAGGTCCTAAACCAGTTTTTTGGTCAGACAAGGGCTGGTTGTTTCCTCAGGATGTGATATTTATTTTATTTTAGTTGATGGATCACATAGGAGTTTTTGTTACTTTCTTTATTTGAGAAGTTACCTAGATTTTTTTTTCAGTTCACAGAAGTTGCCTAGATTTTTTTCAGTTCAAATTTTAGTTAGTTTTTTATTGTTATATTAGAAGTGCATATGCATTACCAGTAAATGGGATTTCTTTCTAAGTTGCTTAAGCCATGGTTCCAGACCATGAAGTTGCAAGAACTAGTTGATAGAGGTTCACAACACTTCTTTCTACCTTTTTGAGGCCATTGAAACTTCAACCTATAAGCACTGAACCAAATATATGTCCTTGGAATTGCAGACAGTGACAGTAAATGAGATGGGCTCTGATTCTGAAGTAGAACTCTCAATAATGTAGGTTCAGAGAACAAGATCCTATTGTTAGGGTCACCCATGCCAGGCAGGTTATAAACCAAAGAGAAAGGAAGGGGATGAGGGAGTTGAACCCCTTTATTTGTCGACTCTATGGTGGTTGCAGGAAACAAAAGCATAAATAGGAATAGAGGAGGGGAATTTAGTAATAGTAAGGAGGGGAATAGAAGAACAAAACTGAGTTGGATATCTCAGAGTTGAACCAGGGGAGGAAAGAAGGCAGTGTTAGATACTTTACAGGACAGAGAAGACGTCAAGCCACCTGTTTAGTACCATTCTGGTAACATTGACCATCAAAATACTTTTCATTCTAGGTGCATGGTTACAAACTACTACATAAAAATGAAAATAAAAGACCCTTAAGCATCAACTAAGACAAGAAGAAGTACCAACTTGGACTCCTTTATCTTGGATTTAAACTTTTGTGCTTGACCTATTAAAACTAAATGGAAAATTAAAAGAATAACCCAACTCATTAGAAAAAAAAGAACCTAATAAATAAGCTAAATATCTTACTATACCAAAACCAAATTGGGCATGGTTGATCTTCATATGGATCCTTGATGTAAACCCCCAAATCGAGGGTCAGTTTTCAGGATCTATTCAACAACCGGCTGTAAATTTTGGGTTTTACAACCCTGCGGTTATGGTGAGGAGTTGTCTTGAATGGTTCTAAGGTTTGGGAATAGGGTAAACAGGAGTCAGGCATGGTTTAGAAGCTAGAGTTTGATGAATCTTAAATCTGAACCTTACTGCTTTTTTAAATTCAGAATTGAAACTTCAGGTCTAGGGTTTAGGAAGATTAGGATTTTTAGAATTTAGGGTTTCTAGGAGCTGGCTAGGGTTAGGGTAAGGCACAGGTAAAGGAGGGGTTGGGGATGATGAATCTAAAAGGAGATTGGCTTCAGGTGAAGGATTTGAAAGATCTAAGTGAAAGGCAGCAAGGGTTTCCAGGGTATTGGGGAATTAGGGCAGCAAAGGAATTAGAGTTTAGACTAGGGCTTGGTTGGTCCCATTGGGCTGAAGAGGAAAGGTCACTAGGGTTGGGGGGACAAGGTTCCTAAAGTTTGGGACAGATCTAACGGTTAGATTGCTGCACCTTGAATTTTAGGTCTTAAGGGAAATCCAAAAAAATTAGAAAATTTCAAGAAAATAAAAAAAGAAGTGTGTGATGGAAAGGTAGGGTTGGGGAAGGGAATAGGTAAGCCGAGGGGACAAGAGAAGGCTATGATGGGAGAAAGAGAATGGGGAAGGGTAGGATACTAAGGGTAGGGGGTATGGGTGACCACTTGTTGATAAAGGGAGATTGAAAAACTTCAGAAAATAGAATTCTTAAAGCCAGCCGCAGGTGGTCTCCTTGGAAACCCTCGGCTCCACTCAGCACCTCTTCCTTCAATAAAATTTTATTGATCATCTATGCTAAATTGTTGACAAGCATAGGGCTATATTTGTAGCCTTCCAAGATTTGGAAAACAAAACAAACTAGGACTTCTACATTAGTTATGACTCCTATTTGTTCTACTAAGGACTCTCACTTATCTCAATCTAGGAGGATTTAGATTACACGACAAGAGTAGGACTAATCTCCTCGTAGAGTTTGGACTACAACTAAAAGAATGCTTCTCTAAGTAAGGCTTGTAACTAGGGTAGGATTCTTTCATAACTTGACAAAGAATATCTCAAATAACAAAATTAGTTTAGGGCTAGAATCCTAATAAAATTCGGTTCTACTTAGGTGAAGTTGGGTTGGACCATGGGTGCCCAAATTGGCCAAAATGCCCCTATGCTGGCCAAACTTTCCTGGGCTTCTGGCAGGGCTTTAGGATGCTGCTGGAAACCCCTGGGCCTTCTGATGTAAGACCCAATTTTAGGGTTAGGTTTTCTTGAAAAGATCCCCTAAAATTAAGGGTCTGCCTAGGAGAACTATCTTAAACCAGCAATATAATTATCAAATCTAGGTGGGAGGTTTAAATAAAGATGGGGATCTAATTGTGGAGGTTTGGTTAAGGTATGTGTTTAACAAAACTAGATGGGTTGAGGAGTATGGTTAACATAGAAATATGGGATGTTACAAAGAATGAAAGAAATATGGAGTGTATCAAAATTTCCTAGGAAGCCTGTGGTTGGGTGTGGGGAGGTATTAGGGATGTTCTTGGGATAGATGTGGGTTGGATCTTTGAAAGGGAAAGGATCTTTTCTATTTCTTCCTTCTTTTTCTTGTTCTTTTCGTTTCGTTTCTTTTCCTTCTTCTTTCTTCTTTCTTTCTTTTCTTTTCTGTTTTCTGTTTTTTGGTTTGCTGCAAAGATGAGGGGAAAGAGAGAGAGAGAGGCCGAGAGGATTAGAGAGGAGAGGGGAGGTGCCGTAGGGTAGGGGAGTGGTAAGGGAGGGGCTAGAGGAAGTCTTAAGGGTTAGGGGAAAGGATTAGGGGTGTTGTGGGGGCCTGGGGGAGCTGCTGCCAAGGTGAGGCAGCAAGTGGAAGGGGGTTTTAGGGCTGCGCAGAACAAGGGAAGGGAGGGGAGGGTGCAAGGGGATGAGGAAGGTGGGGGAGGGTGCTGGGTTTACTACTATGGAAGGGAAAGAGGAGGGGAGGGCCTGCGATGGTAGGGAAGAGAATAGAAAGGGGCTTGGGTTTGTTTACTTACTTGGAAACTTGCTGGAATTTCTGGAAGAAGAGTGCTAGACAGGTTGTTGCCGATCTTTGAAGAAGAAACTTAACTTTAATCCTTGGCCCCTTAACAGGAACCACTGTCCTCAACTCAATTAATTGTTCAAATATTCAGACTTTAAGAAACTTACAAAAAAAGAATAGGCTTATTTATAACCTACTAAAAGACTCTAAACCTGAGTGGGTTCCCTTTATAGATTAGGATCCCCCGTACAATTAATCTCAACCATCCAAATAATTATTTAAAGATCTAATGGGATCTCCTTCAAAATAGATTCCCCCTAAGACTTAAATACTAAAGGAACTCTTCTTGTAAATAAAGACTGATAAAAGTCTATCTAAAACGAAGAATCCTAAAGACTCAAAAACTTATCTTTAACTCAAACTAGACACTAACTGACCAAGACTCTTAAAAGAAAATTCTGAAAAATAAAATCAGCAACTAAATAGGGCTAGGATGGACCAAACTACCCCTCTTGGAGGGTTCAGCCAGCCCTAGGTGTGCCACTTTGGAGTGGCCTAGGGCACTCCAGTGGTTCAGGCAGGGGCGGAATTCTGGTTCACATCAACCTTCTTTGGGGTGGTCCTGGGTCCGGTTCACATCATTTCCCATCAGGTTTGGGCAATCCAAGGAGTTGCACCTACTTCATAATATTATCCACTTTATATGGCTGTTTTAGTTGACTTAAAAGGAGATCTCAATGGGAGGATCAGATCTTTTTCTAGATTAGGAGAAGGATAAATAATTTCCATCTTCATTTATTGACTTTCGGCTTTATATGGTTGCAAGTAGCAGGATTCACTTTTCTTTCTCAGAGATCCTTCTGACTTTTATGTAACTGAATGGCAATCAGGTACTTGGAGCCTTTTGGTACTTGTTTTCAATTGAACGACAAAATACATGCTGGCGAAAAGGTTGTCAGAATACTACTGGATGTGACATTAAGCGTTTGTACTGTGGTGATGGTGCCAATAACATGTCATTTCTAAATAGTACTTGTCGCCTGACGGATCAGGATCCACCCTTTGATTTTGGAATATTTCTTGATGCTCTTACATCTGGTGTGGTGGAATCAAATGATTTCCCACAGAAGTTGTTTTACTGCTTTTGGTGGGGTCTCCGTAATTTGAGGTTTGTACAGAATCTTTTTTGTTTCCTTTTGCTTAGTTTTATTTCTTTCCATTGAAAGAAAATGAAAAATAAGAAAATTCATGTGGATAACTTTCCAAATAAGATTTTTACTTCTAGTGTAGTTGCCAGGCATTTTTGGTTGGATAAGAGGCTTGCTGGAATGCGGGCTACATTGCAGTATACTTGCATTAAAGGGAATAGGTTTTAATCGGTCAGCTTGTGCATAAACCACAAACACCCTTTGGATGTACCAAATGTGCCTAGTGAGGGGTAGCTAGGATGGATCCTAGTTTTAGGCTGACACTCCTCAAGCAGGATCCCAATTCTCAAGTCACCCACCAGTCAAATAAAGGTTCAAACAGTATGTTAGAATTTCAGCACCTGGAGACATCGTAAGTTAATGTTGTTACAGAAAACCCTGAATCGCAGCTCCTAAGGGTTAAATATGTTCTTGGGAGGAAGAGAAGAAGAAATCAGACTGGGGGTGTCAATCTTGTATGCATTGCTTTACGTCATATTCTTTTCTCAAATAATCTCTAATTGATGGGGAATGTACTACATATATATAGACCTAAAGTTCCTAAGATAACTCATAAAAGAACTTTTACTCACTTTGAAAGACTCAATTTCGAATTAGGACTCAAATCAAGGACTCCGAACTAGGATCAGCAACGAATCCTAGTTAAGATTACAACATTAAAATGAGAGACACATAAAAGAGTGAGTAAATATTTAGATGTTCCTAACTACTAATCTCATGTATTAATGTTACCCCACTTAATGGGCTTATATAGTAGGCCCATTACATCAATAAACCCTATAAATAAGAATGCAACAGCAGGCTAAAATAAAGTTCTTTGAGGCCCAATTGACCCATTAAGACACTCTAACCGCATCAAGAAGTGCTAGGCTGAGAAGAATCAACACTGAACACCTTAGGTGGACAAGAATTGTAGAGACCATATAACAGAATCCTTGGACAGAATATGGGAGACTTAATAACTCGAGCAAACCTATGGATGGGGTTGTCCAGAGAGTTCAGAACCATGGAGCTGCAGGTAGATGCAATCTTCCAACATAATTACATCACATATTATATGTGAAATATTCCAGATAAGAATCTTCACACTAGCAGCTTTGATACCTTACAAAGTCACTCAGTGCAGAAAAGACAAAAATCAGAATTAAATAAAAAGCAGAAAATAGAGGAACAGGAAAGAAGGATAGAAGTAGGGGGTTGGAGATGGTAGGTGTTCATAACCTTGGGCCTCTTTGAGAAGAAAATCCCTCCTACATCTCAAGCAAGCAAATTGCAACTTCAACGACTTTTCTAAATTGGAGGCCATTAAGGGGATTACATTATATAGACCAAGGGTTGAACCAAAAATAGGAAGTTTTGCTAGCAAGTAGCTTATGACCAAAATCTAGCTACCATAT
Source organism: Hakea prostrata (assembly GCF_041222555.1). NCBI lineage: Eukaryota > Viridiplantae > Streptophyta > Magnoliopsida > Proteales > Proteaceae > Hakea > Hakea prostrata. Next base: position 71,213,654 of record NC_142600.1, on the reverse strand, counting down.
ATCAAAATTTTTTTTTTGGAAGCTACATAAGATTCTATTGCAATGAAAATTAATATATCTTTTAAAACTTGGAATAGAAACCAAACTATAGTAGCATTAGGATAGAATCTTTCTTCACTTGGTGGGTGGGGCCACAAGTTCTAAAATGCATCCTCACCCAATGCAAATATAGGTTGTGAAACTGTTTACTTTTAACATTGTTTTGGTTTCGCCCCCACCATTGTATTTTGATTAGCATCACATCCAGGATGTCGCTCTGCTTACTGTAGTCATGAAAGGTGAGCGCCTTGTTGTCCTGGTCAATGCATGGGCTTTGCCTTGGAGCCTAAGCTGTTGCGTTACCATTGCTTTTTGAATGCTTTTCTGACTATAGGCTCTCTCTCTCTCTCTCTCTCTCTCGTGTGTGTGTGTGTACCTAATACCCACTTATTCAATGTTCTTCCTTCAACCCCCATTGTTGCAGCCCTTTTTTTCTTTTCTCATATTTGTCTCTTTTCTGTTTAATTCCTGCTGAATGCTGATTGAGGGTTAATTGATTTTGAGTTTCAAGAATCTGATTTGCAGTTTGCAATGTTGTATGATACATTGATTGTTGGTTGTGAGTGAATATCTATCTTTGTTTATGGTCTTAGTGATTCTCTTTAAGTTGATATAACTTATATTTGTTTTTGATGTATGATAGAAGCATATCCATAATATACAAGTTACAGCATACTAATTGTGGGAATTTTTTTTTTTTTTGGGGGGGGGGGGTGTGTGGGCGGGGTTGGGGTGCAATAACACTTGGGCCCCTTGGTGCTCATCCACTGCCTTCAGTCACCTTGATGCCTTGATAACTATATGCAAGAATAAGTATGCATGGTACCATAGCACATACACACACTCAAAATCTCAATACTGAAAACCATAAATCGGAATAGGATTATAACTGTATTTATGAAGGTCATGATAAACTGAGTGTAGGACTCTGAAAACAACTATCCTTTGAAATTTCTTAATAAAAGCTAACTTGGACTAATACTTGTTATAGAAGACTCCAAACAGCATAAACTACCATTTAAAAATGATA